>NC_064832.1:3402502-3719183 GCF_024166365.1 Elephas maximus indicus | reverse complement strand
GGAGACCAGGGTGGACTCCTCAGAGCCAGAATAGGCCTCTGGCAGGTATGTGTCAAGGTTTTCTGCCCATGGCATTCACCCAGTATTTGCATAGAATGTTATCAGCAGAATTAGTAGTCTCCAGAGAGGCTGCCACATGTCAGCAAGCTTCACGTGGCCAGGGTCCGCCCATGATCTTGCTCCCCAATCAATCACTACTCTCTAGACCTTCCAGATAGACTACCAGAACTTCTCTGCCCATGGGCAACCAGTAGAAGCAGAGGCCTTCCCCCTTCGCTCTTTTGTCTCTAGGCCCTCTGTCAGGCACTCCAAGCTGTGAAGTGACTCAGGGGGAGAAGGAAAGAGATTTCAGAGAAGGAACACATCCAGAGAGAGACAGAGAGAGAGAGGCAAGAGATGCTGAGTGGGGATGCCTTACGTACTGATATCCTCAGGAAAGTGGGAAAGAGGTACCTGGCCTGCTCTGCCACTGCCCTGAAGCAGGCCACACCAGGGGCTCCCTTGTGCCTGCGTAGCCTTTCCAAGGGTGTGCTCCAACCCTGTGGCCACTAGGTGTCATAGGTCACAATGGAGGGCCCTGTGTCATCTGCCTGGCGGGCTGGACTTCTGCCATTGGCTCAGTCTAGTCACCAGGCCCGGTGTAAGCTCCGCCCACTCTTCTGGTCGGGGAACTCTCTCTAGGGTGATTGCAAAGAAGCCTTAATCCCGCCCACCTGGCCTTGACTTCACCTACCTGGCCCGCTGACCCTCGCTCAGACCTCTGTGTTGATAAAAATGAATGTCCGCCGGTGGCCAGGTGTCAGCATCTGGGATAAAGGATTCGGGACCTTGCCTGGGGCAGAAGGCAGCCTAGGTCAGCGGGTACCTGGAAGTCTAGTGACTTGTGACCCTGCTGCCAGTGAGAAATGGTGACTCCCACACTCACATATGCCCTGGTGGCAGAATGATAGTGGTGGGTGGAGAAACATCGCTCCGGAGCACACGTTCAATGGGGCAGCAGCCAAAGCAAAGGCCAGGGCCGGTAGTGGACGTTGTGGAGCTGAATGGCGAGCCAGGGAAGGGCCCAAGGATCCCACCTGCATGTGGCAAACAGGTCGTCCGTGCCCCCACGTCCATAGAGCATTGGACTGCTGGGGCCCAGGCTGCCGGGATTTCGGCCCTGCCTTCGGAGCCCGGCCAAATATGCAGCCTTGCACCAGAGGCGAGGACATGTAGACAGCAAAAATTTGGAAAATGGCAGTGTTTCCTTGATTTCCCTGGCATCGGCCTTTTTGAGCGGCTTGCGTTTTTTGGTGGTAGGCTAGGGCACTGACGGAGAAAGGCAGGATTATGTGTGCAGGAAAGGTGTGTGCTGAGAGGGTGACGACGTTGAGACGATGTTGGGATCTTTAGTCCCAGGAAAGGCGCCTGGCGGGTGTGGGTCAGTGTTCTCTACCCATCCCACTTGGCGGGGGGAGGTTTTCACCATACAAAGCAGCAGCGGAATTATTCGTCGCCGGAGAGGTTGCATCTGCCCACAAGCTCCACCTGGCCAGGGTCCGCCCCTACCGTATTGTGCATGTCAATCAACAGAAGCTAAGACCTTCCAGAGAGACTACCTGCTATTCTGTCCCCACGGGGAAGCAGTACAGCCAGAAGCCTCCCCCGTTCCATCTCTAGGCTCTCTCTCAGGTCCCTCATACCTGTCATGTGTCTCAGGGGTAGAATGAAGAGATTCCTCTGAATGAACACATACAGAGAGGCCATAGATGCTGAGGAAGGGCGCCTTGCCTGCTGATATCCTAGCGTAAGTGGAAGGGAGGTACCTGCCTGCTGGCCCAGTGTGTCGAACGTGTCCACATCAGGGGTTGCCGACTGTGAAGTTATTCCCTGGGTGCCCTGGATTTTGTGGCCAAAGACGCAAGGGGCCGTTGTCTGTCCATGAGTAAACTGGAGGTGTCTGCGGAACTGGCCGGTTAGGCTGGACCTCTCCTATTGGCTCAGTGTTTGTGACTCGTCCCCGTCAGAAGTTCCGGCCAGCCTTGCGGTGGCTGTCTCCATGGTGATTGGGAAAGAAGCCTTAGGCCCCGCACTCAGCCTTCACCGGGACTCCCTGGCCTCTTTCCCCTCATCTAGACTGCTGTGTGGATAAAAGAAAGGATGTTGGCCAGTGAGCACGTGTCCTGATTTCCTTGGAAGGATTAGGCTCCTTGCCTGGGCAGAAGACAGCCAAGGTCAGCCTGAGCCTAGACACCTAGTGACCTGTGATACTGCAGCCAGTGATAGATGTTCATTTTCATGCTCAGGTATCCGCAGGTGGCGGATTGAGAGTGGTCGGAGAAGAATTGTAACTAGGGATCACACACTCACGAGGGCACGGGCCAGAGGTCAGGGAAAATAGCTGAGGTCGTGGAGCTCTAGCGGAGACAGTGTACGGCCCGGGCCTCCCTCCTGTACATGGCAAAGAGGTGATCCATATGCCGCCATGCGCAGACTCTGGACGGCTAGGGCCCTGGATGCCCGGATCTCGGCCTTGTCTACCGAGAAGTGACGCACATGCGGTGTGCCACCGGAGGCTGTGGAGCAGCAGAAGGCAAAATCTTGAAAATGGGGGCTTCAGTTGACTTTGCCTGTGCTCTCCCTTGGCTGAGTGACATCGTGTGTTTCCTAGCAGGTGAAGGCATTCGTGGAGAGAGGCGGTTTCCATGCGAGCAGGCAAAGTGTGTGCTGAGATGATGAGTTGCTGGAGACCAGGGTGGACTCCTCAGACCCAGAATAGGCCTCTGGCAGGTATGTGTCAAGGTTTTCTGCCCCTGGCATTCTCCCGGTAGTTGCATAGAATGTTATCAGCAGAATTAGTAGTCTCCAGAGAGGCTGCCACATGTCAGCAAGCTTCACGTGGCCAGGGTCCGCCCGTGATGTTGCTCCCCAATCAATCACTACTCTCTAGACGTTCCAGATAGACTACCAGAACTTCTCTGCCCATGGGCAACCAGTAGAGCCAGAGGCCTTCCCCCTTCGCTCTTTTGTCTCTAGGCCCTCTGTCAGGCACTCCAAGCTGTGAAGTGACTCAGGGGGAGAAGGAAAGAGATTTCAGAGAAGGAACACATCCAGAGAGAGACAGAGAGAGAGAGAGGCAAGAGATGCTGAGTGGGGATGCCTTGCGTACTGATATCCTCAGGAAAGTGGGAAAGAGGTACCTGGCCTGCTCTGCCACTGCCCTGAAGCAGGCCACACCAGGGGCTCCCTTGTGCCTGCGTAGCCTTTCCCAGGGTGTGCTCCAACCCTGTGGCCACTAGGTGTCATAGGTCACAATGGAGGGCCCTGTGGCATCTGCCTGGCGGGCTGGACCTCTGCCATTGGCTCAGTCTAGTCACCAGGCCCGGTGTAAGCTCCGCCCACTCTTCCGGTCGGGGAACTCTCTCTAGGGTGATGGCAAAGAAGCCTTAATCCCGCCCACCTGGCCTTGACTTCACCTACCTGGCCCGCTGACCCTCGCTCAGACCTCTGTGTTGATAAAAATGAATGTCCGCCAGTGGCCAGGTGTCAGCATCTGGGATAAAGGATTCGGGACCTTGCCTGGGGCAGAAGGCAGCCTAGGTCAGCGGGTACCTGGAAGTCTAGTGACTTGTGACCCTGCAGCCAGTGAGAAATGGTGACTCCCACACTCACATATCCCCTGGTGGGAGAATGATAGTGGTGGGTGGAGAAACATCGCTCCGGAGCACACGTTCAATGGGGCAGCAGCCAAAGCAAAGGCCAGGGCCGGTAGTGGACGTCGTGGAGCTGAATGGCGAGCCAGGGAAGGGCCCAAGGATCCCACCTGCATGTGGCAAACAGGTCGTCCGTGCCCCCACGTCCATAGAGCATTGGACTGCTGGGGCCCAGGCTGCCGGGATTTCGGCCCTGCCTTCGGAGCCCGGCCAAATATGCAGCCTTGCACCGGAGGCGGGGACATGTAGACAGCAAAAATTTGGAAAATGGCAGTGTTTCCTTGATTTCCCTGGCATCGGCCTTTTTGAGCGGCTTGCTTTTTTTGCTGGTAGGATAGGGCACTGACGGAGAAAGGCAGGATTATGTGTGCAGGAAAGGTGTGTGCTGAGAGGGTGACGACGTTGAGACCATGTTG
The DNA here is from genome assembly GCF_024166365.1 of Elephas maximus indicus. Classification (NCBI taxonomy): domain Eukaryota; kingdom Metazoa; phylum Chordata; class Mammalia; order Proboscidea; family Elephantidae; genus Elephas; species Elephas maximus. Next base: position 3,715,075 of record NC_064832.1, on the reverse strand, counting down.
GGATCTTTAGTCCCAGGAAAGGCGCCTGGCGGGTGTGGATCAGTGTTCTCTACCCATCCCACTTGGCGGGGGGAGGTTTTCACCATACAAAGCAGCAGCGGAATTATTCGTCGCCGGAGAGGTTGCATCTGCCCACAAGCTCCACCTGGCCAGGGTCCGCCCCTACCGTATTGCGCATGTCAATCAACAGAAGCTAAGACCTTCCAGAGAGACTACCTGCTATTCTGTCCCCACGGGGAAGCAGTACAGCCAGAAGCCTCCCCCGTTCCATCTCTAGGCTCTCTCTCAGGTCCCTCATACCTGTCATGTGTCTCAGGGGTAGAATGAAGAGATTCCTCTGAATGAACACATACAGAGAGGCCATAGATGGTGAGGAAGGGCGCCTTGCCTGCTGATATCCTAGCGTAAGTGGAAGGGAGGTACCTGCCTGCTGGCCCAGTGTGTCGAACGTGTCCACATCAGGGGTTGCCGACTGTGAAGTTATTCCCTGGGTGCCCTGGATTTTGTGGCCAAAGACGCAAGGGGCCGTTGTCTGTCCATGAGTAAACTGGAGGGGTCTGCGGAACTGGCCGGTTAGGCTGGACCTCTCCTATTGGCTCAGTGTTTGTGACTCGTCCCCGTCAGAAGTTCCGGCCAGCCTTGCGGTGGCTGTCTCCATGGTGATTGGGAAAGAAGCCTTAGGCCCCGCACTCAGCCTTCACCGGGCCTCCCTGGCCTCTTACCCCTCGTGTAGAGTGCTGTGTGGATAAAAGAAAGGATGTTGGCCAGTGAGCACGTGTCCTGATTTCCTTGGAAGGATTAGGCTCCTTGCCTGGGCAGAAGACAGCCAAGGTCAGCCTGAGCCTAGACACCTAGTGACCTGTGACACTGCAGCCAGTGATAGATATTCATTTTCATGCTCAGGTATCCGCAGGTGGCAGATTGAGAGTGGTCGGAGAAGAATTGTAACTAGGGATCACATACTCACGAGGGCACGGGCCAAAGGTCAGGGAAAATAGCTGAGGTCGTGGAGCTCTAGCGGAGACAGTGTAGGGCCCAGGCCTCCCTCCTGTACGTGGCAAAGAGGTGATCCGTTTGCCGCCATGCGCAGACTCTGGACGGCTGGGGCCCTGGATGCCCGGATCTCGGCCTTGTCTACCGAGAAGTGACGCACATGCGGTGTGCCACCGGAGGCTGTGGAGCAGCAGAAGGCAAAATCTTGAAAATGGGGGCTTCAGTTGACTTTGCCTGTGCTCTCCCTTGGCTGAGTGACATCGTGTGTTTCCTAGCAGGTGAAGGCATTCGTGGAGAGAGGCGGTTTCCATGCGAGCAGGCAAAGTGTGTGCTGAGATGATGAGTTGCTGGAGGCCAGGGTGGACTCCTCAGACCCAGAATAGGCCTCTGGCAGGTATGTGTCAAGGTTTTCTGCCCATGGCATTCACCCGGTATTTGCATAGAATGTTATCAGCAGAATTAGTAGTCTCCAGAGAGGCTGCCACATGTCAGCAAGCTTCACGTGGCCAGGGTCCGCCCGTGATGTTGCTCCCCAATCAATCACTACTCTCTAGACCTTCCAGATAGACTACCAGAACTTCTCTGCCCATGGGCAAGCAGTAGAGCCAGAGGCCTTCCCCCTTTGCTCTTTTGTCTCTAGGCCCTCTGTCAGGCACTCCAAGCTGTGAAATGACTCAGTGGGAGAAGGAGAGAGATTTCAGAGAAGGAACACATCCAGAGAGAGACAGAGAGAGAGAGAGGCAAGAGATGCTGAGTGGGGATGCCTTGCGTACTGATATCCTCAGGAAAGTGGGAAAGAGGTACCTGGCCTGCTCTGCCACTGCCCTGAAGCAGTCCACACCAGGGGCTCCCTTGTGCCTGCGTAGCCTTTCCCAGGGTGTGCTCCAACCCTGTGGCCACTAGGTGTCATAGGTCACAATGGAGGGCCCTGTGTCATCTGCCCGGCGGGCTGGACCTCTGCCATTGGCTCAGTCTAGTCACCAGGCCCGGTGTAAGCTCCGCCCACTCTTCCGGTCGGGGAACTCTCTCTATGGTGATGGCAAAGAAGCCTTAAACCTGCCCACCTGGCCTTGACTTCACCTACCTGGCCCCCTGACCCTCGATCAGAACTCTGTGTTGATAAAAATGAATGTCCGCCAGTGGCCAGGTGTCAGCATCTGGGATAAAGGATTCGGGACCTTGCCTGGGGCAGAAGGCAGCCTAGGTCAGCGGGTACCTGGAAGTCTAGTGACTTGTGACACTGCTGCCAGTGAGAAATGGTGACTCCCACACTCACATATCGCCTGGAGGCAGAATGATAGTGGTGGGTGGAGAAACATCGCTCCGGAGCACACGTTCAATGGGGCAGCAGCCAAAGCAAAGGCCAGGGCCGGTAGTGGACGTCGTGGAGCTGAATGGCGAACCAGGGAAGGGCCCAAGGATCCCACCTGCATGTGGCAAACAGGTCGTCCGTGCCCCCACGTCCATAGAGCATTGGACTGCTGGGGCCCAGGCTGCCGGGATTTCGGCCCTGCCTTCGGAGCCCGGCGAAATATGCAGCCTTGCACCGGAGGCGGGGACATGTAGACAGCAAAAATTTGGAAAATGGCAGTGTTTCCTTGATTTCCCTGGCATCGGCCTTTTTGAGCGGCTTGCTTTTTTTGCTGGTAGGATAGGGCCCTGACGGAGAAAGGCAGGATTATGTGTGCAGGAAAGGTGTGTGCTGAAAGGGTGACGACGTTGAGACCATGTTGGGATCTTTAGTCCCAGGAAAGGCGCCTGGCGGGTGTGGGTCAGTGTTCTCTACCCATCCCACTTGGCGGGTGGAGGTTTTCACCATACAAAGCAGCAGCGGAATTATTCGTCGCCGGAGAGGTTGCATCTGCCCACAAGCTCCACCTGGCCAGGGTCCGCCCCTACCGTATTGCGCATGTCAATCAACAGAAGCTAAGACCTTCCAGAGAGACTACCTGCTATTCTGTCCCCACGGGGAAGCAGTACAGCCAGCAGCCTCCCCCGTTCCATCTCTAGGCTCTCTCTCAGGTCCCTCATACCTGTCATGTGTCTCAGGGGTAGAATGAAGAGATTCCTCTGAATGAACACATACAGAGAGGCCATAGATGCTGAGGAAGGGCGCCTTGCCTGCTGATATCCTAGCGTAAGTGGAAGGGAGGTACCTGCCTGCTGGCCCAGTGTGTCGAACGTGTCCACATCAGGGGTTGCCGACTGTGAAGTTATTCCCTGGGTGCCCTGGATTTTGTGGCCAAAGACGCAAGGGGCCGTTGTCTGTCCATGAGTAAACTGGAGGGGTCTGCGGAACTGGCCGGTTAGGCTGGACCTCTCCTATTGGCTCAGTGTTTGTGACTCGTCCCCGTCAGAAGTTCCGGCCAGCCTTGCGGTGGCTGTCTCCATGGTGATTGGGAAAGAAGCCTTAGGCCCCGCACTCAGCCTTCACCGGGCCTCCCTGGCCTCTTTCCCCTCGTGTAGACTGCTGTGTGGATAAAAGAAAGGATGTTGGCCAGTGAGCACGTGTCCTGTATTCCTTGGAAGGATTAGGCTCCTTGCCTGGGCAGAAGACAGCCAAGGTCAGCCTGAGCCTAGACACCTAGTGACCTGTGACACTGCAACCAGTGATAGATATTCATTTTCATGCTCAGGTATCCGCAGGTGGCGGATTGAGAGTGGTCGGAGAAGAATTGTAACTAGGGATCACACACTCACGAGGGCACGGGCCAAAGGTCAGGGAAAATAGCTGAGGTCGTGGAGCTCTAGCGGAGACAGTGTAGGGCCCGGGCCTCCCTCCTGTACGTGGCAAAAAGGTGATCCATATGCCGCCATGCGCAGACTCTGGACGGCTGGGGCCCTGGATGCCCGGATCTCGGCCTTGTCTACCGAGAAGTGATGCACATGCGGTGTGCCACCGGAGGCTGTGGAGCAGCAGAAGACAAAATCTGGAAAATGGGGGCTTCAGTTGACTTTGCCTGTGCTCTCCCTTGGCTGAGTGACATCGTGTGTTTCCTAGCAGGTGAAGGCATTCGTGGAGAGAGGCGGTTTCCATGCGAGCAGGCAAAGTGTGTGCTGAGATGATGAGTTGCTGGAGGCCAGGGTGGACTCCTCAGACCCAGAATAGGCCTCTGGCAGGTATGTGTCAAGGTTTTCTGCCCATGGCATTCACCCGGTATTTGCATAGAATGTTATCAGCAGAATTAGTAGTCTCCAGAGAGGCTGCCACATGTCAGCAAGCTTCACGTGGCCAGGGTCCGCCCGTGATGTTGCTCCCCAATCAATCACTACTCTCTAGACCTTCCAGATAGACTACCAGAACTTCTCTGCCCATGGGCAAGCAGTAGAGCCAGAGGCCTTCCCCCTTTGCTCTTTTGTCTCTAGGCCCTCTGTCAGGCACTCCAAGCTGTGAAATGACTCAGTGGGAGAAGGAGAGAGATTTCAGAGAAGGAACACATCCAGAGAGAGACAGAGAGAGAGAGAGGCAAGAGATGCTGAGTGGGGATGCCTTGCGTACTGATATCCTCAGGAAAGTGGGAAAGAGGTACCTGGCCTGCTCTGCCACTGCCCTGAAGCAGTCCACACCAGGGGCTCCCTTGTGCCTGCGTAGCCTTTCCCAGGGTGTGCTCCAACCCTGTGGCCACTAGGTGTCATAGGTCACAATGGAGGGCCCTGTGTCATCTGCCCGGCGGGCTGGACCTCTGCCATTGGCTCAGTCTAGTCACCAGGCCCGGTGTAAGCTCCGCCCACTCTTCCGGTCGGGGAACTCTCTCTATGGTGATGGCAAAGAAGCCTTAAACCTGCCCACCTGGCCTTGACTTCACCTACCTGGCCCCCTGACCCTCGATCAGAACTCTGTGTTGATAAAAATGAATGTCCGCCAGTGGCCAGGTGTCAGCATCTGGGATAAAGGATTCGGGACCTTGCCTGGGGCAGAAGGCAGCCTAGGTCAGCGGGTACCTGGAAGTCTAGTGACTTGTGACACTGCTGCCAGTGAGAAATGGTGACTCCCACACTCACATATCGCCTGGAGGCAGAATGATAGTGGTGGGTGGAGAAACATCGCTCCGGAGCACACGTTCAATGGGGCAGCAGCCAAAGCAAAGGCCAGGGCCGGTAGTGGACGTCGTGGAGCTGAATGGCGAACCAGGGAAGGGCCCAAGGATCCCACCTGCATGTGGCAAACAGGTCGTCCGTGCCCCCACGTCCATAGAGCATTGGACTGCTGGGGCCCAGGCTGCCGGGATTTCGGCCCTGCCTTCGGAGCCCGGCCAAATATGCAGCCTTGCACCGGAGGCGGGGACATGTAGACAGCAAAAATTTGGAAAATGGCAGTGTTTCCTTGATTTCCCTGGCATCGGCCTTTTTGAGCGGCTTGCTTTTTTTGCTGGTAGGATAGGGCCCTGACGGAGAAAGGCAGGATTATGTGTGCAGGAAAGGTGTGTGCTGAAAGGGTGACGACGTTGAGACCATGTTGGGATCTTTAGTCCCAGGAAAGGCGCCTGGCGGGTGTGGGTCAGTGTTCTCTACCCATCCCACTTGGCGGGTGGAGGTTTTCACCATACAAAGCAGCAGCGGAATTATTCGTCGCCGGAGAGGTTGCATCTGCCCACAAGCTCCACCTGGCCAGGGTCCGCCCCTACCGTATTGCGCATGTCAATCAACAGAAGCTAAGACCTTCCAGAGAGACTACCTGCTATTCTGTCCCCACGGGGAAGCAGTACAGCCAGCAGCCTCCCCCGTTCCATCTCTAGGCTCTCTCTCAGGTCCCTCATACCTGTCATGTGTCTCAGGGGTAGAATGAAGAGATTCCTCTGAATGAACACATACAGAGAGGCCATAGATGCTGAGGAAGGGCGCCTTGCCTGCTGATATCCTAGCGTAAGTGGAAGGGAGGTACCTGCCTGCTGGCCCAGTGTGTCGAACGTGTCCACATCAGGGGTTGCCGACTGTGAAGTTATTCCCTGGGTGCCCTGGATTTTGTGGCCAAAGACGCAAGGGGCCGTTGTCTGTCCATGAGTAAACTGGAGGGGTCTGCGGAACTGGCCGGTTAGGCTGGACCTCTCCTATTGGCTCAGTGTTTGTGACTCGTCCCCGTCAGAAGTTCCGGCCAGCCTTGCGGTGGCTGTCTCCATGGTGATTGGGAAAGAAGCCTTAGGCCCCGCACTCAGCCTTCACCGGGCCTCCCTGGCCTCTTTCCCCTCGTGTAGACTGCTGTGTGGATAAAAGAAAGGATGTTGGCCAGTGAGCACGTGTCCTGTATTCCTTGGAAGGATTAGGCTCCTTGCCTGGGCAGAAGACAGCCAAGGTCAGCCTGAGCCTAGACACCTAGTGACCTGTGACACTGCAACCAGTGATAGATATTCATTTTCATGCTCAGGTATCCGCAGGTGGCGGATTGAGAGTGGTCGGAGAAGAATTGTAACTAGGGATCACACACTCACGAGGGCACGGGCCAAAGGTCAGGGAAAATAGCTGAGGTCGTGGAGCTCTAGCGGAGACAGTGTAGGGCCCGGGCCTCCCTCCTGTACGTGGCAAAAAGGTGATCCATATGCCGCCATGCGCAGACTCTGGACGGCTAGGGCCCTGGATGCCCGGATCTCGGCCTTGTCTACCGAGAAGTGATGCACATGCGGTGTGCCACCGGAGGCTGTGGAGCAGCAGAAGACAAAATCTGGAAAATGGGGGCTTCAGTTGACTTTGCCTGTGCTCTCCCTTGGCTGAGTGACATCGTGTGTTTCCTAGCAGGTGAAGGCATTCGTGGAGAGAGGCGGTTTCCATGCGAGCAGGCAAAGTGTGTGCTGAGATGATGAGTTGCTGGAGGCCAGGGTGGACTCCTCAGACCCAGAATAGGCCTCTGGCAGGTATGTGTCAAGGTTTTCTGCCCATGGCATTCACCCGGTATTTGCATAGAATGTTATCAGCAGAATTAGTAGTCTCCAGAGAGGCTGCCACATGTCAGCAAGCTTCACGTGGCCAGGGTCCGCCCGTGATGTTGCTCCCCAATCAATCACTACTCTCTAGACCTTCCAGATAGACTACCAGAACTTCTCTGCCCATGGGCAAGCAGTAGAGCCAGAGGCCTTCCCCCTTTGCTCTTTTGTCTCTAGGCCCTCTGTCAGGCACTCCAAGCTGTGAAGTGACTCAGGGGGAGAAGGAAAGAGATTTCAGAGAAGGAACACATCCAGAGAGAGACAGAAAGAGAGAGGCAAGAGATGCTGAGTGGGGATGCCTTGCGTACTGATATCCTCAGGAAAGTGGGAAAGAGGTACCTGGCCTGCTCTGCCACTGCCCTGAAGCAGGCCACACCAGGGGCTCCCTTGTGCCTGCGTAGCCTTTCCAAGGGTGTGCTCCAACCCTGTGGCCACTAGGTGTCATAGGTCACAATGGAGGGCCCTGTGTCATCTGCCTGGCGGGCTGGACCTCTGCCATTGGCTCAGTCTAGTCACCAGGCCCGGTGTAAGCTCCGCCCACTCTTCCGGTCGGGGAACTCTCTCTAGGGTGATGGCAAAGAAGCCTTAATCCCGCCCACCTGGCCTTGACTTCACCTACCTGGCCCGCTGACCCTCGCTCAGACCTCTGTGTTGATAAAAATGAATGTCCGCCGGTGGCCAGGTGTCAGCATCTGGGATAAAGGATTCGGGACCTTGCCTGGGGCAGAAGGCAGCCTAGGTCAGCGGGTACCTGGAAGTCTAGTGACTTGTGACCCTGCTGCCAGTGAGAAATGGTGACTCCCACACTCACATATGCCCTGGTGGCAGAATGATAGTGGTGGGTGGAGAAACATCGCTCCGGAGCACACGTTCAATGGGGCAGCAGCCAAAGCAAAGGCCAGGGCCGGTAGTGGACGTCGTGGAGCTGAATGGCGAGCCAGGGAAGGGCCCAAGGATCCCACCTGCATGTGGCAAACAGGTCGTCCGTGCCCCCACGTCCATAGAGCATTGGACTGCTGGGGCCCAGGCTGCCGGGATTTCGGCCCTGCCTTCGGAGCCCGGCCAAATATGCAGCCTTGCACCAGAGGCGAGGACATGTAGACAGCAAAAATTTGGAAAATGGCAGTGTTTCCTTGATTTCCCTGGCATCGGCCTTTTTGAGCGGCTTGCGTTTTTTGGTGGTAGGCTAGGGCACTGACGGAGAAAGGCAGGATTATGTGTGCAGGAAAGGTGTGTGCTGAGAGGGTGACGACGTTGAGACCATGTTGGGATCTTTAGTCCCAGGAAAGGCGCCTGGCGGGTGTGGGTCAGTGTTCTCTACCCATCCCACTTGGCGGGTGGAGGTTTTCACCATACAAAGCAGCAGCGGAATTATTCGTCGCCGGAGAGGTTGCATCTGCCCACAAGCTCCACCTGGCCAGGGTCCGCCCCTACCGTATTGCGCATGTCAATCAACAGAAGCTAAGACCTTCCAGAGAGACTACCTGCTATTCTGTCCCCACGGGGAAGCAGTACAGCCAGCAGCCTCCCCCGTTCCATCTCTAGGCTCTCTCTCAGGTCCCTCATACCTGTCATGTGTCTCAGGGGTAGAATGAAGAGATTCCTCTGAATGAACACATACAGAGAGGCCATAGATGCTGAGGAAGGGCGCCTTGCCTGCTGATATCCTAGCGTAAGTGGAAGGGAGGTACCTGCCTGCTGGCCCAGTGTGTCGAACGTGTCCACATCAGGGGTTGCCGACTGTGAAGTTATTCCCTGGGTGCCCTGGATTTTGTGGCCAAAGACGCAAGGGGCCGTTGTCTGTCCGTGAGTAAACTGGAGGTGTCTGCGGAACTGGCCGGTTAGGCTGGACCTCTCCTATTGGCTCAGTGTTTGTGACTCGTCCCCGTCAGAAGTTCCGGCCAGCCTTGCGGTGGCTGTCTCCATGGTGATTGGGAAAGAAGCCTTAGGCCCCGCACTCAGCCTTCACCGGGCCTCCCTGGCCTCTTTCCCCTCATGTAGACTGCTGTGTGGATAAAAGAAAGGATGTTGGCCAGTGAGCACGTGTCCTGATTTCCTTGGAAGGATTAGGCTCCTTGCCTGGGCAGAAGACAGCCAAGGTCAGCCTGAGCCTAGACACCTAGTGACCTGTGACACTGCAGCCAGTGATAGATATTCATGTTCATGCTCAGGTATCCGCAGGTGGCAGATTGAGAGTGGTCGGAGAAGAATTGTAACTAGGGATCACACACTCACGAGGGCACGGGCCAAAGGTCAGGGAAAATAGCTGAGGTCGTGGAGCTCTAGCGGAGACAGTGTAGGGCCCAGGCCTCCCTCCTGTACGTGGCAAAGAGGTGATCCATATGCCGCCATGCGCAGACTCTGGATGGCTGGGGCCCTGGATGCCCGGATCTCGGCCTTGTCTACCGAGAAGTGACGCACATGCGGTGTGCCACCGGAGGCTGTGGAGCAGCAGAAGGCAAAATCTGGAAAATGGGGGCTTCAGATGACTTTGCCTGTGCTCTCCCTTGGCTGAGTGACATCGTGTGTTTCCTAGCAGGTGAAGGCATTCGTGGAGAGAGGCGGTTTCCATGCGTGCAGGCAAAGTGTGTGCTGAGATGATGAGTTGCTGGAGACCAGGGTGGACTCCTCAGAGCCAGAATAGGCCTCTGGCAGGTATGTGTCAAGGTTTTCTGCCCATGGCATTCACCCAGTATTTGCATAGAATGTTATCAGCAGAATTAGTAGTCTCCAGAGAGGCTGCCACATGTCAGCAAGCTTCACGTGGCCAGGGTCCGCCCATGATCTTGCTCCCCAATCAATCACTACTCTCTAGACCTTCCAGATAGACTACCAGAACTTCTCTGCCCATGGGCAACCAGTAGAAGCAGAGGCCTTCCCCCTTCGCTCTTTTGTCTCTAGGCCCTCTGTCAGGCACTCCAAGCTGTGAAGTGACTCAGGGGGAGAAGGAAAGAGATTTCAGAGAAGGAACACATCCAGAGAGAGACAGAGAGAGAGAGGCAAGAGATGCTGAGTGGGGATGCCTTACGTACTGATATCCTCAGGAAAGTGGGAAAGAGGTACCTGGCCTGCTCTGCCACTGCCCTGAAGCAGGCCACACCAGGGGCTCCCTTGTGCCTGCGTAGCCTTTCCAAGGGTGTGCTCCAACCCTGTGGCCACTAGGTGTCATAGGTCACAATGGAGGGCCCTGTGTCATCTGCCTGGCGGGCTGGACTTCTGCCATTGGCTCAGTCTAGTCACCAGGCCCGGTGTAAGCTCCGCCCACTCTTCTGGTCGGGGAACTCTCTCTAGGGTGATTGCAAAGAAGCCTTAATCCCGCCCACCTGGCCTTGACTTCACCTACCTGGCCCGCTGACCCTCGCTCAGACCTCTGTGTTGATAAAAATGAATGTCCGCCGGTGGCCAGGTGTCAGCATCTGGGATAAAGGATTCGGGACCTTGCCTGGGGCAGAAGGCAGCCTAGGTCAGCGGGTACCTGGAAGTCTAGTGACTTGTGACCCTGCTGCCAGTGAGAAATGGTGACTCCCACACTCACATATGCCCTGGTGGCAGAATGATAGTGGTGGGTGGAGAAACATCGCTCCGGAGCACACGTTCAATGGGGCAGCAGCCAAAGCAAAGGCCAGGGCCGGTAGTGGACGTTGTGGAGCTGAATGGCGAGCCAGGGAAGGGCCCAAGGATCCCACCTGCATGTGGCAAACAGGTCCTCCGTGCCCCCACGTCCATAGAGCATTGGACTGCTGGGGCCCAGGCTGCCGGGATTTCGGCCCTGCCTTCGGAGCCCGGCCAAATATGCAGCCTTGCACCAGAGGCGAGGACATGTAGACAGCAAAAATTTGGAAAATGGCAGTGTTTCCTTGATTTCCCTGGCATCGGCCTTTTTGAGCGGCTTGCGTTTTTTGGTGGTAGGCTAGGGCACTGACGGAGAAAGGCAGGATTATGTGTGCAGGAAAGGTGTGTGCTGAGAGGGTGACGACGTTGAGACGATGTTGGGATCTTTAGTCCCAGGAAAGGCGCCTGGCGGGTGTGGGTCAGTGTTCTCTACCCATCCCACTTGGCGGGGGGAGGTTTTCACCATACAAAGCAGCAGCGGAATTATTCGTCGCCGGAGAGGTTGCATCTGCCCACAAGCTCCACCTGGCCAGGGTCCGCCCCTACCGTATTGTGCATGTCAATCAACAGAAGCTAAGACCTTCCAGAGAGACTACCTGCTATTCTGTCCCCACGGGGAAGCAGTACAGCCAGAAGCCTCCCCCGTTCCATCTCTAGGCTCTCTCTCAGGTCCCTCATACCTGTCATGTGTCTCAGGGGTAGAATGAAGAGATTCCTCTGAATGAACACATACAGAGAGGCCATAGATGCTGAGGAAGGGCGCCTTGCCTGCTGATATCCTAGCGTAAGTGGAAGGGAGGTACCTGCCTGCTGGCCCAGTGTGTCGAACGTGTCCACATCAGGGGTTGCCGACTGTGAAGTTATTCCCTGGGTGCCCTGGATTTTGTGGCCAAAGACGCAAGGGGCCGTTGTCTGTCCATGAGTAAACTGGAGGTGTCTGCGGAACTGGCCGGTTAGGCTGGACCTCTCCTATTGGCTCAGTGTTTGTGACTCGTCCCCGTCAGAAGTTCCGGCCAGCCTTGCGGTGGCTGTCTCCATGGTGATTGGGAAAGAAGCCTTAGGCCCCGCACTCAGCCTTCACCGGGCCTCCCTGGCCTCTTTCCCCTCATCTAGACTGCTGTGTGGATAAAAGAAAGGATGTTGGCCAGTGAGCACGTGTCCTGATTTCCTTGGAAGGATTAGGCTCCTTGCCTGGGCAGAAGACAGCCAAGGTCAGCCTGAGCCTAGACACCTAGTGACCTGTGATACTGCAGCCAGTGATAGATGTTCATTTTCATGCTCAGGTATCCGCAGGTGGCGGATTGAGAGTGGTCGGAGAAGAATTGTAACTAGGGATCACACACTCACGAGGGCACGGGCCAGAGGTCAGGGAAAATAGCTGAGGTCGTGGAGCTCTAGCGGAGACAGTGTACGGCCCGGGCCTCCCTCCTGTACATGGCAAAGAGGTGATCCATATGCCGCCATGCGCAGACTCTGGACGGCTAGGGCCCTGGATGCCCGGATCTCGGCCTTGTCTACCGAGAAGTGACGCACATGCGGTGTGCCACCGGAGGCTGTGGAGCAGCAGAAGGCAAAATCTTGAAAATGGGGGCTTCAGTTGACTTTGCCTGTGCTCTCCCTTGGCTGAGTGACATCGTGTGTTTCCTAGCAGGTGAAGGCATTCGTGGAGAGAGGCGGTTTCCATGCGAGCAGGCAAAGTGTGTGCTGAGATGATGAGTTGCTGGAGGCCAGGGTGGACTCCTCAGACCCAGAATAGGCCTCTGGCAGGTATGTGTCAAGGTTTTCTGCCCATGGCATTCACCCGGTATTTGCATAGAATGTTATCAGCAGAATTAGTAGTCTCCAGAGAGGCTGCCACATGTCAGCAAGCTTCACGTGGCCAGGGTCCGCCCGTGATGTTGCTCCCCAATCAATCACTACTCTCTAGACCTTCCAGATAGACTACCAGAACTTCTCTGCCCATGGGCAAGCAGTAGAGCCAGAGGCCTTCCCCCTTTGCTCTTTTGTCTCTAGGCCCTCTGTCAGGCACTCCAAGCTGTGAAATGACTCAGTGGGAGAAGGAGAGAGATTTCAGAGAAGGAACACATCCAGAGAGAGACAGAGAGAGAGAGAGGCAAGAGATGCTGAGTGGGGATGCCTTGCGTACTGATATCCTCAGGAAAGTGGGAAAGAGGTACCTGGCCTGCTCTGCCACTGCCCTGAAGCAGTCCACACCAGGGGCTCCCTTGTGCCTGCGTAGCCTTTCCCAGGGTGTGCTCCAACCCTGTGGCCACTAGGTGTCATAGGTCACAATGGAGGGCCCTGTGTCATCTGCCCGGCGGGCTGGACCTCTGCCATTGGCTCAGTCTAGTCACCAGGCCCGGTGTAAGCTCCGCCCACTCTTCCGGTCGGGGAACTCTCTCTATGGTGATGGCAAAGAAGCCTTAAACCTGCCCACCTGGCCTTGACTTCACCTACCTGGCCCCCTGACCCTCGATCAGAACTCTGTGTTGATAAAAATGAATGTCCGCCAGTGGCCAGGTGTCAGCATCTGGGATAAAGGATTCGGGACCTTGCCTGGGGCAGAAGGCAGCCTAGGTCAGCGGGTACCTGGAAGTCTAGTGACTTGTGACACTGCTGCCAGTGAGAAATGGTGACTCCCACACTCACATATCGCCTGGAGGCAGAATGATAGTGGTGGGTGGAGAAACATCGCTCCGGAGCACACGTTCAATGGGGCAGCAGCCAAAGCAAAGGCCAGGGCCGGTAGTGGACGTCGTGGAGCTGAATGGCGAACCAGGGAAGGGCCCAAGGATCCCACCTGCATGTGGCAAACAGGTCGTCCGTGCCCCCACGTCCATAGAGCATTGGACTGCTGGGGCCCAGGCTGCCGGGATTTCGGCCCTGCCTTCGGAGCCCGGCGAAATATGCAGCCTTGCACCGGAGGCGGGGACATGTAGACAGCAAAAATTTGGAAAATGGCAGTGTTTCCTTGATTTCCCTGGCATCGGCCTTTTTGAGCGGCTTGCTTTTTTTGCTGGTAGGATAGGGCCCTGACGGAGAAAGGCAGGATTATGTGTGCAGGAAAGGTGTGTGCTGAAAGGGTGACGACGTTGAGACCATGTTGGGATCTTTAGTCCCAGGAAAGGCGCCTGGCGGGTGTGGGTCAGTGTTCTCTACCCATCCCACTTGGCGGGTGGAGGTTTTCACCATACAAAGCAGCAGCGGAATTATTCGTCGCCGGAGAGGTTGCATCTGCCCACAAGCTCCACCTGGCCAGGGTCCGCCCCTACCGTATTGCGCATGTCAATCAACAGAAGCTAAGACCTTCCAGAGAGACTACCTGCTATTCTGTCCCCACGGGGAAGCAGTACAGCCAGCAGCCTCCCCCGTTCCATCTCTAGGCTCTCTCTCAGGTCCCTCATACCTGTCATGTGTCTCAGGGGTAGAATGAAGAGATTCCTCTGAATGAACACATACAGAGAGGCCATAGATGCTGAGGAAGGGCGCCTTGCCTGCTGATATCCTAGCGTAAGTGGAAGGGAGGTACCTGCCTGCTGGCCCAGTGTGTCGAACGTGTCCACATCAGGGGTTGCCGACTGTGAAGTTATTCCCTGGGTGCCCTGGATTTTGTGGCCAAAGACGCAAGGGGCCGTTGTCTGTCCATGAGTAAACTGGAGGGGTCTGCGGAACTGGCCGGTTAGGCTGGACCTCTCCTATTGGCTCAGTGTTTGTGACTCGTCCCCGTCAGAAGTTCCGGCCAGCCTTGCGGTGGCTGTCTCCATGGTGATTGGGAAAGAAGCCTTAGGCCCCGCACTCAGCCTTCACCGGGCCTCCCTGGCCTCTTTCCCCTCGTGTAGACTGCTGTGTGGATAAAAGAAAGGATGTTGGCCAGTGAGCACGTGTCCTGATTTCCTTGGAAGGATTAGGCTCCTTGCCTGGGCAGAAGACAGCCAAGGTCAGCCTGAGCCTAGACACCTAGTGACCTGTGACACTGCAACCAGTGATAGATATTCATTTTCATGCTCAGGTATCCGCAGGTGGCGGATTGAGAGTGGTCGGAGAAGAATTGTAACTAGGGATCACACACTCACGAGGGCACGGGCCAAAGGTCAGGGAAAAGAGCTGAGGTCGTGGAGCTCTAGCGGAGACAGTGTAGGGCCCGGGCCTCCCTCCTGTACGTGGCAAAAAGGTGATCCATATGCCGCCATGCGCAGACTCTGGACGGCTGGGGCCCTGGATGCCCGGATCTCGGCCTTGTCTACCGAGAAGTGATGCACATGCGGTGTGCCACCGGAGGCTGTGGAGCAGCAGAAGACAAAATCTGGAAAATGGGGGCTTCAGTTGACTTTGCCTGTGCTCTCCCTTGGCTGAGTGACATCGTGTGTTTCCTAGCAGGTGAAGGCATTCGTGGAGAGAGGCGGTTTCCATGCGAGCAGGCAAAGTGTGTGCTGAGATGATGAGTTGCTGGAGGCCAGGGTGGACTCCTCAGACCCAGAATAGGCCTCTGGCAGGTATGTGTCAAGGTTTTCTGCCCATGGCATTCACCCGGTATTTGCATAGAATGTTATCAGCAGAATTAGTAGTCTCCAGAGAGGCTGCCACATGTCAGCAAGCTTCACGTGGCCAGGGTCCGCCCGTGATGTTGCTCCCCAATCAATCACTACTCTCTAGACCTTCCAGATAGACTACCAGAACTTCTCTGCCCATGGGCAAGCAGTAGAGCCAGAGGCCTTCCCCCTTTGCTCTTTTGTCTCTAGGCCCTCTGTCAGGCACTCCAAGCTGTGAAATGACTCAGTGGGAGAAGGAGAGAGATTTCAGAGAAGGAACACATCCAGAGAGAGACAGAGAGAGAGAGAGGCAAGAGATGCTGAGTGGGGATGCCTTGCGTACTGATATCCTCAGGAAAGTGGGAAAGAGGTACCTGGCCTGCTCTGCCACTGCCCTGAAGCAGGCCACACCAGGGGCTCCCTTGTGCCTGCGTAGCCTTTCCCAGGGTGTGCTCCAACCCTGTGGCCACTAGGTGTCATAGGTCACAATGGAGGGCCCTGTGTCATCTGCCCGGCGGGCTGGACCTCTGCCATTGGCTCAGTCTAGTCACCAGGCCCGGTGTAAGCTCCGCCCACTCTTCCGGTCGGGGAACTCTCTCTATGGTGATGGCAAAGAAGCCTTAAACCTGCCCACCTGGCCTTGACTTCACCTACCTGGCCCCCTGACCCTCGATCAGAACTCTGTGTTGATAAAAATGAATGTCCGCCAGTGGCCAGGTGTCAGCATCTGGGATAAAGGATTCGGGACCTTGCCTGGGGCAGAAGGCAGCCTAGGTCAGCGGGTACCTGGAAGTCTAGTGACTTGTGACACTGCTGCCAGTGAGAAATGGTGACTCCCACACTCACATATCGCCTGGAGGCAGAATGATAGTGGTGGGTGGAGAAACATCGCTCCGGAGCACACGTTCAATGGGGCAGCAGCCAAAGCAAAGGCCAGGGCCGGTAGTGGACGTCGTGGAGCTGAATGGCGAACCAGGGAAGGGCCCAAGGATCCCACCTGCATGTGGCAAACAGGTCGTCCGTGCCCCCACGTCCATAGAGCATTGGACTGCTGGGGCCCAGGCTGCCGGGATTTCGGCCCTGCCTTCGGAGCCCGGCCAAATATGCAGCCTTGCACCGGAGGCGGGGACATGTAGACAGCAAAAATTTGGAAAATGGCAGTGTTTCCTTGATTTCCCTGGCATCGGCCTTTTTGAGCGGCTTGCTTTTTTTGCTGGTAGGATAGGGCCCTGACGGAGAAAGGCAGGATTATGTGTGCAGGAAAGGTGTGTGCTGAAAGGGTGACGACGTTGAGACCATGTTGGGATCTTTAGTCCCAGGAAAGGCGCCTGGCGGGTGTGGGTCAGTGTTCTCTACCCATCCCACTTGGCGGGTGGAGGTTTTCACCATACAAAGCAGCAGCGGAATTATTCGTCGCCGGAGAGGTTGCATCTGCCCACAAGCTCCACCTGGCCAGGGTCCGCCCCTACCGTATTGCGCATGTCAATCAACAGAAGCTAAGACCTTCCAGAGAGACTACCTGCTATTCTGTCCCCACGGGGAAGCAGTACAGCCAGCAGCCTCCCCCGTTCCATCTCTAGGCTCTCTCTCAGGTCCCTCATACCTGTCATGTGTCTCAGGGGTAGAATGAAGAGATTCCTCTGAATGAACACATACAGAGAGGCCATAGATGCTGAGGAAGGGCGCCTTGCCTGCTGATATCCTAGCGTAAGTGGAAGGGAGGTACCTGCCCGCTGGCCCAGTGTGTCGAACGTGTCCACATCAGGGGTTGCCGACTGTGAAGTTATTCCCTGGGTGCCCTGGATTTTGTGGCCAAAGACGCAAGGGGCCGTTGTCTGTCCATGAGTAAACTGGAGGGGTCTGCGGAACTGGCCGGTTAGGCTGGACCTCTCCTATTGGCTCAGTGTTTGTGACTCGTCCCCGTCAGAAGTTCCGGCCAGCCTTGCGGTGGCTGTCTCCATGGTGATTGGGAAAGAAGCCTTAGGCCCCGCACTCAGCCTTCACCGGGCCTCCCTGGCCTCTTTCCCCTCGTGTAGACTGCTGTGTGGATAAAAGAAAGGATGTTGGCCAGTGAGCACGTGTCCTGATTTCCTTGGAAGGATTAGGCTCCTTGCCTGGGCAGAAGACAGCCAAGGTCAGCCTGAGCCTAGACACCTAGTGACCTGTGACACTGCAACCAGTGATAGATATTCATTTTCATGCTCAGGTATCCGCAGGTGGCGGATTGAGAGTGGTCGGAGAAGAATTGTAACTAGGGATCACACACTCACGAGGGCACGGGCCAAAGGTCAGGGAAAAGAGCTGAGGTCGTGGAGCTCTAGCGGAGACAGTGTAGGGCCCGGGCCTCCCTCCTGTACGTGGCAAAAAGGTGATCCATATGCCGCCATGCGCAGACTCTGGACGGCTGGGGCCCTGGATGCCCGGATCTCGGCCTTGTCTACCGAGAAGTGATGCACATGCGGTGTGCCACCGGAGGCTGTGGAGCAGCAGAAGACAAAATCTGGAAAATGGGGGCTTCAGTTGACTTTGCCTGTGCTCTCCCTTGGCTGAGTGACATCGTGTGTTTCCTAGCAGGTGAAGGCATTCGTGGAGAGAGGCGGTTTCCATGCGAGCAGGCAAAGTGTGTGCTGAGATGATGAGTTGCTGGAGACCAGGGTGGACTCCTCAGACCCAGAATAGGCCTCTGGCAGGTATGTGTCAAGGTTTTCTGCCCATGGCATTCACCCGGTATTTGCATAGAATGTTATCAGCAGAATTAGTAGTCTCCAGAGAGGCTGCCACATGTCAGCAAGCTTCACGTGGCCAGGGTCCGCCCGTGATGTTGCTCCCCAATCAATCACTACTCTCTAGACCTTCCAGATAGACTACCAGAACTTCTCTGCCCATGGGCAAGCAGTAGAGCCAGAGGCCTTCCCCCTTTGCTCTTTTGTCTCTAGGCCCTCTGTCAGGCACTCCAAGCTGTGAAATGACTCAGTGGGAGAAGGAGAGAGATTTCAGAGAAGGAACACATCCAGAGAGAGACAGAGAGAGAGAGAGGCAAGAGATGCTGAGTGGGGATGCCTTGCGTACTGATATCCTCAGGAAAGTGGGAAAGAGGTACCTGGCCTGCTCTGCCACTGCCCTGAAGCAGTCCACACCAGGGGCTCCCTTGTGCCTGCGTAGCCTTTCCCAGGGTGTGCTCCAACCCTGTGGCCACTAGGTGTCATAGGTCACAATGGAGGGCCCTGTGTCATCTGCCCGGCGGGCTGGACCTCTGCCATTGGCTCAGTCTAGTCACCAGGCCCGGTGTAAGCTCCGCCCACTCTTCCGGTCGGGGAACTCTCTCTATGGTGATGGCAAAGAAGCCTTAAACCTGCCCACCTGGCCTTGACTTCACCTACCTGGCCCCCTGACCCTCGATCAGAACTCTGTGTTGATAAAAATGAATGTCCGCCAGTGGCCAGGTGTCAGCATCTGGGATAAAGGATTCGGGACCTTGCCTGGGGCAGAAGGCAGCCTAGGTCAGCGGGTACCTGGAAGTCTAGTGACTTGTGACACTGCTGCCAGTGAGAAATGGTGACTCCCACACTCACATATCGCCTGGAGGCAGAATGATAGTGGTGGGTGGAGAAACATCGCTCCGGAACACACGTTCAATGGGGCAGCAGCCAAAGCAAAGGCCAGGGCCGGTAGTGGACGTCGTGGAGCTGAATGGCGAACCAGGGAAGGGCCCAAGGATCCCACCTGCATGTGGCAAACAGGTCGTCCGTGCCCCCACGTCCATAGAGCATTGGACTGCTGGGGCCCAGGCTGCCGGGATTTCGGCCCTGCCTTCGGAGCCCGGCCAAATATGCAGCCTTGCACCAGAGGCGAGGACATGTAGACAGCAAAAATTTGGAAAATGGCAGTGTTTCCTTGATTTCCCTGGCATCGGCCTTTTTGAGCGGCTTGCGTTTTTTGGTGGTAGGCTAGGGCACTGACGGAGAAAGGCAGGATTATGTGTGCAGGAAAGGTGTGTGCTGAGAGGGTGACGACGTTGAGACCATGTTGGGATCTTTAGTCCCAGGAAAGGCGCCTGGCGGGTGTGGGTCAGTGTTCTCTACCCATCCCACTTGGCGGGTGGAGGTTTTCACCATACAAAGCAGCAGCGGAATTATTCGTCGCCGGAGAGGTTGCATCTGCCCACAAGCTCCACCTGGCCAGGGTCCGCCCCTACCGTATTGCGCATGTCAATCAACAGAAGCTAAGACCTTCCAGAGAGACTACCTGCTATTCTGTCCCCACGGGGAAGCAGTACAGCCAGCAGCCTCCCCCGTTCCATCTCTAGGCTCTCTCTCAGGTCCCTCATACCTGTCATGTGTCTCAGGGGTAGAATGAAGAGATTCCTCTGAATGAACACATACAGAGAGGCCATAGATGCTGAGGAAGGGCGCCTTGCCTGCTGATATCCTAGCGTAAGTGGAAGGGAGGTACCTGCCCGCTGGCCCAGTGTGTCGAACGTGTCCACATCAGGGGTTGCCGACTGTGAAGTTATTCCCTGGGTGCCCTGGATTTTGTGGCCAAAGACGCAAGGGGCCGTTGTCTGTCCGTGAGTAAACTGGAGGTGTCTGCGGAACTGGCCGGTTAGGCTGGACCTCTCCTATTGGCTCAGTGTTTGTGACTCGTCCCCGTCAGAAGTTCCGGCCAGCCTTGCGGTGGCTGTCTCCATGGTGATTGGGAAAGAAGCCTTAGGCCCCGCACTCAGCCTTCACCGGGCCTCCCTGGCCTCTTTCCCCTCATGTAGACTGCTGTGTGGATAAAAGAAAGGATGTTGGCCAGTGAGCACGTGTCCTGATTTCCTTGGAAGGATTAGGCTCCTTGCCTGGGCAGAAGACAGCCAAGGTCAGCCTGAGCCTAGACACCTAGTGACCTGTGACACTGCAGCCAGTGATAGATATTCATGTTCATGCTCAGGTATCCGCAGGTGGCAGATTGAGAGTGGTCGGAGAAGAATTGTAACTAGGGATCACACACTCACGAGGGCACGGGCCAAAGGTCAGGGAAAATAGCTGAGGTCGTGGAGCTCTAGCGGAGACAGTGTAGGGCCCAGGCCTCCCTCCTGTACGTGGCAAAGAGGTGATCCATATGCCGCCATGCGCAGACTCTGGATGGCTGGGGCCCTGGATGCCCGGATCTCGGCCTTGTCTACCGAGAAGTGACGCACATGCGGTGTGCCACCGGAGGCTGTGGAGCAGCAGAAGGCAAAATCTGGAAAATGGGGGCTTCAGATGACTTTGCCTGTGCTCTCCCTTGGCTGAGTGACATCGTGTGTTTCCTAGCAGGTGAAGGCATTCGTGGAGAGAGGCGGTTTCCATGCGTGCAGGCAAAGTGTGTGCTGAGATGATGAGTTGCTGGAGACCAGGGTGGACTCCTCAGAGCCAGAATAGGCCTCTGGCAGGTATGTGTCAAGGTTTTCTGCCCATGGCATTCACCCAGTATTTGCATAGAATGTTATCAGCAGAATTAGTAGTCTCCAGAGAGGCTGCCACATGTCAGCAAGCTTCACGTGGCCAGGGTCCGCCCATGATCTTGCTCCCCAATCAATCACTACTCTCTAGACCTTCCAGATAGACTACCAGAACTTCTCTGCCCATGGGCAACCAGTAGAAGCAGAGGCCTTCCCCCTTCGCTCTTTTGTCTCTAGGCCCTCTGTCAGGCACTCCAAGCTGTGAAGTGACTCAGGGGGAGAAGGAAAGAGATTTCAGAGAAGGAACACATCCAGAGAGAGACAGAGAGAGAGAGGCAAGAGATGCTGAGTGGGGATGCCTTACGTACTGATATCCTCAGGAAAGTGGGAAAGAGGTACCTGGCCTGCTCTGCCACTGCCCTGAAGCAGGCCACACCAGGGGCTCCCTTGTGCCTGCGTAGCCTTTCCAAGGGTGTGCTCCAACCCTGTGGCCACTAGGTGTCATAGGTCACAATGGAGGGCCCTGTGTCATCTGCCTGGCGGGCTGGACTTCTGCCATTGGCTCAGTCTAGTCACCAGGCCCGGTGTAAGCTCCGCCCACTCTTCTGGTCGGGGAACTCTCTCTAGGGTGATTGCAAAGAAGCCTTAATCCCGCCCACCTGGCCTTGACTTCACCTACCTGGCCCGCTGACCCTCGCTCAGACCTCTGTGTTGATAAAAATGAATGTCCGCCGGTGGCCAGGTGTCAGCATCTGGGATAAAGGATTCGGGACCTTGCCTGGGGCAGAAGGCAGCCTAGGTCAGCGGGTACCTGGAAGTCTAGTGACTTGTGACCCTGCTGCCAGTGAGAAATGGTGACTCCCACACTCACATATGCCCTGGTGGCAGAATGATAGTGGTGGGTGGAGAAACATCGCTCCGGAGCACACGTTCAATGGGGCAGCAGCCAAAGCAAAGGCCAGGGCCGGTAGTGGACGTTGTGGAGCTGAATGGCGAGCCAGGGAAGGGCCCAAGGATCCCACCTGCATGTGGCAAACAGGTCCTCCGTGCCCCCACGTCCATAGAGCATTGGACTGCTGGGGCCCAGGCTGCCGGGATTTCGGCCCTGCCTTCGGAGCCCGGCCAAATATGCAGCCTTGCACCAGAGGCGAGGACATGTAGACAGCAAAAATTTGGAAAATGGCAGTGTTTCCTTGATTTCCCTGGCATCGGCCTTTTTGAGCGGCTTGCGTTTTTTGGTGGTAGGCTAGGGCACTGACGGAGAAAGGCAGGATTATGTGTGCAGGAAAGGTGTGTGCTGAGAGGGTGACGACGTTGAGACGATGTTGGGATCTTTAGTCCCAGGAAAGGCGCCTGGCGGGTGTGGGTCAGTGTTCTCTACCCATCCCACTTGGCGGGGGGAGGTTTTCACCATACAAAGCAGCAGCGGAATTATTCGTCGCCGGAGAGGTTGCATCTGCCCACAAGCTCCACCTGGCCAGGGTCCGCCCCTACCGTATTGTGCATGTCAATCAACAGAAGCTAAGACCTTCCAGAGAGACTACCTGCTATTCTGTCCCCACGGGGAAGCAGTACAGCCAGAAGCCTCCCCCGTTCCATCTCTAGGCTCTCTCTCAGGTCCCTCATACCTGTCATGTGTCTCAGGGGTAGAATGAAGAGATTCCTCTGAATGAACACATACAGAGAGGCCATAGATGCTGAGGAAGGGCGCCTTGCCTGCTGATATCCTAGCGTAAGTGGAAGGGAGGTACCTGCCTGCTGGCCCAGTGTGTCGAACGTGTCCACATCAGGGGTTGCCGACTGTGAAGTTATTCCCTGGGTGCCCTGGATTTTGTGGCCAAAGACGCAAGGGGCCGTTGTCTGTCCATGAGTAAACTGGAGGTGTCTGCGGAACTGGCCGGTTAGGCTGGACCTCTCCTATTGGCTCAGTGTTTGTGACTCGTCCCCGTCAGAAGTTCCGGCCAGCCTTGCGGTGGCTGTCTCCATGGTGATTGGGAAAGAAGCCTTAGGCCCCGCACTCAGCCTTCACCGGGCCTCCCTGGCCTCTTTCCCCTCATCTAGACTGCTGTGTGGATAAAAGAAAGGATGTTGGCCAGTGAGCACGTGTCCTGATTTCCTTGGAAGGATTAGGCTCCTTGCCTGGGCAGAAGACAGCCAAGGTCAGCCTGAGCCTAGACACCTAGTGACCTGTGATACTGCAGCCAGTGATAGATGTTCATTTTCATGCTCAGGTATCCGCAGGTGGCGGATTGAGAGTGGTCGGAGAAGAATTGTAACTAGGGATCACACACTCACGAGGGCACGGGCCAGAGGTCAGGGAAAATAGCTGAGGTCGTGGAGCTCTAGCGGAGACAGTGTACGGCCCGGGCCTCCCTCCTGTACATGGCAAAGAGGTGATCCATATGCCGCCATGCGCAGACTCTGGACGGCTAGGGCCCTGGATGCCCGGATCTCGGCCTTGTCTACCGAGAAGTGACGCACATGCGGTGTGCCACCGGAGGCTGTGGAGCAGCAGAAGGCAAAATCTTGAAAATGGGGGCTTCAGTTGACTTTGCCTGTGCTCTCCCTTGGCTGAGTGACATCGTGTGTTTCCTAGCAGGTGAAGGCATTCGTGGAGAGAGGCGGTTTCCATGCGAGCAGGCAAAGTGTGTGCTGAGATGATGAGTTGCTGGAGACCAGGGTGGACTCCTCAGACCCAGAATAGGCCTCTGGCAGGTATGTGTCAAGGTTTTCTGCCCCTGGCATTCTCCCGGTAGTTGCATAGAATGTTATCAGCAGAATTAGTAGTCTCCAGAGAGGCTGCCACATGTCAGCAAGCTTCACGTGGCCAGGGTCCGCCCGTGATGTTGCTCCCCAATCAATCACTACTCTCTAGACGTTCCAGATAGACTACCAGAACTTCTCTGCCCATGGGCAACCAGTAGAGCCAGAGGCCTTCCCCCTTCGCTCTTTTGTCTCTAGGCCCTCTGTCAGGCACTCCAAGCTGTGAAGTGACTCAGGGGGAGAAGGAAAGAGATTTCAGAGAAGGAACACATCCAGAGAGAGACAGAGAGAGAGAGAGGCAAGAGATGCTGAGTGGGGATGCCTTGCGTACTGATATCCTCAGGAAAGTGGGAAAGAGGTACCTGGCCTGCTCTGCCACTGCCCTGAAGCAGGCCACACCAGGGGCTCCCTTGTGCCTGCGTAGCCTTTCCCAGGGTGTGCTCCAACCCTGTGGCCACTAGGTGTCATAGGTCACAATGGAGGGCCCTGTGGCATCTGCCTGGCGGGCTGGACCTCTGCCATTGGCTCAGTCTAGTCACCAGGCCCGGTGTAAGCTCCGCCCACTCTTCCGGTCGGGGAACTCTCTCTAGGGTGATGGCAAAGAAGCCTTAATCCCGCCCACCTGGCCTTGACTTCACCTACCTGGCCTGCTGACCCTCGCTCAGACCTCTGTGTTGATAAAAATGAATGTCCGCCAGTGGCCAGGTGTCAGCATCTGGGATAAAGGATTCGGGACCTTGCCTGGGGCAGAAGGCAGCCTAGGTCAGCGGGTACCTGGAAGTCTAGTGACTTATGACCCTGCAGCCAGTGAGAAATGGTGACTCCCACACTCACATATCCCCTGGTGGGAGAATGATAGTGGTGGGTGGAGAAACATCGCTCCGGAGCACACGTTCAATGGGGCAGCAGCCAAAGCAAAGGCCAGGGCCGGTAGTGGACGTCGTGGAGCTGAATGGCGAGCCAGGGAAGGGCCCAAGGATCCCACCTGCATGTGGCAAACAGGTCGTCCGTGCCCCCACGTCCATAGAGCATTGGACTGCTGGGGCCCAGGCTGCCGGGATTTCGGCCCTGCCTTCGGAGCCCGGCCAAATATGCAGCCTTGCACTGGAGGCGGGGACATGTAGACAGCAAAAATTTGGAAAATGGCAGTGTTTCCTTGATTTCCCTGGCATCGGCCTTTTTGAGCGGCTTGCTTTTTTTGCTGGTAGGATAGGGCACTGACGGAGAAAGGCAGGATTATGTGTGCAGGAAAGGTGTGTGCTGAGAGGGTGACGACGTTGAGACCATGTTGGGATCTTTAGTCCCAGGAAAGGCGCCTGGCGGGTGTGGATCAGTGTTCTCTACCCATCCCACTTGGCGGGGGGAGGTTTTCACCATACAAAGCAGCAGCGGAATTATTCGTCGCCGGAGAGGTTGCATCTGCCCACAAGCTCCACCTGGCCAGGGTCCGCCCCTACCGTATTGCGCATGTCAATCAACAGAAGCTAAGACCTTCCAGAGAGACTACCTGCTATTCTGTCCCCACGGGGAAGCAGTACAGCCAGAAGCCTCCCCCGTTCCATCTCTAGGCTCTCTCTCAGGTCCCTCATACCTGTCATGTGTCTCAGGGGTAGAATGAAGAGATTCCTCTGAATGAACACATACAGAGAGGCCATAGATGCTGAGGAAGGGCGCCTTGCCTGCTGATATCCTAGCGTAAGTGGAAGGGAGGTACCTGCCTGCTGGCCCAGTGTGTCGAACGTGTCCACATCAGGGGTTGCCGACTGTGAAGTTATTCCCTGGGTGCCCTGGATTTTGTGGCCAAAGACGCAAGGGGCCGTTGTCTGTCCATGAGTAAACTGGAGGGGTCTGCGGAACTGGCCGGTTAGGCTGGACCTCTCCTATTGGCTCAGTGTTTGTGACTCGTCCCCGTCAGAAGTTCCGGCCAGCCTTGCGGTGGCTGTCTCCATGGTGATTGGGAAAGAAGCCTTAGGCCCCGCACTCAGCCTTCACCGGGCCTCCCTGGCCTCTTACCCCTCGTGTAGAGTGCTGTGTGGATAAAAGAAAGGATGTTGGCCAGTGAGCACGTGTCCTGATTTCCTTGGAAGGATTAGGCTCCTTGCCTGGGCAGAAGACAGCCAAGGTCAGCCTGAGCCTAGACACCTAGTGACCTGTGACACTGCAGCCAGTGATAGATATTCATTTTCATGCTCAGGTATCCGCAGGTGGCAGATTGAGAGTGGTCGGAGAAGAATTGTAACTAGGGATCACATACTCACGAGGGCACGGGCCAAAGGTCAGGGAAAATAGCTGAGGTCGTGGAGCTCTAGCGGAGACAGTGTAGGGCCCAGGCCTCCCTCCTGTACGTGGCAAAGAGGTGATCCGTTTGCCGCCATGCGCAGACTCTGGACGGCTGGGGCCCTGGATGCCCGGATCTCGGCCTTGTCTACCGAGAAGTGACGCACATGCGGTGTGCCACCGGAGGCTGTGGAGCAGCAGAAGGCAAAATCTTGAAAATGGGGGCTTCAGTTGACTTTGCCTGTGCTCTCCCTTGGCTGAGTGACATCGTGTGTTTCCTAGCAGGTGAAGGCATTCGTGGAGAGAGGCGGTTTCCATGCGTGCAGGCAAAGTGTGTGCTGAGATGATGAGTTGCTGGAGAGCAGGGTGGACTCCTCAGAGCCAGAATAGGCCTCTGGCAGGTATGTGTCAAGGTTTTCTGCCCATGGCATTCACCCAGTATTTGCATAGAATGTTATCAGCAGAATTAGTAGTCTCCAGAGAGGCTGCCACATGTCAGCAAGCTTCACGTGGCCAGGGTCCGCCCGTGATGTTGCTCCCCAATCAATCACTACTCTCTAGACCTTCCAGATAGACTACCAGAACTTCTCTGCCCATGGGCAACCAGTAGAGCCAGAGGCCTTCCCCCTTCGCTCTTTTGTCTCTAGGCCCTCTGTCAGGCACTCCAAGCTGTGAAGTGACTCAGGGGGAGAAGGAAAGAGATTTCAGAGAAGGAACACATCCAGAGAGAGAGAGAGGCAAGAGATGCTGAGTGGGGATGCCTTGCGTACTGATATCCTCAGGAAAGTGGGAAAGAGGTACCTGGCCTGCTCTGCCACTGCCCTGAAGCAGGCCACACCAGGGGCTCCCTTGTGCCTGCGTAGCCTTTCCCAGGGTGTGCTCCAACCCTGTGGCCACTAGGTGTCATAGGTCACAATGGAGGGCCCTGTGGCATCTGCCTGGCGGGCTGGACCTCTGCCATTGGCTCAGTCTAGTCACCAGGCCCGGTGTAAGCTCCGCCCACTCTTCCGGTCGGGGAACTCTCTCTAGGGTGATGGCAAAGAAGCCTTAATCCCGCCCACCTGGCCTTGACTTCACCTACCTGGCCCGCTGACCCTCGCTCAGACCTCTGTGTTGATAAAAATGAATGTCCGCCAGTGGCCAGGTGTCAGCATCTGGGATAAAGGATTCGGGACCTTGCCTGGGGCAGAAGGCAGCCTAGGTCAGCGGGTACCTGGAAGTCTAGTGACTTGTGACCCTGCTGCCAGTGAGAAATGGTGACTCCCACACTCACATATCCCCTGGTGGCAGAATGATAGTGGTGGGTGGAGAAACATCGCTCCGGAGCACACGTTCAATGGGGCAGCAGCCAAAGCAAAGGCCAGGTCCGGTAGTGGACGTCGTGGACCTGAATGGCGAGCCAGGGAAGGGCCCAAGGATCCCACCTGCATGTGGCAAACAGGTCGTCCGTGCCCCCACGTCCATAGAGCATTGGACTGCTGGGGCCCAGGCTGCCGGGACTTCGGCCCCGCCTTCGGAGCCCGGCCAAATATGCAGCCTTGCACCGGAGGCGGGGACATGTAGACAGCAAAAATTTGGAAAATGGCAGTGTTTCCTTGATTTCCCTGGCATCGGCCTTTTTGAGCGGCTTGCTTTTTTTGCTGGTAGGATAGGGCACTGACGGAGAAAGGCAGGATTATGTGTGCAGGAAAGGTGTGTGCTGAGAGGGTGACGACGTTGAGACCATGTTGGGATCTTTAGTCCCAGGAAAGGCGCCTGGCGGGTGTGGATCAGTGTTCTCTACCCATCCCACTTGGCGGGGGGAGGTTTTCACCATACAAAGCAGCAGCGAAATTATTCGTCGCCGGAGAGGTTGCATCTGCCCACAAGCTCCACCTGGCCAGGGTCCGCCCCTACCGTATTGCGCATGTCAATCAACAGAAGCTAAGACCTTCCAGAGAGACTACCTGCTATTCTGTCCCCACGGGGAAGCAGTACAGCCAGAAGCCTCCCCCGTTCCATCTCTAGGCTCTCTCTCAGGTCCCTCATACCTGTCATGTGTCTCAGGGGTAGAATGAAGAGATTCCTCTGAATGAACACATACAGAGAGGCCATAGATGCTGAGGAAGGGCGCCTTGCCTGCTGATATCCTAGCGTAAGTGGAAGGGAGGTACCTGCCTGCTGGCCCAGTGTGTCGAACGTGTCCACATCAGGGGTTGCCGACTGTGAAGTTATTCCCTGGGTGCCCTGGATTTTGTGGCCAAAGACGCAAGGGGCCGTTGTCTGTCCGTGAGTAAACTGGAGGGGTCTGCGGAACTGGCCGGTTAGGCTGGACCTCTCCTATTGGCTCAGTGTTTGTGACTCGTCCCCGTCAGAAGTTCCGGCCAGCCTTGCGGTGGCTGTCTCCATGGTGATTGGGAAGGAAGCCTTAGGCCCCGCACTCAGCCTTCACTGGGCCTCCCTGACCTCTTACCCCTCGTGTAGAGTGCTGTGTGGATAAAAGAAAGGATGTTGGCCAGTGAGCACGTGTCCTGATTTCCTTGGAAGGATTAGGCTCCTTGCCTGGGCAGAAGACAGCCAAGGTCAGCCTGAGCCTAGACACCTAGTGACCTGTGACACTGCAGCCAGTGATAGATATTCATTTTCATGCTCAGGTATCCGCAGGTGGCGGATTGAGAGTGGTCGGAGAAGAATTGTAACTAGGGATCACATACTCACGAGGGCACGGGCCAAAGGTCAGGGAAAATAGCTGAGGTCGTGGAGCTCTAGCGGAGACAGTGTAGGGCCCAGGCCTCCCTCCTGTACGTGGCAAAGAGGTGATCCATATGCCGCCATGCGCAGACTCTGGACGGCTGGGGCCCTGGATGCCCGGATCTCGGCCTTGTCTACCGAGAAGTGACGCACATGCGGTGTGCCACCGGAGGCTGTGGAGCAGCAGAAGGCAAAATCTTGAAAATGGGGGCTTCAGTTGACTTTGCCTGTGCTCTCCCTTGGCTGAGTGACATCGTGTGTTTCCTAGCAGGTGAAGGCATTCGTGGAGAGAGGCGGTTTCCATGCGTGCAGGCAAAGTGTGTGCTGAGATGATGAGTTGCTGGAGACCAGGGTGGACTCCTCAGAGCCAGAATAGGCATCTGGCAGGTATGTGTCAAGGTTTTCTGCCCATGGCATTCACCCAGTATTTGCATAGAATGTTATCAGCAGAATTAGTAGTCTCCAGAGAGGCTGCCACATGTCAGCAAGCTTCACGTGGCCAGGGTCCGCCCGTGATGTTGCTCCCCAATCAATCACTACTCTCTAGACGTTCCAGATAGACTACCAGAACTTCTCTGCCCATGGGCAACCAGTAGAGCCAGAGGCCTTCCCCCTTCGCTCTTTTGTCTTTAGGCCCTCTGTCAGGCACTCCAAGCTGTGAAGTGACTCAGGGGGAGAAGGAAAGAGATTTCAGAGAAGGAACACATCCAGAGAGAGACAGAGAGAGAGAGAGGCAAGAGATGCTGAGTGGGGATGCCTTGCGTACTGATATCCTCAGGAAAGTGGGAAAGAGGTACCTGGCCTGCTCTGCCACTGCCCTGAAGCAGGCCACACCAGGGGCTCCCTTGTGCCTGCGTAGCCTTTCCCAGGGTGTGCTCCAACCCTGTGGCCACTAGGTGTCATAGGTCACAATGGAGGGCCCTGTGGCATCTGCCTGGCGGGCTGGACCTCTGCCATTGGCTCAGTCTAGTCACCAGGCCCGGTGTAAGCTCCGCCCACTCTTCCGGTCGGGGAACTCTCTCTAGGGTGATGGCAAAGAAGCCTTAATCCCGCCCACCTGGCCTTGACTTCACCTACCTGGCCCGCTGACCCTCGCTCAGACCTCTGTGTTGATAAAAATGAATGTCCGCCAGTGGCCAGGTGTCAGCATCTGGGATAAAGGATTCGGGACCTTGCCTGGGGCAGAAGGCAGCCTAGGTCAGCGGGTACCTGGAAGTCTAGTGACTTGTGACCCTGCAGCCAGTGAGAAATGGTGACTCCCACACTCACATATCCCCTGGTGGGAGAATGATAGTGGTGGGTGGAGAAACATCGCTCCGGAGCACACGTTCAATGGGGCAGCAGCCAAAGCAAAGGCCAGGGCCGGTAGTGGACGTCGTGGAGCTGAATGGCGAGCCAGGGAAGGGCCCAAGGATCCCACCTGCATGTGGCAAACAGGTCGTCCGTGCCCCCACGTCCATAGAGCATTGGACTGCTGGGGCCCAGGCTGCCGGGATTTCGGCCCTGCCTTCGGAGCCCGGCCAAATATGCAGCCTTGCACCGGAGGCGGGGACATGTAGACAGCAAAAATTTGGAAAATGGCAGTGTTTCCTTGATTTCCCTGGCATCGGCCTTTTTGAGCGGCTTGCTTTTTTTGCTGGTAGGATAGGGCACTGACGGAGAAAGGCAGGATTATGTGTGCAGGAAAGGTGTGTGCTGAGAGGGTGACGACGTTGAGACCATGTTGGGATCTTTAGTCCCAGGAAAGGCGCCTGGCGGGTGTGGATCAGTGTTCTCTACCCATCCCACTTGGCGGGGGGAGGTTTTCACCATACAAAGCAGCAGCGGAATTATTCGTCGCCGGAGAGGTTGCATCTGCCCACAAGCTCCACCTGGCCAGGGTCCGCCCCTACCGTATTGCGCATGTCAATCAACAGAAGCTAAGACCTTCCAGAGAGACTACCTGCTATTCTGTCCCCACGGGGAAGCAGTACAGCCAGAAGCCTCCCCCGTTCCATCTCTAGGCTCTCTCTCAGGTCCCTCATACCTGTCATGTGTCTCAGGGGTAGAATGAAGAGATTCCTCTGAATGAACACATACAGAGAGGCCATAGATGCTGAGGAAGGGCGCCTTGCCTGCTGATATCCTAGCGTAAGTGGAAGGGAGGTACCTGCCTGCTGGCCCAGTGTGTCGAACGTGTCCACATCAGGGGTTGCCGACTGTGAAGTTATTCCCTGGGTGCCCTGGATTTTGTGGCCAAAGACGCAAGGGGCCGTTGTCTGTCCATGAGTAAACTGGAGGGGTCTGCGGAACTGGCCGGTTAGGCTGGACCTCTCCTATTGGCTCAGTGTTTGTGACTCGTCCCCGTCAGAAGTTCCGGCCAGCCTTGCGGTGGCTGTCTCCATGGTGATTGGGAAAGAAGCCTTAGGCCCCGCACTCAGCCTTCACCGGGCCTCCCTGGCCTCTTACCCCTCGTGTAGAGTGCTGTGTGGATAAAAGAAAGGATGTTGGCCAGTGAGCACGTGTCCTGATTTCCTTGGAAGGATTAGGCTCCTTGCCTGGGCAGAAGACAGCCAAGGTCAGCCTGAGCCTAGACACCTAGTGACCTGTGACACTGCAGCCAGTGATAGATATTCATTTTCATGCTCAGGTATCCGCAGGTGGCAGATTGAGAGTGGTCGGAGAAGAATTGTAACTAGGGATCACATACTCACGAGGGCACGGGCCAAAGGTCAGGGAAAATAGCTGAGGTCGTGGAGCTCTAGCGGAGACAGTGTAGGGCCCAGGCCTCCCTCCTGTACGTGGCAAAGAGGTGATCCGTATGCCGCCATGCGCAGACTCTGGACGGCTGGGGCCCTGGATGCCCGGATCTCGGCCTTGCCTACCGAGAAGTGACGCACATGCGGTGTGCCACCGGAGGCTGTGGAGCAGCAGAAGGCAAAATCTTGAAAATGGGGGCTTCAGTTGACTTTGCCTGTGCTCTCCCTTGGCTGAGTGACATCGTGTGTTTCCTAGCAGGTGAAGGCATTCGTGGAGAGAGGCGGTTTCCATGCGTGCAGGCAAAGTGTGTGCTGAGATGATGAGTTGCTGGAGACCAGGGTGGACTCCTCAGAGCCAGAATAGGCCTCTGGCAGGTATGTGTCAAGGTTTTCTGCCCATGGCATTCACCCAGTATTTGCATAGAATGTTATCAGCAGAATTAGTAGTCTCCAGAGAGGCTGCCACATGTCAGCAAGCTTCACGTGGCCAGGGTCCGCCCGTGATGTTGCTCCCCAATCAATCACTACTCTCTAGACCTTCCAGATAGACTACCAGAACTTCTCTGCCCATGGGCAACCAGTAGAGCCAGAGGCCTTCCCCCTTCGCTCTTTTGTCTCTAGGCCCTCTGTCAGGCACTCCAAGCTGTGAAGTGACTCAGGGGGAGAAGGAAAGAGATTTCAGAGAAGGAACACATCCAGAGAGAGACAGAGAGAGAGAGAGGCAAGAGATGCTGAGTGGGGATGCCTTGCGTACTGATATCCTCAGGAAAGTGGGAAAGAGGTACCTGGCCTGCTCTGCCACTGCCCTGAAGCAGGCCACACCAGGGGCTCCCTTGTGCCTGCGTAGCCTTTCCCAGGGTGTGCTCCAACCCTGTGGCCACTAGGTGTCATAGGTCACAATGGAGGGCCCTGTGTCATCTGCCTGGCGGGCTGGACCTCTGCCATTGGCTCAGTCTAGTCACCAGGCCCGGTGTAAGCTCCGCCCACTCTTCCGGTCGGGGAACTCTCTCTAGGGTGATGGCAAAGAAGCCTTAATCCCGCCCACCTGGCCTTGACTTCACCTACCTGGCCCGCTGACCCTCGCTCAGACCTCTGTGTTGATAAAAATGAATGTCCGCCAGTGGCCAGGTGTCAGCATCTGGGATAAAGGATTCGGGACCTTGCCTGGGGCAGAAGGCAGCCTAGGTCAGCGGGTACCTGGAAGTCTAGTGACTTGTGACCCTGCTGCCAGTGAGAAATGGTGACTCCCACACTCACATATCCCCTGGTGGGAGAATGATAGTGGTGGGTGGAGAAACATCGCTCCGGAGCACACGTTCAATGGGGCAGCAGCCAAAGCAAAGGCCAGGGCCGGTAGTGGACGTCGTGGAGCTGAATGGCGAGCCAGGGAAGGGCCCAAGGATCCCACCTGCATGTGGCAAACAGGTCGTCCGTGCCCCCACGTCCATAGAGCATTGGACTGCTGGGGCCCAGGCTGCCGGGATTTCGGCCCTGCCTTCGGAGCCCGGCCAAATATGCAGCCTTGCACCGGAGGCGGGGACATGTAGACAGCAAAAATTTGGAAAATGGCAGTGTTTCCTTGATTTCCCTGGCATCGGCCTTTTTGAGCGGCTTGCTTTTTTTGCTGGTAGGATAGGGCACTGACGGAGAAAGGCAGGATTATGTGTGCAGGAAAGGTGTGTGCTGAGAGGGTGACGACGTTGAGACCATGTTGGGATCTTTAGTCCCAGGAAAGGCGCCTGGCGGGTGTGGATCAGTGTTTTCTACCCATCCCACTTGGCGGGGGGAGGTTTTCACCATACAAAGCAGCAGCGGAATTATTCGTCGCCGGAGAGGTTGCATCTGCCCACAAGCTCCACCTGGCCAGGGTCCGCCCCTACCGTATTGCGCATGTCAATCAACAGAAGCTAAGACCTTCCAGAGAGACTACCTGCTATTCTGTCCCCACGGGGAAGCAGTACAGCCAGAAGCCTCCCCCGTTCCATCTCTAGGCTCTCTCTCAGGTCCCTCATACCTGTCATGTGTCTCAGGGGTAGAATGAAGAGATTCCTCTGAATGAACACATACAGAGAGGCCATAGATGCTGAGGAAGGGCGCCTTGCCTGCTGATATCCTAGCGTAAGTGGAAGGGAGGTACCTGCCTGCTGGCCCAGTGTGTCGAACGTGTCCACATCAGGGGTTGCCGACTGTGAAGTTATTCCCTGGGTGCCCTGGATTTTGTGGCCAAAGACGCAAGGGGCCGTTGTCTGTCCATGAGTAAACTGGAGGGGTCTGCGGAACTGGCCGGTTAGGCTGGACCTCTCCTATTGGCTCAGTGTTTGTGACTCGTCCCCGTCAGAAGTTCCGGCCAGCCTTGCGGTGGCTGTCTCCATGGTGATTGGGAAAGAAGCCTTAGGCCCCGCACTCAGCCTTCACCGGGCCTCCCTGGCCTCTTACCCCTCGTGTAGACTGCTGTGTGGATAAAAGAAAGGATGTTGGCCAGTGAGCACGTGTCCTGATTTCCTTGGAAGGATTAGGCTCCTTGCCTGGGCAGAAGACAGCCAAGGTCAGCCTGAGCCTAGACACCTAGTGACCTGTGACACTGCAGCCAGTGATAGATATTCATTTTCATGCTCAGGTATCCGCAGGTGGCAGATTGAGAGTGGTCGGAGAAGAATTGTAACTAGGGATCACATACTCACGAGGGCACGGGCCAAAGGTCAGGGAAAATAGCTGAGGTCGTGGAGCTCTAGCGGAGACAGTGTAGGGCCCAGGCCTCCCTCCTGTACGTGGCAAAGAGGTGATCCGTATGCCGCCATGCGCAGACTCTGGACGGCTGGGGCCCTGGATGCCCGGATCTCGGCCTTGTCTACCGAGAAGTGACGCACATGCGGTGTGCCACCGGAGGCTGTGGAGCAGCAGAAGGCAAAATCTTGAAAATGGGGGCTTCAGTTGACTTTGCCTGTGCTCTCCCTTGGCTGAGTGACATCGTGTGTTTCCTAGCAGGTGAAGGCATTCATGGAGAGAGGCGGTTTCCATGCGTGCAGGCAAAGTGTGTGCTGAGATGATGAGTTGCTGGAGAGCAGGGTGGACTCCTCAGAGCCAGAATAGGCCTCTGGCAGGTATGTGTCAAGGTTTTCTGCCCATGGCATTCACCCAGTATTTGCATAGAATGTTATCAGCAGAATTAGTAGTCTCCAGAGAGGCTGCCACATGTCAGCAAGCTTCACGTGGCCAGGGTCCGCCCGTGATGTTGCTCCCCAATCAATCACTACTCTCTAGACCTTCCAGATAGACTACCAGAACTTCTCTGCCCATGGGCAACCAGTAGAGCCAGAGGCCTTCCCCCTTCGCTCTTTTGTCTCTAGGCCCTCTGTCAGGCACTCCAAGCTGTGAAGTGACTCAGGGGGAGAAGGAAAGAGATTTCAGAGAAGGAACACATCCAGAGAGAGACAGAGAGAGAGAGAGGC
The DNA here is from genome assembly GCF_024166365.1 of Elephas maximus indicus. Classification (NCBI taxonomy): domain Eukaryota; kingdom Metazoa; phylum Chordata; class Mammalia; order Proboscidea; family Elephantidae; genus Elephas; species Elephas maximus. The sequence goes on along the minus strand of NC_064832.1, from coordinate 3,680,644 downwards.
AAGAGATGCTGAGTGGGGATGCCTTGCGTACTGATATCCTCAGGAAAGTGGGAAAGAGGTACCTGGCCTGCTCTGCCACTGCCCTGAAGCAGGCCACACCAGGGGCTCCCTTGTGCCTGCGTAGCCTTTCCCAGGGTGTGCTCCAACCCTGTGGCCACTAGGTGTCATAGGTCACAATGGAGGGCCCTGTGGCATCTGCCTGGCGGGCTGGACCTCTGCCATTGGCTCAGTCTAGTCACCAGGCCCGGTGTAAGCTCCGCCCACTCTTCCGGTCGGGGAACTCTCTCTAGGGTGATGGCAAAGAAGCCTTAATCCCGCCCACCTGGCCTTGACTTCACCTACCTGGCCCGCTGACCCTCGCTCAGACCTCTGTGTTGATAAAAATGAATGTCCGCCAGTGGCCAGGTGTCAGCATCTGGGATAAAGGATTCGGGACCTTGCCTGGGGCAGAAGGCAGCCTAGGTCAGCGGGTACCTGGAAGTCTAGTGACTTGTGACCCTGCAGCCAGTGAGAAATGGTGACTCCCACACTCACATATCCCCTGGTGGGAGAATGATAGTGGTGGGTGGAGAAACATCGCTCCGGAGCACACGTTCAATGGGGCAGCAGCCAAAGCAAAGGCCAGGGCCGGTAGTGGACGTCGTGGAGCTGAATGGCGAGCCAGGGAAGGGCCCAAGGATCCCACCTGCATGTGGCAAACAGGTCGTCCGTGCCCCCACGTCCATAGAGCATTGGACTGCTGGGGCCCAGGCTGCCGGGATTTCGGCCCTGCCTTCGGAGCCCGGCCAAATATGCAGCCTTGCACCGGAGGCGGGGACATGTAGACAGCAAAAATTTGGAAAATGGGAGTGTTTCCTTGATTTCCCTGGCATCGGCCTTTTTGAGCGGCTTGCTTTTTTTGCTGGTAGGATAGGGCCCTGACGGAGAAAGGCAGGATTATGTGTGCAGGAAAGGTGTGTGCTGAAAGGGTGACGACGTTGAGACCATGTTGGGATCTTTAGTCCCAGGAAAGGCGCCTGGCGGGTGTGGGTCAGTGTTCTCTACCCATCCCACTTGGCGGGTGGAGGTTTTCGCCATACAAAGCAGCAGCGGAATTATTCGTCGCCGGAGAGGTTGCATCTGCCCACAAGCTCCACCTGGCCAGGGTCCGCCCCTACCGTATTGCGCATGTCAATCAACAGAAGCTAAGACCTTCCAGAGAGACTACCTGCTATTCTGTCCCCTCGGGGAAGCAGTACAGCCAGCAGCCTCCCCCGTTCCATCTCTAGGCTCTCTCTCAGGTCCCTGATACCTGTCATGTGTCTCAGGGGTAGAATGAAGAGATTCCTCTGAATGAACACATACAGAGAGGCCATAGATGCTGAGGAAGGGCGCCTTGCCTGCTGATATCCTAGCGTAAGTGGAAGGGAGGTACCTGCCTGCTGGCCCAGTGTGTCGAACGTGTCCACATCAGGGGTTGCCGACTGTGAAGTTATTCCCTGGGTGCCCTGGATTTTGTGGCCAAAGACGCAAGGGGCCGTTGTCTGTCCATGAGTAAACTGGAGGGGTCTGCGGAACTGGCCGGTTAGGCTGGACCTCTCCTATTGGCTCAGTGTTTGTGACTCGTCCCCGTCAGAAGTTCCGGCCAGCCTTGCGGTGGCTGTCTCCATGGTGATTGGGAAAGAAGCCTTAGGCCCCGCACTCAGCCTTCACCGGGCCTCCCTGGCCTCTTTCCCCTCATGTAGACTGCTGTGTGGATAAAAGAAAGGATGTTGGCCAGTGAGCACGTGTCCTGATTTCCTTGGAAGGATTAGGCTCCTTGCCTGGGCAGAAGACAGCCAAGGTCAGCCTGAGCCTAGACACCTAGTGACCTGTGACACTGCAACCAGTGATAGATATTCATTTTCATGCTCAGGTATCCGCAGGTGGCGGATTGAGAGTGGTCGGAGAAGAATTGTAACTAGGGATCACATACTCACGAGGGCACGGGCCAAAGGTCAGGGAAAATAGCTGAGGTCGTGGAGCTCTAGCGGAGACAGTGTAGGGCCCAGGCCTCCCTCCTGTACGTGGCAAAGAGGTGATCCATATGCCGCCATGCGCAGACTCTGGACGGCTGGGGCCCTGGATGCCCGGATCTCGGCCTTGTCTACCGAGAAGTGACGCACATGCGGTGTGCCACCGGAGGCTGTGGAGCAGCAGAAGGCAAAATCTTGAAAATGGGGGCTTCAGTTGACTTTGCCTGTGCTCTCCCTTGGCTGAGTGACATCGTGTGTTTCCTAGCAGGTGAAGGCATTCGTGGAGAGAGGCGGTTTCCATGCGTGCAGGCAAAGTGTGTGCTGAGATGATGAGTTGCTGGAGAGCAGGGTGGACTCCTCAGAGCCAGAATAGGCCTCTGGCAGGTATGTGTCAAGGTTTTCTGCCCATGGCATTCACCCAGTATTTGCATAGAATGTTATCAGCAGAATTAGTAGTCTCCAGAGAGGCTGCCACATGTCAGCAAGCTTCACGTGGCCAGGGTCCGCCCATGATCTTGCTCCCCGATCAATCACTACTCTCTAGACCTTCCAGATAGACTACCAGAACTTCTCTGCCCATGGGCAACCAGTAGAAGCAGAGGCCTTCCCCCTTCGCTCTTTTGTCTCTAGGCCCTCTGTCAGGCACTCCAAGCTGTGAAGTGACTCAGGGGGAGAAGGAAAGAGATTTCAGAGAAGGAACACATCCAGAGAGAGACAGAAAGAGAGAGGCAAGAGATGCTGAGTGGGGATGCCTTGCGTACTGATATCCTCAGGAAAGTGGGAAAGAGGTACCTGGCCTGCTCTGCCACTGCCCTGAAGCAGGCCACACCAGGGGCTCCCTTGTGCCTGCGTAGCCTTTCCAAGGGTGTGCTCCAACCCTGTGGCCACTAGGTGTCATAGGTCACAATGGAGGGCCCTGTGTCATCTGCCTGGCGGGCTGGACCTCTGCCATTGGCTCAGTCTAGTCACCAGGCCCGGTGTAAGCTCCGCCCACTCTTCCGGTCGGGGAACTCTCTCTAGGGTGATGGCAAAGAAGCCTTAATCCCGCCCACCTGGCCTTGACTTCACCTACCTGGCCCGCTGACCCTCGCTCAGACCTCTGTGTTGATAAAAATGAATGTCCGCCGGTGGCCAGGTGTCAGCATCTGGGATAAAGGATTCGGGACCTTGCCTGGGGCAGAAGGCAGCCTAGGTCAGCGGGTACCTGGAAGTCTAGTGACTTGTGACCCTGCTGCCAGTGAGAAATGGTGACTCCCACACTCACATATGCCCTGGTGGCAGAATGATAGTGGTGGGTGGAGAAACATCGCTCCGGAGCACACGTTCAATGGGGCAGCAGCCAAAGCAAAGGCCAGGGCCGGTAGTGGACGTCGTGGAGCTGAATGGCGAGCCAGGGAAGGGCCCAAGGATCCCACCTGCATGTGGCAAACAGGTCGTCCGTGCCCCCACGTCCATAGAGCATTGGACTGCTGGGGCCCAGGCTGCCGGGATTTCGGCCCTGCCTTCGGAGCCCGGCCAAATATGCAGCCTTGCACCAGAGGCGAGGACATGTAGACAGCAAAAATTTGGAAAATGGCAGTGTTTCCTTGATTTCCCTGGCATCGGCCTTTTTGAGCGGCTTGCGTTTTTTGGTGGTAGGCTAGGGCACTGACGGAGAAAGGCAGGATTATGTGTGCAGGAAAGGTGTGTGCTGAGAGGGTGACGACGTTGAGACCATGTTGGGATCTTTAGTCCCAGGAAAGGCGCCTGGCGGGTGTGGGTCAGTGTTCTCTACCCATCCCACTTGGCGGGGGGAGGTTTTCACCATACAAAGCAGCAGCGGAATTATTCGTCGCCGGAGAGGTTGCATCTGCCCACAAGCTCCACCTGGCCAGGGTCCGCCCCTACCGTATTGTGCATGTCAATCAACAGAAGCTAAGACCTTCCAGAGAGACTACCTGCTATTCTGTCCCCACGGGGAAGCAGTACAGCCAGAAGCCTCCCCCGTTCCATCTCTAGGCTCTCTCTCAGGTCCCTCATACCTGTCATGTGTCTCAGGGGTAGAATGAAGAGATTCCTCTGAATGAACACATACAGAGAGGCCATAGATGCTGAGGAAGGGCGCCTTGCCTGCTGATATCCTAGCGTAAGTGGAAGGGAGGTACCTGCCTGCTGGCCCAGTGTGTCGAACGTGTCCACATCAGGGGTTGCCGACTGTGTAGTTATTCCCTGGGTGCCCTGGATTTTGTGGCCAAAGACGCAAGGGGCCGTTGTCTGTCCATGAGTAAACTGGAGGGGTCTGCGGAACTGGCCGGTTAGGCTGGACCTCTCCTATTGGCTCAGTGTTTGTGACTCGTCCCCGTCAGAAGTTCCGGCCAGCCTTGCGGTGGCTGTCTCCATGGTGATTGGGAAAGAAGCCTTAGGCCCCGCACTCAGCCTTCACCGGGCCTCCCTGGCCTCTTTCCCCTCATCTAGACTGCTGTGTGGATAAAAGAAAGGATGTTGGCCAGTGAGCACGTGTCCTGATTTCCTTGGAAGGATTAGGCTCCTTGCCTGGGCAGAAGACAGCCAAGGTCAGCCTGAGCCTAGACACCTAGTGACCTGTGATACTGCAGCCAGTGATAGATGTTCATTTTCATGCTCAGGTATCCGCAGGTGGCGGATTGAGAGTGGTCGGAGAAGAATTGTAACTAGGGATCACACACTCACGAGGGCACGGGCCAGAGGTCAGGGAAAATAGCTGAGGTCGTGGAGCTCTAGCGGAGACAGTGTACGGCCCGGGCCTCCCTCCTGTACATGGCAAAGAGGTGATCCATATGCCGCCATGCGCAGACTCTGGACGGCTAGGGCCCTGGATGCCCGGATCTCGGCCTTGTCTACCGAGAAGTGACGCACATGCGGTGTGCCACCGGAGGCTGTGGAGCAGCAGAAGGCAAAATCTTGAAAATGGGGGCTTCAGTTGACTTTGCCTGTGCTCTCCCTTGGCTGAGTGACATCGTGTGTTTCCTAGCAGGTGAAGGCATTCGTGGAGAGAGGCGGTTTCCATGCGAGCAGGCAAAGTGTGTGCTGAGATGATGAGTTGCTGGAGACCAGGGTGGACTCCTCAGACCCAGAATAGGCCTCTGGCAGGTATGTGTCAAGGTTTTCTGCCCCTGGCATTCTCCCGGTAGTTGCATAGAATGTTATCAGCAGAATTAGTAGTCTCCAGAGAGGCTGCCACATGTCAGCAAGCTTCACGTGGCCAGGGTCCGCCCGTGATGTTGCTCCCCAATCAATCACTACTCTCTAGACGTTCCAGATAGACTACCAGAACTTCTCTGCCCATGGGCAACCAGTAGAGCCAGAGGCCTTCCCCCTTCGCTCTTTTGTCTCTAGGCCCTCTGTCAGGCACTCCAAGCTGTGAAGTGACTCAGGGGGAGAAGGAAAGAGATTTCAGAGAAGGAACACATCCAGAGAGAGACAGAGAGAGAGAGAGGCAAGAGATGCTGAGTGGGGATGCCTTGCGTACTGATATCCTCAGGAAAGTGGGAAAGAGGTACCTGGCCTGCTCTGCCACTGCCCTGAAGCAGGCCACACCAGGGGCTCCCTTGTGCCTGCGTAGCCTTTCCCAGGGTGTGCTCCAACCCTGTGGCCACTAGGTGTCATAGGTCACAATGGAGGGCCCTGTGTCATCTGCCTGGCGGGCTGGACCTCTGCCATTGGCTCAGTCTAGTCACCAGGCCCGGTGTAAGCTCCGCCCACTCTTCCGGTCGGGGAACTCTCTCTAGGGTGATGGCAAAGAAGCCTTAATCCCGCCCACCTGGCCTTGACTTCACCTACCTGGCCCGCTGACCCTCGCTCAGACCTCTGTGTTGATAAAAATGAATGTCCGCCAGTGGCCAGGTGTCAGCATCTGGGATAAAGGATTCGGGACCTTGCCTGGGGCAGAAGGCAGCCTAGGTCAGCGGGTACCTGGAAGTCTAGTGACTTGTGACCCTGCTGCCAGTGAGAAATGGTGACTCCCACACTCACATATCCCCTGGAGGCAGAATGATAGTGGTGGGTGGAGAAACATCGCTCCGGAGCACACGTTCAATGGGGCAGCAGCCAAAGCAAAGGCCAGGTCCGGTTGTGGACGTCGTGGAGCTGAATGGCGAGCCAGGGAAGGGCCCAAGGATCCCACCTGCATGTGGCAAACAGGTCGTCCGTGCCCCCACGTCCATAGAGCATTGGACTGCTGGGGCCCAGGCTGCCGGGATTTCGGCCCTGCCTTCGGAGCCCGGCCAAATATGCAGCCTTGCACCAGAGGCGAGGACATGTAGACAGCAAAAATTTGGAAAATGGCAGTGTTTCCTTGATTTCCCTGGCATCGGCCTTTTTGAGCGGCTTGCTTTTTTAGCTGGTAGGATAGGGCCCTGACGGAGAAAGGCAGGATTATGTGTGCAGGAAAGGTGTGTGCTGAGAGGGTGACGACGTTGAGACCATGTTGGGATCTTTAGTCCCAGGAAAGGCGCCTGGCGGGTGTGGATCAGTGTTCTCTACCCATCCCACTTGGCGGGGGGAGGTTTTCACCATACAAAGCAGCAGCGGAATTATTCGTCCCCGGAGAGGTTGCATCTGCCCACAAGCTCCACCTGGCCAGGGTCCGCCCCTACCGTATTGCGCATGTCAATCAACAGAAGCTAAGACCTTCCTGAGAGACTACCTGCTATTGTGTCCCCACGGGGAAGCAGTACAGCCAGAAGCCTCCCCCGTTCCATCTCTAGGCTCTCTCTCAGGTCCCTCATACCTGTCATGTGTCTCAGGGGTAGAATGAAGAGATTCCTCTGAATGAACACATACAGAGAGGCCATAGATGCTGAGGAAGGGCGCCTTGCCTGCTGATATCCTAGCGTAAGTGGAAGGGAGGTACCTGCCTGCTGGCCCAGTGTGTCGAACGTGTCCACATCAGGGGTTGCCGACTGTGAAGTTATTCCCTGGGTGCCCTGGATTTTGTGGCCAAAGACGCAAGGGGCCGTTGTCTGTCCGTGAGTAAACTGGAGGGGTCTGCGGAACTGGCCGGTTAGACTGGACCTCTCCTATTGGCTCAGTGTTTGTGACTCGTCCCCGTCAGAAGTTCCGGCCAGCCTTGCGGTGGCTGTCTCCATGGTGATTGGGAAGGAAGCCTTAGGCCCCGCACTCAGCCTTCACCGGGCCTCCCTGACCTCTTACCCCTCGTGTAGAGTGCTGTGTGGATAAAAGAAAGGATGTTGGCCAGTGAGCACGTGTCCTGATTTCCTTGGAAGGATTAGGCTCCTTGCCTGGGCAGAAGACAGCCAAGGTCAGCCTGAGCCTAGACACCTAGTGACCTGTGACACTGCAGCCAGTGATAGATATTCATTTTCATGCTCAGGTATCCGCAGGTGGCGGATTGAGAGTGGTCGGAGAAGAATTGTAACTAGGGATCACATACTCACGAGGGCACGGGCCAAAGGTCAGGGAAAATAGCTGAGGTCGTGGAGCTCTAGCGGAGACAGTGTAGGGCCCAGGCCTCCCTCCTGTACGTGGCAAAGAGGTGATCCATATGCCGCCATGCGCAGACTCTGGACGGCTGGGGCCCTGGATGCCCGGATCTCGGCCTTGTCTACCGAGAAGTGACGCACATGCGGTGTGCCACCGGAGGCTGTGGAGCAGCAGAAGGCAAAATCTTGAAAATGGGGGCTTCAGTTGACTTTGCCTGTGCTCTCCCTTGGCTGAGTGACATCGTGTGTTTCCTAGCAGGTGAAGGCATTCGTGGAGAGAGGCGGTTTCCATGCGTGCAGGCAAAGTGTGTGCTGAGATGATGAGTTGCTGGAGACCAGGGTGGACTCCTCAGAGCCAGAATAGGCCTCTGGCAGGTATGTGTCAAGGTTTTCTGCCCATGGCATTCACCCAGTATTTGCATAGAATGTTATCAGCAGAATTAGTAGTCTCCAGAGAGGCTGCCACATGTCAGCAAGCTTCACGTGGCCAGGGTCCGCCCGTGATGTTGCTCCCCAATCAATCACTACTCTCTAGACGTTCCAGATAGACTACCAGAACTTCTCTGCCCATGGGCAACCAGTAGAGCCAGAGGCCTTCCCCCTTCGCTCTTTTGTCTCTAGGCCCTCTGTCAGGCACTCCAAGCTGTGAAGTGACTCAGGGGGAGAAGGAAAGAGATTTCAGAGAAGGAACACATCCAGAGAGAGACAGAGAGAGAGAGAGGCAAGAGATGCTGAGTGGGGATGCCTTGCGTACTGATATCCTCAGGAAAGTGGGAAAGAGGTACCTGGCCTGCTCTGCCACTGCCCTGAAGCAGGCCACACCAGGGGCTCCCTTGTGCCTGCGTAGCCTTTCCCAGGGTGTGCTCCAACCCTGTGGCCACTAGGTGTCATAGGTCACAATGGAGGGCCCTGTGGCATCTGCCTGGCGGGCTGGACCTCTGCCATTGGCTCAGTCTAGTCACCAGGCCCGGTGTAAGCTCCGCCCACTCTTCCGGTCGGGGAACTCTCTCTAGGGTGATGGCAAAGAAGCCTTAATCCCGCCCACCTGGCCTTGACTTCACCTACCTGGCCCGCTGACCCTCGCTCAGACCTCTGTGTTGATAAAAATGAATGTCCGCCAGTGGCCAGGTGTCAGCATCTGGGATAAAGGATTCGGGACCTTGCCTGGGGCAGAAGGCAGCCTAGGTCAGCGGGTACCTGGAAGTCTAGTGACTTGTGACCCTGCAGCCAGTGAGAAATGGTGACTCCCACACTCACATATCCCCTGGTGGGAGAATGATAGTGGTGGGTGGAGAAACATCGCTCCGGAGCACACGTTCAATGGGGCAGCAGCCAAAGCAAAGGCCAGGGCCGGTAGTGGACGTCGTGGAGCTGAATGGCGAGCCAGGGAAGGGCCCAAGGATCCCACCTGCATGTGGCAAACAGGTCGTCCGTGCCCCCACGTCCATAGAGCATTGGACTGCTGGGGCCCAGGCTGCCGGGATTTCGGCCCTGCCTTCGGAGCCCGGCCAAATATGCAGCCTTGCACCGGAGGCGGGGACATGTAGACAGCAAAAATTTGGAAAATGGCAGTGTTTCCTTGATTTCCCTGGCATCGGCCTTTTTGAGCGGCTTGCTTTTTTTGCTGGTAGGATAGGGCACTGACGGAGAAAGGCAGGATTATGTGTGCAGGAAAGGTGTGTGCTGAGAGGGTGACGACGTTGAGACCATGTTGGGATCTTTAGTCCCAGGAAAGGCGCCTGGCGGGTGTGGATCAGTGTTCTCTACCCATCCCACTTGGCGGGGGGAGGTTTTCACCATACAAAGCAGCAGCGGAATTATTCGTCGCCGGAGAGGTTGCATCTGCCCACAAGCTCCACCTGGCCAGGGTCCGCCCCTACCGTATTGCGCATGTCAATCAACAGAAGCTAAGACCTTCCAGAGAGACTACCTGCTATTCTGTCCCCACGGGGAAGCAGTACAGCCAGAAGCCTCCCCCGTTCCATCTCTAGGCTCTCTCTCAGGTCCCTCATACCTGTCATGTGTCTCAGGGGTAGAATGAAGAGATTCCTCTGAATGAACACATACAGAGAGGCCATAGATGGTGAGGAAGGGCGCCTTGCCTGCTGATATCCTAGCGTAAGTGGAAGGGAGGTACCTGCCTGCTGGCCCAGTGTGTCGAACGTGTCCACATCAGGGGTTGCCGACTGTGAAGTTATTCCCTGGGTGCCCTGGATTTTGTGGCCAAAGACGCAAGGGGCCGTTGTCTGTCCATGAGTAAACTGGAGGGGTCTGCGGAACTGGCCGGTTAGGCTGGACCTCTCCTATTGGCTCAGTGTTTGTGACTCGTCCCCGTCAGAAGTTCCGGCCAGCCTTGCGGTGGCTGTCTCCATGGTGATTGGGAAAGAAGCCTTAGGCCCCGCACTCAGCCTTCACCGGGCCTCCCTGGCCTCTTACCCCTCGTGTAGAGTGCTGTGTGGATAAAAGAAAGGATGTTGGCCAGTGAGCACGTGTCCTGATTTCCTTGGAAGGATTAGGCTCCTTGCCTGGGCAGAAGACAGCCAAGGTCAGCCTGAGCCTAGACACCTAGTGACCTGAGACACTGCAGCCAGTGATAGATATTCATTTTCATGCTCAGGTATCCGCAGGTGGCAGATTGAGAGTGGTCGGAGAAGAATTGTAACTAGGGATCACATACTCACGAGGGCACGGGCCAAAGGTCAGGGAAAATAGCTGAGGTCGTGGAGCTCTAGCGGAGACAGTGTAGGGCCCAGGCCTCCCTCCTGTACGTGGCAAAGAGGTGATCCGTTTGCCGCCATGCGCAGACTCTGGACGGCTGAGGCCCTGGATGCCCGGATCTCGGCCTTGTCTACCGAGAAGTGACGCACATGCGGTGTGCCACCGGAGGCTGTGGAGCAGCAGAAGGCAAAATCTTGAAAATGGGGGCTTCAGTTGACTTTGCCTGTGCTCTCCCTTGGCTGAGTGACATCGTGTGTTTCCTAGCAGGTGAAGGCATTCGTGGAGAGAGGCGGTTTCCATGCGTGCAGGCAAAGTGTGTGCTGAGATGATGAGTTGCTGGAGAGCAGGGTGGACTCCTCAGAGCCAGAATAGGCCTCTGGCAGGTATGTGTCAAGGTTTTCTGCCCATGGCATTCACCCAGTATTTGCATAGAATGTTATCAGCAGAATTAGTAGTCTCCAGAGAGGCTGCCACATGTCAGCAAGCTTCACGTGGCCAGGGTCCGCCCGTGATGTTGCTCCCCAATCAATCACTACTCTCTAGACCTTCCAGATAGACTACCAGAACTTCTCTGCCCATGGGCAACCAGTAGAGCCAGAGGCCTTCCCCCTTCGCTCTTTTGTCTCTAGGCCCTCTGTCAGGCACTCCAAGCTGTGAAGTGACTCAGGGGGAGAAGGAAAGAGATTTCAGAGAAGGAACACATCCAGAGAGAGACAGAGAGAGAGAGAGGCAAGAGATGCTGAGTGGGGATGCCTTGCGTACTGATATCCTCAGGAAAGTGGGAAAGAGGTACCTGGCCTGCTCTGCCACTGCCCTGAAGCAGGCCACACCAGGGGCTCCCTTGTGCCTGCGTAGCCTTTCCCAGGGTGTGCTCCAACCCTGTGGCCACTAGGTGTCATAGGTCACAATGGAGGGCCCTGTGGCATCTGCCTGGCGGGCTGGACCTCTGCCATTGGCTCAGTCTAGTCACCAGGCCCGGTGTAAGCTCCGCCCACTCTTCCGGTCGGGGAACTCTCTCTAGGGTGATGGCAAAGAAGCCTTAATCCCGCCCACCTGGCCTTGACTTCACCTACCTGGCCCGCTGACCCTCGCTCAGACCTCTGTGTTGATAAAAATGAATGTCCGCCAGTGGCCAGGTGTCAGCATCTGGGATAAAGGATTCGGGACCTTGCCTGGGGCAGAAGGCAGCCTAGGTCAGCGGGTACCTGGAAGTCTAGTGACTTGTGACCCTGCAGCCAGTGAGAAATGGTGACTCCCACACTCACATATCCCCTGGTGGGAGAATGATAGTGGTGGGTGGAGAAACATCGCTCCGGAGCACACGTTCAATGGGGCAGCAGCCAAAGCAAAGGCCAGGGCCGGTAGTGGACGTCGTGGAGCTGAATGGCGAGCCAGGGAAGGGCCCAAGGATCCCACCTGCATGTGGCAAACAGGTCGTCCGTGCCCCCACGTCCATAGAGCATTGGACTGCTGGGGCCCAGGCTGCCGGGATTTCGGCCCTGCCTTCGGAGCCCGGCCAAATATGCAGCCTTGCACCGGAGGCGGGGACATGTAGACAGCAAAAATTTGGAAAATGGCAGTGTTTCCTTGATTTCCCTGGCATCGGCCTTTTTGAGCGGCTTGCTTTTTTTGCTGGTAGGATAGGGCACTGACGGAGAAAGGCAGGATTATGTGTGCAGGAAAGGTGTGTGCTGAGAGGGTGACGACGTTGAGACCATGTTGGGATCTTTAGTCCCAGGAAAGGCGCCTGGCGGGTGTGGATCAGTGTTCTCTACCCATCCCACTTGGCGGGGGGAGGTTTTCACCATACAAAGCAGCAGCGGAATTATTCGTCGCCGGAGAGGTTGCATCTGCCCACAAGCTCCACCTGGCCAGGGTCCGCCCCTACCGTATTGCGCATGTCAATCAACAGAAGCTAAGACCTTCCAGAGAGACTACCTGCTATTCTGTCCCCACGGGGAAGCAGTACAGCCAGAAGCCTCCCCCGTTCCATCTCTAGGCTCTCTCTCAGGTCCCTCATACCTGTCATGTGTCTCAGGGGTAGAATGAAGAGATTCCTCTGAATGAACACATACAGAGAGGCCATAGATGGTGAGGAAGGGCGCCTTGCCTGCTGATATCCTAGCGTAAGTGGAAGGGAGGTACCTGCCTGCTGGCCCAGTGTGTCGAACGTGTCCACATCAGGGGTTGCCGACTGTGAAGTTATTCCCTGGGTGCCCTGGATTTTGTGGCCAAAGACGCAAGGGGCCGTTGTCTGTCCATGAGTAAACTGGAGGGGTCTGCGGAACTGGCCGGTTAGGCTGGACCTCTCCTATTGGCTCAGTGTTTGTGACTCGTCCCCGTCAGAAGTTCCGGCCAGCCTTGCGGTGGCTGTCTCCATGGTGATTGGGAAAGAAGCCTTAGGCCCCGCACTCAGCCTTCACCGGGCCTCCCTGGCCTCTTACCCCTCGTGTAGAGTGCTGTGTGGATAAAAGAAAGGATGTTGGCCAGTGAGCACGTGTCCTGATTTCCTTGGAAGGATTAGGCTCCTTGCCTGGGCAGAAGACAGCCAAGGTCAGCCTGAGCCTAGACACCTAGTGACCTGTGACACTGCAGCCAGTGATAGATATTCATTTTCATGCTCAGGTATCCGCAGGTGGCGGATTGAGAGTGGTCGGAGAAGAATTGTAACTAGGGATCACATACTCACGAGGGCACGGGCCAAAGGTCAGGGAAAATAGCTGAGGTCGTGGAGCTCTAGCGGAGACAGTGTAGGGCCCAGGCCTCCCTCCTGTACGTGGCAAAGAGGTGATCCATATGCCGCCATGCGCAGACTCTGGACGGCTGGGGCCCTGGATGCCCGGATCTCGGCCTTGTCTACCGAGAAGTGACGCACATGCGGTGTGCCACCGGAGGCTGTGGAGCAGCAGAAGGCAAAATCTTGAAAATGGGGGCTTCAGTTGACTTTGCCTGTGCTCTCCCTTGGCTGAGTGACATCGTGTGTTTCCTAGCAGGTGAAGGCATTCGTGGAGAGAGGCGGTTTCCATGCGTGCAGGCAAAGTGTGTGCTGAGATGATGAGTTGCTGGAGAGCAGGGTGGACTCCTCAGAGCCAGAATAGGCCTCTGGCAGGTATGTGTCAAGGTTTTCTGCCCATGGCATTCACCCAGTATTTGCATAGAATGTTATCAGCAGAATTAGTAGTCTCCAGAGAGGCTGCCACATGTCAGCAAGCTTCACGTGGCCAGGGTCCGCCCGTGATGTTGCTCCCCAATCAATCACTACTCTCTAGACGTTCCAGATAGACTACCAGAACTTCTCTGCCCATGGGCAACCAGTAGAGCCAGAGGCCTTCCCCCTTCGCTCTTTTGTCTCTAGGCCCTCTGTCAGGCACTCCAAGCTGTGAAGTGACTCAGGGGGAGAAGGAAAGAGATTTCAGAGAAGGAACACATCCAGAGAGAGACAGAGAGAGAGAGAGGCAAGAGATGCTGAGTGGGGATGCCTTGCGTACTGATATCCTCAGGAAAGTGGGAAAGAGGTACCTGGCCTGCTCTGCCACTGCCCTGAAGCAGGCCACACCAGGGGCTCCCTTGTGCCTGCGTAGCCTTTCCCAGGGTGTGCTCCAACCCTGTGGCCACTAGGTGTCATAGGTCACAATGGAGGGCCCTGTGGCATCTGCCTGGCGGGCTGGACCTCTGCCATTGGCTCAGTCTAGTCACCAGGCCCGGTGTAAGCTCCGCCCACTCTTCCGGTCGGGGAACTCTCTCTAGGGTGATGGCAAAGAAGCCTTAATCCCGCCCACCTGGCCTTGACTTCACCTACCTGGCCCGCTGACCCTCGCTCAGACCTCTGTGTTGATAAAAATGAATGTCCGCCAGTGGCCAGGTGTCAGCATCTGGGATAAAGGATTCGGGACCTTGCCTGGGGCAGAAGGCAGCCTAGGTCAGCGGGTACCTGGAAGTCTAGTGACTTGTGACCCTGCAGCCAGTGAGAAATGGTGACTCCCACACTCACATATCCCCTGGTGGGAGAATGATAGTGGTGGGTGGAGAAACATCGCTCCGGAGCACACGTTCAATGGGGCAGCAGCCAAAGCAAAGGCCAGGGCCGGTAGTGGACGTCGTGGAGCTGAATGGCGAGCCAGGGAAGGGCCCAAGGATCCCACCTGCATGTGGCAAACAGGTCGTCCGTGCCCCCACGTCCATAGAGCATTGGACTGCTGGGGCCCAGGCTGCCGGGATTTCGGCCCTGCCTTCGGAGCCCGGCCAAATATGCAGCCTTGCACCGGAGGCGGGGACATGTAGACAGCAAAAATTTGGAAAATGGCAGTGTTTCCTTGATTTCCCTGGCATCGGCCTTTTTGAGCGGCTTGCTTTTTTTGCTGGTAGGATAGGGCACTGACGGAGAAAGGCAGGATTATGTGTGCAGGAAAGGTGTGTGCTGAGAGGGTGACGACGTTGAGACCATGTTGGGATCTTTAGTCCCAGGAAAGGCGCCTGGCGGGTGTGGATCAGTGTTCTCTACCCATCCCACTTGGCGGGGGGAGGTTTTCACCATACAAAGCAGCAGCGGAATTATTCGTCGCCGGAGAGGTTGCATCTGCCCACAAGCTCCACCTGGCCAGGGTCCGCCCCTACCGTATTGCGCATGTCAATCAACAGAAGCTAAGACCTTCCAGAGAGACTACCTGCTATTCTGTCCCCACGGGGAAGCAGTACAGCCAGAAGCCTCCCCCGTTCCATCTCTAGGCTCTCTCTCAGGTCCCTCATACCTGTCATGTGTCTCAGGGGTAGAATGAAGAGATTCCTCTGAATGAACACATACAGAGAGGCCATAGATGCTGAGGAAGGGCGCCTTGCCTGCTGATATCCTAGCGTAAGTGGAAGGGAGGTACCTGCCTGCTGGCCCAGTGTGTCGAACGTGTCCACATCAGGGGTTGCCGACTGTGAAGTTATTCCCTGGGTGCCCTGGATTTTGTGGCCAAAGACGCAAGGGGCCGTTGTCTGTCCATGAGTAAACTGGAGGGGTCTGCGGAACTGGCCGGTTAGGCTGGACCTCTCCTATTGGCTCAGTGTTTGTGACTCGTCCCCGTCAGAAGTTCCGGCCAGCCTTGCGGTGGCTGTCTCCATGGTGATTGGGAAAGAAGCCTTAGGCCCCGCACTCAGCCTTCACCGGGCCTCCCTGGCCTCTTACCCCTCGTGTAGAGTGCTGTGTGGATAAAAGAAAGGATGTTGGCCAGTGAGCACGTGTCCTGATTTCCTTGGAAGGATTAGGCTCCTTGCCTGGGCAGAAGACAGCCAAGGTCAGCCTGAGCCTAGACACCTAGTGACCTGTGACACTGCAGCCAGTGATAGATATTCATTTTCATGCTCAGGTATCCGCAGGTGGCAGATTGAGAGTGGTCGGAGAAGAATTGTAACTAGGGATCACATACTCACGAGGGCACGGGCCAAAGGTCAGGGAAAATAGCTGAGGTCGTGGAGCTCTAGCGGAGACAGTGTAGGGCCCAGGCCTCCCTCCTGTACGTGGCAAAGAGGTGATCCGTATGCCGCCATGCGCAGACTCTGGACGGCTGGGGCCCTGGATGCCCGGATCTCGGCCTTGCCTACCGAGAAGTGACGCACATGCGGTGTGCCACCGGAGGCTGTGGAGCAGCAGAAGGCAAAATCTTGAAAATGGGGGCTTCAGTTGACTTTGCCTGTGCTCTCCCTTGGCTGAGTGACATCGTGTGTTTCCTAGCAGGTGAAGGCATTCGTGGAGAGAGGCGGTTTCCATGCGTGCAGGCAAAGTGTGTGCTGAGATGATGAGTTGCTGGAGAGCAGGGTGGACTCCTCAGAGCCAGAATAGGCCTCTGGCAGGTATGTGTCAAGGTTTTCTGCCCATGGCATTCACCCAGTATTTGCATAGAATGTTATCAGCAGAATTAGTAGTCTCCAGAGAGGCTGCCACATGTCAGCAAGCTTCACGTGGCCAGGGTCCGCCCGTGATGTTGCTCCCCAATCAATCACTACTCTCTAGACCTTCCAGATAGACTACCAGAACTTCTCTGCCCATGGGCAACCAGTAGAGCCAGAGGCCTTCCCCCTTCGCTCTTTTGTCTCTAGGCCCTCTGTCAGGCACTCCAAGCTGTGAAGTGACTCAGGGGGAGAAGGAAAGAGATTTCAGAGAAGGAACACATCCAGAGAGAGACAGAGAGAGAGAGAGGCAAGAGATGCTGAGTGGGGATGCCTTGCGTACTGATATCCTCAGGAAAGTGGGAAAGAGGTACCTGGCCTGCTCTGCCACTGCCCTGAAGCAGGCCACACCAGGGGCTCCCTTGTGCCTGCGTAGCCTTTCCCAGGGTGTGCTCCAACCCTGTGGCCACTAGGTGTCATAGGTCACAATGGAGGGCCCTGTGGCATCTGCCTGGCGGGCTGGACCTCTGCCATTGGCTCAGTCTAGTCACCAGGCCCGGTGTAAGCTCCGCCCACTCTTCCGGTCGGGGAACTCTCTCTAGGGTGATGGCAAAGAAGCCTTAATCCCGCCCACCTGGCCTTGACTTCACCTACCTGGCCCGCTGACCCTCGCTCAGACCTCTGTGTTGATAAAAATGAATGTCCGCCAGTGGCCAGGTGTCAGCATCTGGGATAAAGGATTCGGGACCTTGCCTGGGGCAGAAGGCAGCCTAGGTCAGCGGGTACCTGGAAGTCTAGTGACTTGTGACCCTGCTGCCAGTGAGAAATGGTGACTCCCACACTCACATATCCCCTGGTGGCAGAATGATAGTGGTGGGTGGAGAAACATCGCTCCGGAGCACACGTTCAATGGGGCAGCAGCCAAAGCAAAGGCCAGGTCCGGTAGTGGACGTCGTGGACCTGAATGGCGAGCCAGGGAAGGGCCCAAGGATCCCACCTGCATGTGGCAAACAGGTCGTCCGTGCCCCCACGTCCATAGAGCATTGGACTGCTGGGGCCCAGGCTGCCGGGATTTCGGCCCCGCCTTCGGAGCCCGGCCAAATATGCAGCCTTGCACCGGAGGCGGGGACATGTAGACAGCAAAAATTTGGAAAATGGCAGTGTTTCCTTGATTTCCCTGGCATCGGCCTTTTTGAGCGGCTTGCTTTTTTTGCTGGTAGGATAGGGCACTGACGGAGAAAGGCAGGATTATGTGTGCAGGAAAGGTGTGTGCTGAGAGGGTGACGACGTTGAGACCATGTTGGGATCTTTAGTCCCAGGAAAGGCGCCTGGCGGGTGTGGATCAGTGTTCTCTACCCATCCCACTTGGCGGGGGGAGGTTTTCACCATACAAAGCAGCAGCGGAATTATTCGTCGCCGGAGAGGTTGCATCTGCCCACAAGCTCCACCTGGCCAGGGTCCGCCCCTACCGTATTGCGCATGTCAATCAACAGAAGCTAAGACCTTCCAGAGAGACTACCTGCTATTCTGTCCCCACGGGGAAGCAGTACAGCCAGAAGCCTCCCCCGTTCCATCTCTAGGCTCTCTCTCAGGTCCCTCATACCTGTCATGTGTCTCAGGGGTAGAATGAAGAGATTCCTCTGAATGAACACATACAGAGAGGCCATAGATGCTGAGGAAGGGCGCCTTGCCTGCTGATATCCTAGCGTAAGTGGAAGGGAGGTACCTGCCTGCTGGCCCAGTGTGTCGAACGTGTCCACATCAGGGGTTGCCGACTGTGAAGTTATTCCCTGGGTGCCCTGGATTTTGTGGCCAAAGACGCAAGGGGCCGTTGTCTGTCCGTGAGTAAACTGGAGGGGTCTGCGGAACTGGCCGGTTAGGCTGGACCTCTCCTATTGGCTCAGTGTTTGTGACTTGTCCCCGTCAGAAGTTCCGGCCAGCCTTGCGGTGGCTGTCTCCATGGTGATTGGGAAGGAAGCCTTAGGCCCCGCACTCAGCCTTCACCGGGCCTCCCTGACCTCTTCCCCCTCGTGTAGAGTGCTGTGTGGATAAAAGAAAGGATGTTGGCCAGTGAGCACGTGTCCTGATTTCCTTGGAAGGATTAGGCTCCTTGCCTGGGCAGAAGACAGCCAAGGTCAGCCTGAGCCTAGACACCTAGTGACCTGTGACACTGCAGCCAGTGATAGATATTCATTTTCATGCTCAGGTATCCGCAGGTGGCGGATTGAGAGTGGTCGGAGAAGAATTGTAACTAGGGATCACATACTCACGAGGGCACGGGCCAAAGGTCAGGGAAAATAGCTGAGGTCGTGGAGCTCTAGCGGAGACAGTGTAGGGCCCAGGCCTCCCTCCTGTACGTGGCAAAGAGGTGATCCGTATGCCGCCATGCGCAGACTCTGGACGGCTGGGGCCCTGGATGCCCGGATCTCGGCCTTGCCTACCGAGAAGTGACGCACATGCGGTGTGCCACCGGAGGCTGTGGAGCAGCAGAAGGCAAAATCTTGAAAATGGGGGCTTCAGTTGACTTTGCCTGTGCTCTCCCTTGGCTGAGTGACATCGTGTGTTTCCTAGCAGGTGAAGGCATTCGTGGAGAGAGGCGGTTTCCATGCGTGCAGGCAAAGTGTGTGCTGAGATGATGAGTTGCTGGAGACCAGGGTGGACTCCTCAGAGCCAGAATAGGCCTCTGGCAGGTATGTGTCAAGGTTTTCTGCCCATGGCATTCACCCAGTATTTGCATAGAATGTTATCAGCAGAATTAGTAGTCTCCAGAGAGGCTGCCACATGTCAGCAAGCTTCACGTGGCCAGGGTCCGCCCGTGATGTTGCTCCCCAATCAATCACTACTCTCTAGACCTTCCAGATAGACTACCAGAACTTCTCTGCCCATGGGCAACCAGTAGAGCCAGAGGCCTTCCCCCTTCGCTCTTTTGTCTCTAGGCCCTCTGTCAGGCACTCCAAGCTGTGAAGTGACTCAGGGGGAGAAGGAAAGAGATTTCAGAGAAGGAACACATCCAGAGAGAGACAGAGAGAGAGAGAGGCAAGAGATGCTGAGTGGGGATGCCTTGCGTACTGATATCCTCAGGAAAGTGGGAAAGAGGTACCTGGCCTGCTCTGCCACTGCCCTGAAGCAGGCCACACCAGGGGCTCCCTTGTGCCTGCGTAGCCTTTCCCAGGGTGTGCTCCAACCCTGTGGCCACTAGGTGTCATAGGTCACAATGGAGGGCCCTGTGGCATCTGCCTGGCGGGCTGGACCTCTGCCATTGGCTCAGTCTAGTCACCAGGCCCGGTGTAAGCTCCGCCCACTCTTCCGGTCGGGGAACTCTCTCTAGGGTGATGGCAAAGAAGCCTTAATCCCGCCCACCTGGCCTTGACTTCACCTACCTGGCCCGCTGACCCTCGCTCAGACCTCTGTGTTGATAAAAATGAATGTCCGCCAGTGGCCAGGTGTCAGCATCTGGGATAAAGGATTCGGGACCTTGCCTGGGGCAGAAGGCAGCCTAGGTCAGCGGGTACCTGGAAGTCTAGTGACTTGTGACCCTGCTGCCAGTGAGAAATGGTGACTCCCACACTCACATATCCCCTGGTGGCAGAATGATAGTGGTGGGTGGAGAAACATCGCTCCGGAGCACACGTTCAATGGGGCAGCAGCCAAAGCAAAGGCCAGGTCCGGTAGTGGACGTCGTGGACCTGAATGGCGAGCCAGGGAAGGGCCCAAGGATCCCACCTGCATGTGGCAAACAGGTCGTCCGTGCCCCCACGTCCATAGAGCATTGGACTGCTGGGGCCCAGGCTGCCGGGATTTCGGCCCCGCCTTCGGAGCCCGGCCAAATATGCAGCCTTGCACCGGAGGCGGGGACATGTAGACAGCAAAAATTTGGAAAATGGCAGTGTTTCCTTGATTTCCCTGGCATCGGCCTTTTTGAGCGGCTTGCTTTTTTTGCTGGTAGGATAGGGCACTGACGGAGAAAGGCAGGATTATGTGTGCAGGAAAGGTGTGTGCTGAGAGGGTGACGACGTTGAGACCATGTTGGGATCTTTAGTCCCAGGAAAGGCGCCTGGCGGGTGTGGATCAGTGTTCTCTACCCATCCCACTTGGCGGGGGGAGGTTTTCACCATACAAAGCAGCAGCGGAATTATTCGTCGCCGGAGAGGTTGCATCTGCCCACAAGCTCCACCTGGCCAGGGTCCGCCCCTACCGTATTGCGCATGTCAATCAACAGAAGCTAAGACCTTCCAGAGAGACTACCTGCTATTCTGTCCCCACGGGGAAGCAGTACAGCCAGAAGCCTCCCCCGTTCCATCTCTAGGCTCTCTCTCAGGTCCCTCATACCTGTCATGTGTCTCAGGGGTAGAATGAAGAGATTCCTCTGAATGAACACATACAGAGAGGCCATAGATGCTGAGGAAGGGCGCCTTGCCTGCTGATATCCTAGCGTAAGTGGAAGGGAGGTACCTGCCTGCTGGCCCAGTGTGTCGAACGTGTCCACATCAGGGGTTGCCGACTGTGAAGTTATTCCCTGGGTGCCCTGGATTTTGTGGCCAAAGACGCAAGGGGCCGTTGTCTGTCCGTGAGTAAACTGGAGGGGTCTGCGGAACTGGCCGGTTAGGCTGGACCTCTCCTATTGGCTCAGTGTTTGTGACTCGTCCCCGTCAGAAGTTCCGGCCAGCCTTGCGGTGGCTGTCTCCATGGTGATTGGGAAGGAAGCCTTAGGCCCCGCACTCAGCCTTCACCGGGCCTCCCTGACCTCTTCCCCCTCGTGTAGAGTGCTGTGTGGATAAAAGAAAGGATGTTGGCCAGTGAGCACGTGTCCTGATTTCCTTGGAAGGATTAGGCTCCTTGCCTGGGCAGAAGACAGCCAAGGTCAGCCTGAGCCTAGACACCTAGTGACCTGTGACACTGCAGCCAGTGATAGATATTCATTTTCATGCTCAGGTATCCGCAGGTGGCGGATTGAGAGTGGTCGGAGAAGAATTGTAACTAGGGATCACATACTCACGAGGGCACGGGCCAAAGGTCAGGGAAAATAGCTGAGGTCGTGGAGCTCTAGCGGAGACAGTGTAGGGCCCAGGCCTCCCTCCTGTACGTGGCAAAGAGGTGATCCGTATGCCGCCATGCGCAGACTCTGGACGGCTGGGGCCCTGGATGCCCGGATCTCGGCCTTGCCTACCGAGAAGTGACGCACATGCGGTGTGCCACCGGAGGCTGTGGAGCAGCAGAAGGCAAAATCTTGAAAATGGGGGCTTCAGTTGACTTTGCCTGTGCTCTCCCTTGGCTGAGTGACATCGTGTGTTTCCTAGCAGGTGAAGGCATTCGTGGAGAGAGGCGGTTTCCATGCGTGCAGGCAAAGTGTGTGCTGAGATGATGAGTTGCTGGAGACCAGGGTGGACTCCTCAGAGCCAGAATAGGCCTCTGGCAGGTATGTGTCAAGGTTTTCTGCCCATGGCATTCACCCAGTATTTGCATAGAATGTTATCAGCAGAATTAGTAGTCTCCAGAGAGGCTGCCACATGTCAGCAAGCTTCACGTGGCCAGGGTCCGCCCGTGATGTTGCTCCCCAATCAATCACTACTCTCTAGACCTTCCAGATAGACTACCAGAACTTCTCTGCCCATGGGCAACCAGTAGAGCCAGAGGCCTTCCCCCTTCGCTCTTTTGTCTCTAGGCCCTCTGTCAGGCACTCCAAGCTGTGAAGTGACTCAGGGGGAGAAGGAAAGAGATTTCAGAGAAGGAACACATCCAGAGAGAGACAGAGAGAGAGAGAGGCAAGAGATGCTGAGTGGGGATGCCTTGCGTACTGATATCCTCAGGAAAGTGGGAAAGAGGTACCTGGCCTGCTCTGCCACTGCCCTGAAGCAGGCCACACCAGGGGCTCCCTTGTGCCTGCGTAGCCTTTCCCAGGGTGTGCTCCAACCCTGTGGCCACTAGGTGTCATAGGTCACAATGGAGGGCCCTGTGGCATCTGCCTGGCGGGCTGGACCTCTGCCATTGGCTCAGTCTAGTCACCAGGCCCGGTGTAAGCTCCGCCCACTCTTCCGGTCGGGGAACTCTCTCTAGGGTGATGGCAAAGAAGCCTTAATCCCGCCCACCTGGCCTTGACTTCACCTACCTGGCCCGCTGACCCTCGCTCAGACCTCTGTGTTGATAAAAATGAATGTCCGCCAGTGGCCAGGTGTCAGCATCTGGGATAAAGGATTCGGGACCTTGCCTGGGGCAGAAGGCAGCCTAGGTCAGCGGGTACCTGGAAGTCTAGTGACTTGTGACCCTGCTGCCAGTGAGAAATGGTGACTCCCACACTCACATATCCCCTGGTGGCAGAATGATAGTGGTGGGTGGAGAAACATCGCTCCGGAGCACACGTTCAATGGGGCAGCAGCCAAAGCAAAGGCCAGGTCCGGTAGTGGACGTCGTGGACCTGAATGGCGAGCCAGGGAAGGGCCCAAGGATCCCACCTGCATGTGGCAAACAGGTCGTCCGTGCCCCCACGTCCATAGAGCATTGGACTGCTGGGGCCCAGGCTGCCGGGATTTCGGCCCCGCCTTCGGAGCCCGGCCAAATATGCAGCCTTGCACCGGAGGCGGGGACATGTAGACAGCAAAAATTTGGAAAATGGCAGTGTTTCCTTGATTTCCCTGGCATCGGCCTTTTTGAGCGGCTTGCTTTTTTTGCTGGTAGGATAGGGCACTGACGGAGAAAGGCAGGATTATGTGTGCAGGAAAGGTGTGTGCTGAGAGGGTGACGACGTTGAGACCATGTTGGGATCTTTAGTCCCAGGAAAGGCGCCTGGCGGGTGTGGATCAGTGTTCTCTACCCATCCCACTTGGCGGGGGGAGGTTTTCACCATACAAAGCAGCAGCGGAATTATTCGTCGCCGGAGAGGTTGCATCTGCCCACAAGCTCCACCTGGCCAGGGTCCGCCCCTACCGTATTGCGCATGTCAATCAACAGAAGCTAAGACCTTCCAGAGAGACTACCTGCTATTCTGTCCCCACGGGGAAGCAGTACAGCCAGAAGCCTCCCCCGTTCCATCTCTAGGCTCTCTCTCAGGTCCCTCATACCTGTCATGTGTCTCAGGGGTAGAATGAAGAGATTCCTCTGAATGAACACATACAGAGAGGCCATAGATGCTGAGGAAGGGCGCCTTGCCTGCTGATATCCTAGCGTAAGTGGAAGGGAGGTACCTGCCTGCTGGCCCAGTGTGTCGAACGTGTCCACATCAGGGGTTGCCGACTGTGAAGTTATTCCCTGGGTGCCCTGGATTTTGTGGCCAAAGACGCAAGGGGCCGTTGTCTGTCCGTGAGTAAACTGGAGGGGTCTGCGGAACTGGCCGGTTAGGCTGGACCTCTCCTATTGGCTCAGTGTTTGTGACTCGTCCCCGTCAGAAGTTCCGGCCAGCCTTGCGGTGGCTGTCTCCATGGTGATTGGGAAGGAAGCCTTAGGCCCCGCACTCAGCCTTCACCGGGCCTCCCTGACCTCTTCCCCCTCGTGTAGAGTGCTGTGTGGATAAAAGAAAGGATGTTGGCCAGTGAGCACGTGTCCTGATTTCCTTGGAAGGATTAGGCTCCTTGCCTGGGCAGAAGACAGCCAAGGTCAGCCTGAGCCTAGACACCTAGTGACCTGTGACACTGCAGCCAGTGATAGATATTCATTTTCATGCTCAGGTATCCGCAGGTGGCGGATTGAGAGTGGTCGGAGAAGAATTGTAACTAGGGATCACATACTCACGAGGGCACGGGCCAAAGGTCAGGGAAAATAGCTGAGGTCGTGGAGCTCTAGCGGAGACAGTGTAGGGCCCAGGCCTCCCTCCTGTACGTGGCAAAGAGGTGATCCATATGCCGCCATGCGCAGACTCTGGACGGCTGGGGCCCTGGATGCCCGGATCTCGGCCTTGTCTACCGAGAAGTGACGCACATGCGGTGTGCCACCGGAGGCTGTGGAGCAGCAGAAGGCAAAATCTTGAAAATGGGGGCTTCAGTTGACTTTGCCTGTGCTCTCCCTTGGCTGAGTGACATCGTGTGTTTCCTAGCAGGTGAAGGCATTCGTGGAGAGAGGCGGTTTCCATGCGTGCAGGCAAAGTGTGTGCTGAGATGATGAGTTGCTGGAGACCAGGGTGGACTCCTCAGAGCCAGAATAGGCCTCTGGCAGGTATGTGTCAAGGTTTTCTGCCCATGGCATTCACCCAGTATTTGCATAGAATGTTATCAGCAGAATTAGTAGTCTCCAGAGAGGCTGCCACATGTCAGCAAGCTTCACGTGGCCAGGGTCCGCCCGTGATGTTGCTCCCCAATCAATCACTACTCTCTAGACCTTCCAGATAGACTACCAGAACTTCTCTGCCCATGGGCAACCAGTAGAGCCAGAGGCCTTCCCCCTTCGCTCTTTTGTCTCTAGGCCCTCTGTCAGGCACTCCAAGCTGTGAAGTGACTCAGGGGGAGAAGGAAAGAGATTTCAGAGAAGGAACACATCCAGAGAGAGACAGAGAGAGAGAGAGGCAAGAGATGCTGAGTGGGGATGCCTTGCGTACTGATATCCTCAGGAAAGTGGGAAAGAGGTACCTGGCCTGCTCTGCCACTGCCCTGAAGCAGGCCACACCAGGGGCTCCCTTGTGCCTGCGTAGCCTTTCCCAGGGTGTGCTCCAACCCTGTGGCCACTAGGTGTCATAGGTCACAATGGAGGGCCCTGTGGCATCTGCCTGGCGGGCTGGACCTCTGCCATTGGCTCAGTCTAGTCACCAGGCCCGGTGTAAGCTCCGCCCACTCTTCCGGTCGGGGAACTCTCTCTAGGGTGATGGCAAAGAAGCCTTAATCCCGCCTACCTGGCCTTGACTTCACCTACCTGGCCCGCTGACCCTCGCTCAGACCTCTGTGTTGATAAAAATGAATGTCCGCCAGTGGCCAGGTGTCAGCATCTGGGATTAAGGATTCGGGACCTTGCCTGGGGCAGAAGGCAGCCTAGGTCAGCGGGTACCTGGAAGTCTAGTGACTTGTGACCCTGCAGCCAGTGAGAAATGGTGACTCCCACACTCACATATCCCCTGGTGGGAGAATGATAGTGGTGGGTGGAGAAACATCGCTCCGGAGCACACGTTCAATGGGGCAGCAGCCAAAGCAAAGGCCAGGGCCGGTAGTGGACGTCGTGGAGCTGAATGGCGAGCCAGGGAAGGGCCCAAGGATCCCACCTGCATGTGGCAAACAGGTCGTCCGTGCCCCCACGTCCATAGAGCATTGGACTGCTGGGGCCCAGGCTGCCGGGATTTCGGCCCTGCCTTCGGAGCCCGGCCAAATATGCAGCCTTGCACCGGAGGCGGGGACATGTAGACAGCAAAAATTTGGAAAATGGCAGTGTTTCCTTGATTTCCCTGGCATCGGCCTTTTTGAGCGGCTTGCTTTTTTTGCTGGTAGGATAGGGCACTGACGGAGAAAGGCAGGATTATGTGTGCAGGAAAGGTGTGTGCTGAGAGGGTGACGACGTTGAGACCATGTTGGGATCTTTAGTCCCAGGAAAGGCGCCTGGCGGGTGTGGATCAGTGTTCTCTACCCATCCCACTTGGCGGGGGGAGGTTTTCACCATACAATGCAGCAGCGGAATTATTCGTCGCCGGAGAGGTTGCATCTGCCCACAAGCTCCACCTGGCCAGGGTCCGCCCCTACCGTATTGCGCATGTCAATCAACAGAAGCTAAGACCTTCCAGAGAGACTACCTGCTATTCTGTCCCCACGGGGAAGCAGTACAGCCAGAAGCCTCCCCCGTTCCATCTCTAGGCTCTCTCTCAGGTCCCTCATACCTGTCATGTGTCTCAGGGGTAGAATGAAGAGATTCCTCTGAATGAACACATACAGAGAGGCCATAGATGCTGAGGAAGGGCGCCTTGCCTGCTGATATCCTAGCGTAAGTGGAAGGGAGGTACCTGCCTGCTGGCCCAGTGTGTCGAACGTGTCCACATCAGGGGTTGCCGACTGTGAAGTTATTCCCTGGGTGCCCTGGATTTTGTGGCCAAAGACGCAAGGGGCCGTTGTCTGTCCATGAGTAAACTGGAGGGGTCTGCGGAACTGGCCGGTTAGGCTGGACCTCTCCTATTGGCTCAGTGTTTGTGACTCGTCCCCGTCAGAAGTTCCGGCCAGCCTTGCGGTGGCTGTCTCCATGGTGATTGGGAAAGAAGCCTTAGGCCCCGCACTCAGCCTTCACCGGGCCTCCCTGGCCTCTTACCCCTCGTGTAGAGTGCTGTGTGGATAAAAGAAAGGATGTTGGCCAGTGAGCACGTGTCCTGATTTCCTTGGAAGGATTAGGCTCCTTGCCTGGGCAGAAGACAGCCAAGGTCAGCCTGAGCCTAGACACCTAGTGACCTGTGACACTGCAGCCAGTGATAGATATTCATTTTCATGCTCAGGTATCCGCAGGTGGCAGATTGAGAGTGGTCGGAGAAGAATTGTAACTAGGGATCACATACTCACGAGGGCACGGGCCAAAGGTCAGGGAAAATAGCTGAGGTCGTGGAGCTCTAGTGGAGACAGTGTAGGGCCCAGGCCTCCCTCCTGTACGTGGCATAGAGGTGATCCGTATGCCGCCATGCGCAGACTCTGGACGGCTGGGGCCCTGGATGCCCGGATCTCGGCCTTGTCTACCGAGAAGTGACGCACATGCGGTGTGCCACCGGAGGCTGTGGAGCAGCAGAAGGCAAAATCTTGAAAATGGGGGCTTCAGTTGACTTTGCCTGTGCTCTCCCTTGGCTGAGTGACATCGTGTGTTTCCTAGCAGGTGAAGGCATTCATGGAGAGAGGCGGTTTCCATGCGTGCAGGCAAAGTGTGTGCTGAGATGATGAGTTGCTGGAGAGCAGGGTGGACTCCTCAGAGCCAGAATAGGCCTCTGGCAGGTATGTGTCAAGGTTTTCTGCCCATGGCATTCACCCAGTATTTGCATAGAATGTTATCAGCAGAATTAGTAGTCTCCAGAGAGGCTGCCACATGTCAGCAAGCTTCACGTGGCCAGGGTCCGCCCGTGATGTTGCTCCCCAATCAATCACTACTCTCTAGACCTTCCAGATAGACTACCAGAACTTCTCTGCCCATGGGCAACCAGTAGAGCCAGAGGCCTTCCCCCTTCGCTCTTTTGTCTCTAGGCCCTCTGTCAGGCACTCCAAGCTGTGAAGTGACTCAGGGGGAGAAGGAAAGAGATTTCAGAGAAGGAACACATCCAGAGAGAGAGAGAGGCAAGAGATGCTGAGTGGGGATGCCTTGCGTACTGATATCCTCAGGAAAGTGGGAAAGAGGTACCTGGCCTGCTCTGCCACTGCCCTGAAGCAGGCCACACCAGGGGCTCCCTTGTGCCTGCGTAGCCTTTCCCAGGGTGTGCTCCAACCCTGTGGCCACTAGGTGTCATAGGTCACAATGGAGGGCCCTGTGGCATCTGCCTGGCGGGCTGGACCTCTGCCATTGGCTCAGTCTAGTCACCAGGCCCGGTGTAAGCTCCGCCCACTCTTCCGGTCGGGGAACTCTCTCTAGGGTGATGGCAAAGAAGCCTTAATTCCGCCCACCTGGCCTTGACTTCACCTACCTGGCCCGCTGACCCTCGCTCAGACCTCTGTGTTGATAAAAATGAATGTCCGCCAGTGGCCAGGTGTCAGCATCTGGGATAAAGGATTCGGGACCTTGCCTGGGGCAGAAGGCAGCCTAGGTCAGCGGGTACCTGGAAGTCTAGTGACTTGTGACCCTGCTGCCAGTGAGAAATGGTGACTCCCACACTCACATATCCCCTGGTGGCAGAATGATAGTGGTGGGTGGAGAAACATCGCTCCGGAGCACACGTTCAATGGGGCAGCAGCCAAAGCAAAGGCCAGGTCCGGTAGTGGACGTCGTGGAGCTGAATGGCGAGCCAGGGAAGGGCCCAAGGATCCCACCTGCATGTGGCAAACAGGTCGTCCGTGCCCCCACGTCCATAGAGCATTGGACTGCTGGGGCCCAGGCTGCCGGGATTTCGGCCCCGCCTTCGGAGCCCAGCCAAATATGCAGCCTTGCACCGGAGGCGGGGACATGTAGACAGCAAAAATTTGGAAAATGGCAGTGTTTCCTTGATTTCCCTGGCATCGGCCTTTTTGAGCGGCTTGCTTTTTTTGCTGGTAGGATAGGGCACTGACGGAGAAAGGCAGGATTATGTGTGCAGGAAAGGTGTGTGCTGAGAGGGTGACGACGTTGAGACCATGTTGGGATCTTTAGTCCCAGGAAAGGCGCCTGGCGGGTGTGGATCAGTGTTCTCTACCCATCCCACTTGGCGGGGGGAGGTTTTCACCATACAAAGCAGCAGCGGAATTATTCGTCGCCGGAGAGGTTGCATCTGCCCACAAGCTCCACCTGGCCAGGGTCCGCCCCTACCGTATTGCGCATGTCAATCAACAGAAGCTAAGACCTTCCAGAGAGACTACCTGCTATTCTGTCCCCACGGGGAAGCAGTACAGCCAGAAGCCTCCCCCGTTCCATCTCTAGGCTCTCTCTCAGGTCCCTCATACCTGTCATGTGTCTCAGGGGTAGAATGAAGAGATTCCTCTGAATGAACACATACAGAGAGGCCATAGATGCTGAGGAAGGGCGCCTTGCCTGCTGATATCCTAGCGTAAGTGGAAGGGAGGTACCTGCCTGCTGGCCCAGTGTGTCGAACGTGTCCACATCAGGGGTTGCCGACTGTGAAGTTATTCCCTGGGTGCCCTGGATTTTGTGGCCAAAGACGCAAGGGGCCGTTGTCTGTCCATGAGTAAACTGGAGGGGTCTGCGGAACTGGCCGGTTAGGCTGGACCTCTCCTATTGGCTCAGTGTTTGTGACTCGTCCCCGTCAGAAGTTCCGGCCAGCCTTGCGGTGGCTGTCTCCATGGTGATTGGGAAAGAAGCCTTAGGCCCCGCACTCAGCCTTCACCGTGCCTCCCTGGCCTCTTACCCCTCGTGTAGACTGCTGTGTGGATAAAAGAAAGGATGTTGGCCAGTGAGCACGTGTCCTGATTTCCTTGGAAGGATTAGGCTCCTTGCCTGGGCAGAAGACAGCCAAGGTCAGCCTGAGCCTAGACACCTAGTGACCTGTGACACTGCAGCCAGTGATAGATATTCATTTTCATGCTCAGGTATCCGCAGGTGGCAGATTGAGAGTGGTCGGAGAAGAATTGTAACTAGGGATCACACACTCACGAGGGCACGGGCCAAAGGTCAGGGAAAATAGCTGAGGTCGTGGAGCTCTAGCGGAGACAGTGTAGGGCCCGGGCCTCCCTCCTGTACGTGGCAAAGAGGTGATCCGTATGCCGCCATGCGCAGACTCTGGACGGCTGGGGCCCTGGATGCCCGGATCTCGGCCTTGTCTACCGAGAAGTGACGAACATGCGGTGTGCCACCGGAGGCTGTGGAGCAGCAGAAGGCAAAATCTTGAAAATGGGGGCTTCAGTTGACTTTGCCTGTGCTCTCCCTTGGCTGAGTGACATCGTGTGTTTCCTAGCAGGTGAAGGCATTCCTGGAGAGAGGCGGTTTCCATGCGTGCAGGCAAAGTGTGTGCTGAGATGATGAGTTGCTGGAGAGCAGGGTGGACTCCTCAGAGCCAGAATAGGCCTCTGGCAGGTATGTGTCAAGGTTTTCTGCCCATGGCATTCACCCAGTATTTGCATAGAATGTTATCAGCAGAATTAGTAGTCTCCAGAGAGGCTGCCACAAGTCAGCAAGCTTCACGTGGCCAGGGTCCGCCCGTGATGTTGCTCCCCAATCAATCACTACTCTCTAGACGTTCCAGATAGACTACCAGAACTTCTCTGCCCATGGGCAACCAGTAGAGCCAGAGGCCTTCCCCCTTCGCTCTTTTGTCTCTAGGCCCTCTGTCAGGCACTCCAAGCTGTGAAGTGACTCAGGGGGAGAAGGAAAGAGATTTCAGAGAAGGAACACATCCAGAGAGAGACAGAGAGAGAGAGAGGCAAGAGATGCTGAGTGGGGATGCCTTGCGTACTGATATCCTCAGGAAAGTGGGAAAGAGGTACCTGGCCCGCTCTGCCACTGCCCTGAAGCAGGCCACACCAGGGGCTCCCTTGTGCCTGCGTATCCTTTCCCAGGGTGTGCTCCAACCCTGTGGCCACTAGGTGTCATAGGTCACAATGGAGGGCCCTGTGGCATCTGCCTGGCGGGCTGGACCTCTGCCATTGGCTCAGTCTAGTCACCAGGCCCGGTGTAAGCTCCGCCCACTCTTCCGGTCGGGGAACTCTCTCTAGGGTGATGGCAAAGAAGCCTTAATTCCGCCCACCTGGCCTTGACTTCACCTACCTGGCCCGCTGACCCTCGCTCAGACCTCTGTGTTGATAAAAATGAATGTCCGCCAGTGGCCAGGTGTCAGCATCTGGGATAAAGGATTCGGGACCTTGCCTGGGGCAGAAGGCAGCCTAGGTCAGCGGGTACCTGGAAGTCTAGTGACTTGTGACCCTGCTGCCAGTGAGAAATGGTGACTCCCACACTCACATATCCCCTGGTGGGAGAATGATAGTGGTGGGTGGAGAAACATCGCTCCGGAGCACACGTTCAATGGGGCAGCAGCCAAAGCAAAGGCCAGGTCCGGTTGTGGACGTCGTGGACCTGAATGGCGAGCCAGGGAAGGGCCCAAGGATCCCACCTGCATGTGGCAAACAGGTCGTCCGTGCCCCCACGTCCATAGAGCATTGGACTGCTGGGGCCCAGGCTGCCGGGATTTCGGCCCCGCCTTCGGAGCCCGGCCAAATATGCAGCCTTGCACCGGAGGCGGGGACATGTAGACAGCAAAAATTTGGAAAATGGCAGTGTTTCCTTGATTTCCCTGGCATCGGCCTTTTTGAGCGGCTTGCTTTTTTTGCTGGTAGGATAGGGCACTGACGGAGAAAGGCAGGATTATGTGTGCAGGAAAGGTGTGTGCTGAGAGGGTGACGACGTTGAGACCATGTTGGGATCTTTAGTCCCAGGAAAGGCGCCTGGCGGGTGTGGATCAGTGTTCTCTACCCATCCCACTTGGCGGGGGGAGGTTTTCACCATACAAAGCAGCAGCGGAATTATTCGTCGCCGGAGAGGTTGCATCTGCCCACAAGCTCCACCTGGCCAGGGTCCGCCCCTACCGTATTGCGCATGTCAATCAACAGAAGCTAAGACCTTCCAGAGAGACTACCTGCTATTCTGTCCCCACGGGGAAGCAGTACAGCCAGAAGCCTCCCCCGTTCCATCTCTAGGCTCTCTCTCAGGTCCCTCATACCTGTCATGTGTCTCAGGGGTAGAATGAAGAGATTCCTCTGAATGAACACATACAGAGAGGCCATAGATGGTGAGGAAGGGCGCCTTGCCTGCTGATATCCTAGCGTAAGTGGAAGGGAGGTACCTGCCTGCTGGCCCAGTGTGTCGAACGTGTCCACATCAGGGGTTGCCGACTGTGAAGTTATTCCCTGGGTGCCCTGGATTTTGTGGCCAAAGACGCAAGGGGCCGTTGTCTGTCCATGAGTAAACTGGAGGTGTCTGCGGAACTGGCCGGTTAGGCTGGACCTCTCCTATTGGCTCAGTGTTTGTGACTCGTCCCCGTCAGAAGTTCCGGCCAGCCTTGCGGTGGCTGTCTCCATGGTGATTGGGAAAGAAGCCTTAGGCCCCGCACTCAGCCTTCACCGGGCCTCCCTGGCCTCTTTCCCCTCATGTAGACTGCTGTGTGGATAAAAGAAAGGATGTTGGCCAGTGAGCACGTGTCCTGATTTCCTTGGAAGGATTAGGCTCCTTGCCTGGGCAGAAGACAGCCATGGCCAGCCTGAGCCTAGACACCTAGTGACCTGTGACACTGCAGCCAGTGATAGATATTCATTTTCATGCTCAGGTATCCGCAGGTGGCGGATTGAGAGTGGTCGGAGAAGAATTGTAACTAGGGATCACACACTCACGAGGGCACGGGCCAAAGGTCAGGGAAAATAGCTGAGGTCGTGGAGCTCTAGCGGAGACAGTGTAGGGCCCGGGCCTCCCTCCTGTACGTGGCAAAAAGGTGATCCATATGCCGCCATGCGCAGACTCTGGACGGCTGGGGCCCTGGATGCCCGGATCTCGGCCTTGTCTACCGAGAAGTGACGCACATGCGGTGTGCCACCGGAGGCTGTGGAGCAGCAGAAGGCAAAATCTTGAAAATGGGGGCTTCAGTTGACTTTGCCTGTGCTCTCCCTTGGCTGAGTGACATCGTGTGTTTCCTAGCAGGTGAAGGCATTCGTGGAGAGAGGCGGTTTCCATGCGTGCAGGCAAAGTGTGTGCTGAGATGATGAGTTGCTGGAGACCAGGGAGGACTCCTCAGAGCCAGAATAGGCCTCTGGCAGGTATGTGTCAAGGTTTTCTGCCCATGGCATTCACCCGGTATTTGCATAGAATGTTATCAGCAGAATTAGTAGTCTCCAGAGAGGCTGTCACATGTCAGCAAGCTTCACGGGGCCAGTGTCCGCCCGTGATGTTGCTTCCCAATCAATCACTACTCTCTAGACCTTCCAGATAGACTACCAGAACTTCTCTGCCCATGGGCAAGCAGTAGAGCCAGAGGCCTTCCCCCTTCGCTCTTTTGTCTCTAGGCCCTCTGTCAGGCACTCCAAGCTGTGAAGTGACTCAGGGGGAGAAGGAAAGAGATTTCAGAGAAGGAACACATCCAGAGAGAGACAGAGAGAGAGAGAGGCAAGAGATGCTGAGTGGGGATGCCTTGCGTACTGATATCCTCAGGAAAGTGGGAAAGAGATACCTGGCCTGCTCTGCCACTGCCCTGAAGCAGGCCACACCAGGGGCTCCCTTGTGCCTGCGTAGCCTTTCCCAGGGTGTGCTCCAACCCTGTGGCCACTAGGTGTCATAGGTCACAATGGAGGGCCCTGTGGCATCTGCCTGGCGGGCTGGACCTCTGCCAGTGGCTCAGTCTAGTCACCAGGCCCGGTGTAAGCTCCGCCCACTCTTCCGGTCGGGGAACTCTCTCTAGGGTGATGGCAAAGAAGCCTTAATCCCGCCCACCTGGCCTTGACTTCACCTACCTGGCCCGCTGACCCTCGCTCAGACCTCTGTGTTGATAAAAATGAATGTCCGCCAGTGGCCAGGTGTCAGCATCTGGGATAAAGGATTCGGGACCTTGCCTGGGGCAGAAGGCAGCCTAGGTCAGCGGGTACCTGGAAGTCTAGTGACTTGTGACCCTGCTGCCAGTGAGAAATGGTGACTCCCACACTCACATATCCCCTGGTGGCAGAATGATAGTGGTGGGTGGAGAAACATCGCTCCGGAGCACACGTTCAATGGGGCAGCAGCCAAAGCAAAGGCCAGGGCCGGTAGTGGACGTCGTGGAGCTGAATGGCGAGCCAGGGAAGGGCCCAAGGATCCCACCTGCATGTGGCAAACAGGTCGTCCGTGCCCCCACGTCCATAGAGCATTGGACTGCTGGGGCCCAGGCTGCCGGGATTTCGGCCCTGCCTTCGGAGCCCGGCCAAATATGCAGCCTTGCACCGGAGGCGGGGACATGTAGACAGCAAAAATTTGGAAAATGGCAGTGTTTCCTTGATTTCCCTGGCATCGGCCTTTTTGAGCGGCTTGCTTTTTTTGCTGGTAGGATAGGGCCCTGACGGAGAAAGGCAGGATTATGTGTGCAGGAAAGGTGTGTGCAGGAAAGGTGTGTGCTGAAAGGGTGACGACGTTGAGACCATGTTGGGATCTTTAGTCCCAGGAAAGGCGCCTGGCGGGTGTGGGTCAGTGTTCTCTACCCATCCCACTTGGCGGGTGGAGGTTTTCACCATACAAAGCAGCAGCGGAATTATTCGTCGCCGGAGAGGTTGCATCTGCCCACAAGCTCCACCTGGCCAGGGTCCGCCCCTACCGTATTGCGCATGTCAATCAACAGAAGCTAAGACCTTCCAGAGAGACTACCTGCTATTCTGTCCCCACGGGGAAGCAGTACAGTCAGAAGCCTCCCCCGTTCCATCTCTAGGCTCTCTCTCAGGTCCCTCATACCTGTCATGTGTCTCAGGGGTAGAATGAAGAGATTCCTCTGAATGAACACATACAGAGAGGCCATAGATGCTGAGGAAGGGCGCCTTGCCTGCTGATATCCTAGCGTAAGTGGAAGGGAGGTACCTGCCTGCTGGCCCAGTGTGTCGAACGTGTCCACATCAGGGGTTGCCGACTGTGAAGTTATTCCCTGGGTGCCCTGGATTTTGTGGCCAAAGACGCAAGGGGCCGTTGTCTGTCCATGAGTAAACTGGAGGGGTCTGCGGAACTGGCCGGTTAGGCTGGACCTCTCCTATTGGCTCAGTGTTTGTGACTCGTCCCCGTCAGAAGTTCCGGCCAGCCTTGCGGTGGCTGTCTCCATGGTGATTGGGAAAGAAGCCTTAGGCCCCGCACTCAGCCTTCACCGGGCCTCCCTGGCCTCTTTCCCCTCGTGTAGACTGCTGTGTGGATAAAAGAAAGGATGTTGGCCAGTGAGCACGTGTCCTGATTTCCTTGGAAGGATTAGGCTCCTTGCCTGGGCAGAAGACAGCCAAGGTCAGCCTGAGCCTAGACACCTAGTGACCTGTGACACTGCAACCAGTGATAGATATTCATTTTCATGCTCAGGTATCCGCAGGTGGCGGATTGAGAGTGGTCGGAGAAGAATTGTAACTAGGGATCACACACTCACGAGGGCACGGGCCAAAGGTCAGGGAAAATAGCTGAGGTCGTGGAGCTCTAGCGGAGACAGTGTAGGGCCCGGGCCTCCCTCCTGTACGTGGCAAAAAGGTGATCCATATGCCGCCATGCGCAGACTCTGGACGGCTGGGGCCCTGGATGCCCGGATCTCGGCCTTGTCTACCGAGAAGTGATGCACATGCGGTGTGCCACCGGAGGCTGTGGAGCAGCAGAAGACAAAATCTGGAAAATGGGGGCTTCAGTTGACTTTGCCTGTGCTCTCCCTTGGCTGAGTGACATCGTGTGTTTCCTAGCAGGTGAAGGCATTCGTGGAGAGAGGCGGTTTCCATGCGAGCAGGCAAAGTGTGTGCTGAGATGATGAGTTGCTGGAGGCCAGGGTGGACTCCTCAGACCCAGAATAGGCCTCTGGCAGGTATGTGTCAAGGTTTTCTGCCCATGGCATTCACCCGGTATTTGCATAGAATGTTATCAGCAGAATTAGTAGTCTCCAGAGAGGCTTCCACATGTCAGCAAGCTTCACGTGGCCAGGGTCCGCCCGTGATGTTGCTCCCCAATCAATCACTACTCTCTAGACCTTCCAGATAGACTACCAGAACTTCTCTGCCCATGGGCAAGCAGTAGAGCCAGAGGCCTTCCCCCTTTGCTCTTTTGTCTCTAGGCCCTCTGTCAGGCACTCCAAGCTGTGAAATGACTCAGTGGGAGAAGGAGAGAGATTTCAGAGAAGGAACACATCCAGAGAGAGACAGAGAGAGAGAGAGGCAAGAGATGCTGAGTGGGGATGCCTTGCGTACTGATATCCTCAGGAAAGTGGGAAAGATGTACCTGGCCTGCTCTGCCACTGCCCTGAAGCAGTCCACACCAGGGGCTCCCTTGTGCCTGCGTAGCCTTTCCCAGGGTGTGCTCCAACCCTGTGGCCACTAGGTGTCATAGGTCACAATGGAGGGCCCTGTGTCATCTGCCCGGCGGGCTGGACCTCTGCCATTGGCTCAGTCTAGTCACCAGGCCCGGTGTAAGCTCCGCCCACTCTTCCGGTCAGGGAACTCTCTCTATGGTGATGGCAAAGAAGCCTTAAACCTGCCCACCTGGCCTTGACTTCACCTACCTGGCCCCCTGACCCTCGATCAGAACTCTGTGTTGATAAAAATGAATGTCCGCCAGTGGCCAGGTGTCAGCATCTGGGATAAAGGATTCGGGACCTTGCCTGGGGCAGAAGGCAGCCTAGGTCAGCGGGTACCTGGAAGTCTAGTGACTTGTGACACTGCTGCCAGTGAGAAATGGTGACTCCCACACTCACATATCGCCTGGAGGCAGAATGATAGTGGTGGGTGGAGAAACATCGCTCCGGAGCACACGTTCAATGGGGCAGCAGCCAAAGCAAAGGCCAGGGCCGGTAGTGGACGTCGTGGAGCTGAATGGCGAACCAGGGAAGGGCCCAAGGATCCCACCTGCATGTGGCAAACAGGTCGTCCGTGCCCCCACGTCCATAGAGCATTGGACTGCTGGGGCCCAGGCTGCCGGGATTTCGGCCCTGCCTTCGGAGCCCGGCCAAATATGCAGCCTTGCACCGGAGGCGGGGACATGTAGACAGCAAAAATTTGGAAAATGGCAGTGTTTCCTTGATTTCCCTGGCATCGGCCTTTTTGAGCGGCTTGCTTTTTTTGCTGGTAGGATAGGGCCCTGACGGAGAAAGGCAGGATTATGTGTGCAGGAAAGGTGTGTGCTGAAAGGGTGACGACGTTGAGACCATGTTGGGATCTTTAGTCCCAGGAAAGGCGCCTGGCGGGTGTGGGTCAGTGTTCTCTACCCATCCCACTTGGCGGGTGGAGGTTTTCACCATACAAAGCAGCAGCGGAATTATTCGTCGCCGGAGAGGTTGCATCTGCCCACAAGCTCCACCTGGCCAGGGTCCGCCCCTACCGTATTGCGCATGTCAATCAACAGAAGCTAAGACCTTCCAGAGAGACTACCTGCTATTCTGTCCCCACGGGGAAGCAGTACAGCCAGCAGCCTCCCCCGTTCCATCTCTAGGCTCTCTCTCAGGTCCCTCATACCTGTCATGTGTCTCAGGGGTAGAATGAAGAGATTCCTCTGAATGAACACATACAGAGAGGCCATAGATGCTGAGGAAGGGCGCCTTGCCTGCTGATATCCTAGCGTAAGTGGAAGGGAGGTACCTGCCTGCTGGCCCAGTGTGTCGAACGTGTCCACATCAGGGGTTGCCGACTGTGAAGTTATTCCCTGGGTGCCCTGGATTTTGTGGCCAAAGACGCAAGGGGCCGTTGTCTGTCCATGAGTAAACTGGAGGGGTCTGCGGAACTGGCCGGTTAGGCTGGACCTCTCCTATTGGCTCAGTGTTTGTGACTCGTCCCTGTCAGAAGTTCCGGCCAGCCTTGCGGTGGCTGTCTCCATGGTGATTGGGAAAGAAGCCTTAGGCCCCGCACTCAGCCTTCACCGGGCCTCCCTGGCCTCTTTCCCCTCGTGTAGACTGCTGTGTGGATAAAAGAAAGGATGTTGGCCAGTGAGCACGTGTCCTGTATTCCTTGGAAGGATTAGGCTCCTTGCCTGGGCAGAAGACAGCCAAGGTCAGCCTGAGCCTAGACACCTAGTGACCTGTGACACTGCAACCAGTGATAGATATTCATTTTCATGCTCAGGTATCCGCAGGTGGCGGATTGAGAGTGGTCGGAGAAGAATTGTAACTAGGGATCACACACTCACGAGGGCACGGGCCAAAGGTCAGGGAAAATAGCTGAGGTCGTGGAGCTCTAGCGGAGACAGTGTAGGGCCCGGGCCTCCCTCCTGTACGTGGCAAAAAGGTGATCCATATGCCGCCATGCGCAGACTCTGGACGGCTGGGGCCCTGGATGCCCGGATCTCGGCCTTGTCTACCGAGAAGTGATGCACATGCGGTGTGCCACCGGAGGCTGTGGAGCAGCAGAAGACAAAATCTGGAAAATGGGGGCTTCAGTTGACTTTGCCTGTGCTCTCCCTTGGCTGAGTGACATCGTGTGTTTCCTAGCAGGTGAAGGCATTCGTGGAGAGAGGCGGTTTCCATGCGAGCAGGCAAAGTGTGTGCTGAGATGATGAGTTGCTGGAGGCCAGGGTGGACTCCTCAGACCCAGAATAGGCCTCTGGCAGGTATGTGTCAAGGTTTTCTGCCCATGGCATTCACCCGGTATTTGCATAGAATGTTATCAGCAGAATTAGTAGTCTCCAGAGAGGCTGCCACATGTCAGCAAGCTTCACGTGGCCAGGGTCCGCCCGTGATGTTGCTCCCCAATCAATCACTACTCTCTAGACCTTCCAGATAGACTACCAGAACTTCTCTGCCCATGGGCAAGCAGTAGAGCCAGAGGCCTTCCCCCTTCGCTCTTTTGTCTCTAGGCCCTCTGTCAGGCACTCCAAGCTGTGAAGTGACTCAGGGGGAGAAGGAAAGAGATTTCAGAGAAGGAACACATCCAGAGAGAGACAGAAAGAGAGAGGCAAGAGATGCTGAGTGGGGATGCCTTGCGTACTGATATCCTCAGGAAAGTGGGAAAGAGGTACCTGGCCTGCTCTGCCACTGCCCTGAAGCAGGCCACACCAGGGGCTCCCTTGTGCCTGCGTAGCCTTTCCAAGGGTGTGCTCCAACCCTGTGGCCACTAGGTGTCATAGGTCACAATGGAGGGCCCTGTGTCATCTGCCTGGCGGGCTGGACCTCTGCCATTGGCTCAGTCTAGTCACCAGGCCCGGTGTAAGCTCCGCCCACTCTTCCGGTCGGGGAACTCTCTCTAGGGTGATGGCAAAGAAGCCTTAATCCCGCCCACCTGGCCTTGACTTCACCTACCTGGCCCCCTGACCCTCGATCAGAACTCTGTGTTGATAAAAATGAATGTCCGCCAGTGGCCAGGTGTCAGCATCTGGGATAAAGGATTCGGGACCTTGCCTGGGGCAGAAGGCAGCCTAGGTCAGCGGGTACCTGGAAGTCTAGTGACTTGTGACACTGCTGCCAGTGAGAAATGGTGACTCCCACACTCACATATCGCCTGGAGGCAGAATGATAGTGGTGGGTGGAGAAACATCGCTCCGGAGCACACGTTCAATGGGGCAGCAGCCAAAGCAAAGGCCAGGGCCGGTAGTGGACGTCGTGGAGCTGAATGGCGAACCAGGGAAGGGCCCAAGGATCCCACCTGCATGTGGCAAACAGGTCGTCCGTGCCCCCACGTCCATAGAGCATTGGACTGCTGGGGCCCAGGCTGCCGGGATTTCGGCCCTGCCTTCGGAGCCCGGCGAAATATGCAGCCTTGCACCGGAGGCGGGGACATGTAGACAGCAAAAATTTGGAAAATGGCAGTGTTTCCTTGATTTCCCTGGCATCGGCCTTTTTGAGCGGCTTGCTTTTTTTGCTGGTAGGATAGGGCCCTGACGGAGAAAGGCAGGATTATGTGTGCAGGAAAGGTGTGTGCTGAAAGGGTGACGACGTTGAGACCATGTTGGGATCTTTAGTCCCAGGAAAGGCGCCTGGCGGGTGTGGGTCAGTGTTCTCTACCCATCCCACTTGGCGGGTGGAGGTTTTCACCATACAAAGCAGCAGCGGAATTATTCGTCGCCGGAGAGGTTGCATCTGCCCACAAGCTCCACCTGGCCAGGGTCCGCCCCTACCGTATTGCGCATGTCAATCAACAGAAGCTAAGACCTTCCAGAGAGACTACCTGCTATTCTGTCCCCACGGGGAAGCAGTACAGCCAGCAGCCTCCCCCGTTCCATCTCTAGGCTCTCTCTCAGGTCCCTCATACCTGTCATGTGTCTCAGGGGTAGAATGAAGAGATTCCTCTGAATGAACACATACAGAGAGGCCATAGATGCTGAGGAAGGGCGCCTTGCCTGCTGATATCCTAGCGTAAGTGGAAGGGAGGTACCTGCCTGCTGGCCCAGTGTGTCGAACGTGTCCACATCAGGGGTTGCCGACTGTGAAGTTATTCCCTGGGTGCCCTGGATTTTGTGGCCAAAGACGCAAGGGGCCGTTGTCTGTCCATGAGTAAACTGGAGGGGTCTGCGGAACTGGCCGGTTAGGCTGGACCTCTCCTATTGGCTCAGTGTTTGTGACTCGTCCCTGTCAGAAGTTCCGGCCAGCCTTGCGGTGGCTGTCTCCATGGTGATTGGGAAAGAAGCCTTAGGCCCCGCACTCAGCCTTCACCGGGCCTCCCTGGCCTCTTTCCCCTCGTGTAGACTGCTGTGTGGATAAAAGAAAGGATGTTGGCCAGTGAGCACGTGTCCTGTATTCCTTGGAAGGATTAGGCTCCTTGCCTGGGCAGAAGACAGCCAAGGTCAGCCTGAGCCTAGACACCTAGTGACCTGTGACACTGCAACCAGTGATAGATATTCATTTTCATGCTCAGGTATCCGCAGGTGGCGGATTGAGAGTGGTCGGAGAAGAATTGTAACTAGGGATCACACACTCACGAGGGCACGGGCCAAAGGTCAGGGAAAATAGCTGAGGTCGTGGAGCTCTAGCGGAGACAGTGTAGGGCCCGGGCCTCCCTCCTGTACGTGGCAAAAAGGTGATCCATATGCCGCCATGCGCAGACTCTGGACGGCTGGGGCCCTGGATGCCCGGATCTCGGCCTTGTCTACCGAGAAGTGATGCACATGCGGTGTGCCACCGGAGGCTGTGGAGCAGCAGAAGACAAAATCTGGAAAATGGGGGCTTCAGTTGACTTTGCCTGTGCTCTCCCTTGGCTGAGTGACATCGTGTGTTTCCTAGCAGGTGAAGGCATTCGTGGAGAGAGGCGGTTTCCATGCGAGCAGGCAAAGTGTGTGCTGAGATGATGAGTTGCTGGAGGCCAGGGTGGACTCCTCAGACCCAGAATAGGCCTCTGGCAGGTATGTGTCAAGGTTTTCTGCCCATGGCATTCACCCGGTATTTGCATAGAATGTTATCAGCAGAATTAGTAGTCTCCAGAGAGGCTGCCACATGTCAGCAAGCTTCACGTGGCCAGGGTCCGCCCATGATCTTGCTCCCCGATCAATCACTACTCTCTAGACCTTCCAGATAGACTACCAGAACTTCTCTGCCCATGGGCAAGCAGTAGAGCCAGAGGCCTTCCCCCTTCGCTCTTTTGTCTCTAGGCCCTCTGTCAGGCACTCCAAGCTGTGAAGTGACTCAGGGGGAGAAGGAAAGAGATTTCAGAGAAGGAACACATCCAGAGAGAGACAGAAAGAGAGAGGCAAGAGATGCTGAGTGGGGATGCCTTGCGTACTGATATCCTCAGGAAAGTGGGAAAGAGGTACCTGGCCTGCTCTGCCACTGCCCTGAAGCAGGCCACACCA
Source organism: Elephas maximus indicus (assembly GCF_024166365.1). NCBI lineage: Eukaryota > Metazoa > Chordata > Mammalia > Proboscidea > Elephantidae > Elephas > Elephas maximus. The sequence continues at coordinate 3,639,654 of NC_064832.1, read as the reverse complement.
GGGGCTCCCTTGTGCCTGCGTAGCCTTTCCAAGGGTGTGCTCCAACCCTGTGGCCACTAGGTGTCATAGGTCACAATGGAGGGCCCTGTGTCATCTGCCTGGCGGGCTGGACCTCTGCCATTGGCTCAGTCTAGTCACCAGGCCCGGTGTAAGCTCCGCCCACTCTTCCGGTCGGGGAACTCTCTCTAGGGTGATGGCAAAGAAGCCTTAATCCCGCCCACCTGGCCTTGACTTCACCTACCTGGCCCGCTGACCCTCGCTCAGACCTCTGTGTTGATAAAAATGAATGTCCGCCGGTGGCCAGGTGTCAGCATCTGGGATAAAGGATTCGGGACCTTGCCTGGGGCAGAAGGCAGCCTAGGTCAGCGGGTACCTGGAAGTCTAGTGACTTGTGACCCTGCTGCCAGTGAGAAATGGTGACTCCCACACTCACATATGCCCTGGTGGCAGAATGATAGTGGTGGGTGGAGAAACATCGCTCCGGAGCACACGTTCAATGGGGCAGCAGCCAAAGCAAAGGCCAGGGCCGGTAGTGGACGTTGTGGAGCTGAATGGCGAGCCAGGGAAGGGCCCAAGGATCCCACCTGCATGTGGCAAACAGGTCGTCCGTGCCCCCACGTCCATAGAGCATTGGACTGCTGGGGCCCAGGCTGCCGGGATTTCGGCCCTGCCTTCGGAGCCCGGCCAAATATGCAGCCTTGCACCAGAGGCGAGGACATGTAGACAGCAAAAATTTGGAAAATGGCAGTGTTTCCTTGATTTCCCTGGCATCGGCCTTTTTGAGCGGCTTGCGTTTTTTGGTGGTAGGCTAGGGCACTGACGGAGAAAGGCAGGATTATGTGTGTAGGAAAGGTGTGTGCTGAGAGGGTGACGACGTTGAGACCATGTTGGGATCTTTAGTCCCAGGAAAGGCGCCTGGCGGGTGTGGGTCAGTGTTCTCTACCCATCCCACTTGGCGGGTGGAGGTTTTCACCATACAAAGCAGCAGCGGAATTATTCGTCGCCGGAGAGGTTGCATCTGCCCACAAGCTCCACCTGGCCAGGGTCCGCCCCTACCGTATTGCGCATGTCAATCAACAGAAGCTAAGACCTTCCAGAGAGACTACCTGCTATTCTGTCCCCACGGGGAAGCAGTACAGCCAGCAGCCTCCCCCGTTCCATCTCTAGGCTCTCTCTCAGGTCCCTCATACCTGTCATGTGTCTCAGGGGTAGAATGAAGAGATTCCTCTGAATGAACACATACAGAGAGGCCATAGATGCTGAGGAAGGGCGCCTTGCCTGCTGATATCCTAGCGTAAGTGGAAGGGAGGTACCTGCCTGCTGGCCCAGTGTGTCGAACGTGTCCACATCAGGGGTTGCCGACTGTGAAGTTATTCCCTGGGTGCCCTGGATTTTGTGGCCAAAGACGCAAGGGGCCGTTGTCTGTCCGTGAGTAAACTGGAGGGGTCTGCGGAACTGGCCGGTTAGGCTGGACCTCTCCTATTGGCTCAGTGTTTGTGACTCGTCCCCGTCAGAAGTTCCGGCCAGCCTTGCGGTGGCTGTCTCCATGGTGATTGGGAAAGAAGCCTTAGGCCCCGCACTCAGCCTTCACCGGGCCTCCCTGGCCTCTTTCCCCTCATGTAGACTGCTGTGTGGATAAAAGAAAGGATGTTGGCCAGTGAGCACGTGTCCTGATTTCCTTGGAAGGATTAGGCTCCTTGCCTGGGCAGAAGACAGCCAAGGTCAGCCTGAGCCTAGACACCTAGTGACCTGTGACACTGCAGCCAGTGATAGATATTCATTTTCATGCTCAGGTATCCGCAGGTGGCAGATTGAGAGTGGTCGGAGAAGAATTGTAACTAGGGATCACATACTCACGAGGGCACGGGCCAAAGGTCAGGGAAAATAGCTGAGGTCGTGGAGCTCTAGCGGAGACAGTGTAGGGCCCAGGCCTCCCTCCTGTACGTGGCAAAGAGGTGATCCGTATGCCGCCATGCGCAGACTCTGGACGGCTGGGGCCCTGGATGCCCGGATCTCGGCCTTGTCTACCGAGAAGTGACGCACATGCGGTGTGCCACCGGAGGCTGTGGAGCAGCAGAAGGCAAAATCTGGAAAATGGGGGCTTCAGTTGACTTTGCCTGTGCTCTCCCTTGGCTGAGTGACATCGTGTGTTTCCTAGCAGGTGAAGGCATTCGTGGAGAGAGGCGGTTTCCATGCGTGCAGGCAAAGTGTGTGCTGAGATGATGAGTTGCTGGAGACCAGGGTGGACTCCTCAGAGCCAGAATAGGCCTCTGGCAGGTATGTGTCAAGGTTTTCTGCCCATGGCATTCACCCAGTATTTGCATAGAATGTTATCAGCAGAATTAGTAGTCTCCAGAGAGGCTGCCACATGTCAGCAAGCTTCACGTGGCCAGGGTCCGCCCATGATCTTGCTCCCCGATCAATCACTACTCTCTAGACCTTCCAGATAGACTACCAGAACTTCTCTGCCCATGGGCAACCAGTAGAAGCAGAGGCCTTCCCCCTTCGCTCTTTTGTCTCTAGGCCCTCTGTCAGGCACTCCAAGCTGTGAAGTGACTCAGGGGGAGAAGGAAAGAGATTTCAGAGAAGGAACACATCCAGAGAGAGACAGAAAGAGAGAGGCAAGAGATGCTGAGTGGGGATGCCTTGCGTACTGATATCCTCAGGAAAGTGGGAAAGAGGTACCTGGCCTGCTCTGCCACTGCCCTGAAGCAGGCCACACCAGGGGCTCCCTTGTGCCTGCGTAGCCTTTCCCAGGGTGTGCTCCAACCCTGTGGCCACTAGGTGTCATAGGTCACAATGGAGGGCCCTGTGTCATCTGCCTGGCGGGCTGGACCTCTGCCATTGGCTCAGTCTAGTCACCAGGCCCGGTGTAAGCTCCGCCCACTCTTCCGGTCGGGGAACTCTCTCTAGGGTGATGGCAAAGAAGCCTTAATCCCGCCCACCTGGCCTTGACTTCACCTACCTGGCCCGCTGACCCTCGCTCAGACCTCTGTGTTGATAAAAATGAATGTCCGCCGGTGGCCAGGTGTCAGCATCTGGGATAAAGGATTCGGGACCTTGCCTGGGGCAGAAGGCAGCCTAGGTCAGCGGGTACCTGGAAGTCTAGTGACTTGTGACCCTGCTGCCAGTGAGAAATGGTGACTCCCACACTCACATATGCCCTGGTGGCAGAATGATAGTGGTGGGTGGAGAAACATCGCTCCGGAGCACACGTTCAATGGGGCAGCAGCCAAAGCAAAGGCCAGGGCCGGTAGTGGACGTTGTGGAGCTGAATGGCGAGCCAGGGAAGGGCCCAAGGATCCCACCTGCATGTGGCAAACAGGTCGTCCGTGCCCCCACGTCCATAGAGCATTGGACTGCTGGGGCCCAGGCTGCCGGGATTTCGGCCCTGCCTTCGGAGCCCGGCCAAATATGCAGCCTTGCACCAGAGGCGAGGACATGTAGACAGCAAAAATTTGGAAAATGGCAGTGTTTCCTTGATTTCCCTGGCATCGGCCTTTTTGAGCGGCTTGCGTTTTTTGGTGGTAGGCTAGGGCACTGACGGAGAAAGGCAGGATTATGTGTGCAGGAAAGGTGTGTGCTGAGAGGGTGACGACGTTGAGACCATGTTGGGATCTTTAGTCCCAGGAAAGGCGCCTGGCGGGTGTGGGTCAGTGTTCTCTACCCATCCCACTTGGCGGGTGGAGGTTTTCACCATACAAAGCAGCAGCGGAATTATTCGTCGCCGGAGAGGTTGCATCTGCCCACAAGCTCCACCTGGCCAGGGTCCGCCCCTACCGTATTGCGCATGTCAATCAACAGAAGCTAAGACCTTCCAGAGAGACTACCTGCTATTCTGTCCCCACGGGGAAGCAGTACAGCCAGCAGCCTCCCCCGTTCCATCTCTAGGCTCTCTCTCAGGTCCCTCATACCTGTCATGTGTCTCAGGGGTAGAATGAAGAGATTCCTCTGAATGAACACATACAGAGAGGCCATAGATGCTGAGGAAGGGCGCCTTGCCTGCTGATATCCTAGCGTAAGTGGAAGGGAGGTACCTGCCTGCTGGCCCAGTGTGTCGAACGTGTCCACATCAGGGGTTGCCGACTGTGAAGTTATTCCCTGGGTGCCCTGGATTTTGTGGCCAAAGACGCAAGGGGCCGTTGTCTGTCCGTGAGTAAACTGGAGGGGTCTGCGGAACTGGCCGGTTAGGCTGGACCTCTCCTATTGGCTCAGTGTTTGTGACTCGTCCCCGTCAGAAGTTCCGGCCAGCCTTGCGGTGGCTGTCTCCATGGTGATTGGGAAAGAAGCCTTAGGCCCCGCACTCAGCCTTCACCGGGCCTCCCTGGCCTCTTTCCCCTCATGTAGACTGCTGTGTGGATAAAAGAAAGGATGTTGGCCAGTGAGCACGTGTCCTGATTTCCTTGGAAGGATTAGGCTCCTTGCCTGGGCAGAAGACAGCCAAGGTCAGCCTGAGCCTAGACACCTAGTGACCTGTGACACTGCAGCCAGTGATAGATATTCATGTTCATGCTCAGGTATCCGCAGGTGGCAGATTGAGAGTGGTCGGAGAAGAATTGTAACTAGGGATCACACACTCACGAGGGCACGGGCCAAAGGTCAGGGAAAATAGCTGAGGTCGTGGAGCTCTAGCGGAGACAGTGTAGGGCCCAGGCCTCCCTCCTGTACGTGGCAAAGAGGTGATCCGTATGCCGCCATGCGCAGACTCTGGATGGCTGGGGCCCTGGATGCCCGGATCTCGGCCTTGTCTACCGAGAAGTGACGCACATGCGGTGTGCCACCGGAGGCTGTGGAGCAGCAGAAGGCAAAATCTGGAAAATGGGGGCTTCAGATGACTTTGCCTGTGCTCTCCCTTGGCTGAGTGACATCGTGTGTTTCCTAGCAGGTGAAGGCATTCGTGGAGAGAGGCGGTTTCCATGCGTGCAGGCAAAGTGTGTGCTGAGATGATGAGTTGCTGGAGACCAGGGTGGACTCCTCAGAGCCAGAATAGGCCTCTGGCAGGTATGTGTCAAGGTTTTCTGCCCATGGCATTCACCCAGTATTTGCATAGAATGTTATCAGCAGAATTAGTAGTCTCCAGAGAGGCTGCCACATGTCAGCAAGCTTCACGTGGCCAGGGTCCGCCCATGATCTTGCTCCCCAATCAATCACTACTCTCTAGACCTTCCAGATAGACTACCAGAACTTCTCTGCCCATGGGCAACCAGTAGAAGCAGAGGCCTTCCCCCTTCGCTCTTTTGTCTCTAGGCCCTCTGTCAGGCACTCCAAGCTGTGAAGTGACTCAGGGGGAGAAGGAAAGAGATTTCAGAGAAGGAACACATCCAGAGAGAGACAGAGAGAGAGAGGCAAGAGATGCTGAGTGGGGATGCCTTACGTACTGATATCCTCAGGAAAGTGGGAAAGAGGTACCTGGCCTGCTCTGCCACTGCCCTGAAGCAGGCCACACCAGGGGCTCCCTTGTGCCTGCGTAGCCTTTCCAAGGGTGTGCTCCAACCCTGTGGCCACTAGGTGTCATAGGTCACAATGGAGGGCCCTGTGTCATCTGCCTGGCGGGCTGGACTTCTGCCATTGGCTCAGTCTAGTCACCAGGCCCGGTGTAAGCTCCGCCCACTCTTCTGGTCGGGGAACTCTCTCTAGGGTGATTGCAAAGAAGCCTTAATCCCGCCCACCTGGCCTTGACTTCACCTACCTGGCCCGCTGACCCTCGCTCAGACCTCTGTGTTGATAAAAATGAATGTCCGCCGGTGGCCAGGTGTCAGCATCTGGGATAAAGGATTCGGGACCTTGCCTGGGGCAGAAGGCAGCCTAGGTCAGCGGGTACCTGGAAGTCTAGTGACTTGTGACCCTGCTGCCAGTGAGAAATGGTGACTCCCACACTCACATATGCCCTGGTGGCAGAATGATAGTGGTGGGTGGAGAAACATCGCTCCGGAGCACACGTTCAATGGGGCAGCAGCCAAAGCAAAGGCCAGGGCCGGTAGTGGACGTTGTGGAGCTGAATGGCGAGCCAGGGAAGGGCCCAAGGATCCCACCTGCATGTGGCAAACAGGTCGTCCGTGCCCCCACGTCCATAGAGCATTGGACTGCTGGGGCCCAGGCTGCCGGGATTTCGGCCCTGCCTTCGGAGCCCGGCCAAATATGCAGCCTTGCACCAGAGGCGAGGACATGTAGACAGCAAAAATTTGGAAAATGGCAGTGTTTCCTTGATTTCCCTGGCATCGGCCTTTTTGAGCGGCTTGCGTTTTTTGGTGGTAGGCTAGGGCACTGACGGAGAAAGGCAGGATTATGTGTGCAGGAAAGGTGTGTGCTGAGAGGGTGACGACGTTGAGACCATGTTGGGATCTTTAGTCCCAGGAAAGGCGCCTGGCGGGTGTGGGTCAGTGTTCTCTACCCATCCCACTTGGCGGGTGGAGGTTTTCACCATACAAAGCAGCAGCGGAATTATTCGTCGCCGGAGAGGTTGCATCTGCCCACAAGCTCCACCTGGCCAGGGTCCGCCCCTACCGTATTGCGCATGTCAATCAACAGAAGCTAAGACCTTCCAGAGAGACTACCTGCTATTCTGTCCCCACGGGGAAGCAGTACAGCCAGCAGCCTCCCCCGTTCCATCTCTAGGCTCTCTCTCAGGTCCCTCATACCTGTCATGTGTCTCAGGGGTAGAATGAAGAGATTCCTCTGAATGAACACATACAGAGAGGCCATAGATGCTGAGGAAGGGCGCCTTGCCTGCTGATATCCTAGCGTAAGTGGAAGGGAGGTACCTGCCTGCTGGCCCAGTGTGTCGAACGTGTCCACATCAGGGGTTGCCGACTGTGAAGTTATTCCCTGGGTGCCCTGGATTTTGTGGCCAAAGACGCAAGGGGCCGTTGTCTGTCCGTGAGTAAACTGGAGGGGTCTGCGGAACTGGCCGGTTAGGCTGGACCTCTCCTATTGGCTCAGTGTTTGTGACTCGTCCCCGTCAGAAGTTCCGGCCAGCCTTGCGGTGGCTGTCTCCATGGTGATTGGGAAAGAAGCCTTAGGCCCCGCACTCAGCCTTCACCGGGCCTCCCTGGCCTCTTTCCCCTCATGTAGACTGCTGTGTGGATAAAAGAAAGGATGTTGGCCAGTGAGCACGTGTCCTGATTTCCTTGGAAGGATTAGGCTCCTTGCCTGGGCAGAAGACAGCCAAGGTCAGCCTGAGCCTAGACACCTAGTGACCTGTGACACTGCAGCCAGTGATAGATATTCATGTTCATGCTCAGGTATCCGCAGGTGGCAGATTGAGAGTGGTCGGAGAAGAATTGTAACTAGGGATCACACACTCACGAGGGCACGGGCCAAAGGTCAGGGAAAATAGCTGAGGTCGTGGAGCTCTAGCGGAGACAGTGTAGGGCCCAGGCCTCCCTCCTGTACGTGGCAAAGAGGTGATCCATATGCCGCCATGCGCAGACTCTGGATGGCTGGGGCCCTGGATGCCCGGATCTCGGCCTTGTCTACCGAGAAGTGACGCACATGCGGTGTGCCACCGGAGGCTGTGGAGCAGCAGAAGGCAAAATCTGGAAAATGGGGGCTTCAGATGACTTTGCCTGTGCTCTCCCTTGGCTGAGTGACATCGTGTGTTTCCTAGCAGGTGAAGGCATTCGTGGAGAGAGGCGGTTTCCATGCGTGCAGGCAAAGTGTGTGCTGAGATGATGAGTTGCTGGAGACCAGGGTGGACTCCTCAGAGCCAGAATAGGCCTCTGGCAGGTATGTGTCAAGGTTTTCTGCCCATGGCATTCACCCAGTATTTGCATAGAATGTTATCAGCAGAATTAGTAGTCTCCAGAGAGGCTGCCACATGTCAGCAAGCTTCACGTGGCCAGGGTCCGCCCATGATCTTGCTCCCCAATCAATCACTACTCTCTAGACCTTCCAGATAGACTACCAGAACTTCTCTGCCCATGGGCAACCAGTAGAAGCAGAGGCCTTCCCCCTTCGCTCTTTTGTCTCTAGGCCCTCTGTCAGGCACTCCAAGCTGTGAAGTGACTCAGGGGGAGAAGGAAAGAGATTTCAGAGAAGGAACACATCCAGAGAGAGACAGAGAGAGAGAGGCAAGAGATGCTGAGTGGGGATGCCTTACGTACTGATATCCTCAGGAAAGTGGGAAAGAGGTACCTGGCCTGCTCTGCCACTGCCCTGAAGCAGGCCACACCAGGGGCTCCCTTGTGCCTGCGTAGCCTTTCCAAGGGTGTGCTCCAACCCTGTGGCCACTAGGTGTCATAGGTCACAATGGAGGGCCCTGTGTCATCTGCCTGGCGGGCTGGACTTCTGCCATTGGCTCAGTCTAGTCACCAGGCCCGGTGTAAGCTCCGCCCACTCTTCTGGTCGGGGAACTCTCTCTAGGGTGATTGCAAAGAAGCCTTAATCCCGCCCACCTGGCCTTGACTTCACCTACCTGGCCCGCTGACCCTCGCTCAGACCTCTGTGTTGATAAAAATGAATGTCCGCCGGTGGCCAGGTGTCAGCATCTGGGATAAAGGATTCGGGACCTTGCCTGGGGCAGAAGGCAGCCTAGGTCAGCGGGTACCTGGAAGTCTAGTGACTTGTGACCCTGCTGCCAGTGAGAAATGGTGACTCCCACACTCACATATCCCCTGGAGGCAGAATGATAGTGGTGGGTGGAGAAACATCGCTCCGGAGCACACGTTCAATGTGGCAGCAGCCAAAGCAAAGGCCAGGGCCGGTAGTGGACGTCGTGGAGCTGAATGGCGAGCCAGTGAAGGGCCCAAGGATCCCACCTGCATGTGGCAAACAGGTCGTCCGTGCCCCCACGTCCATAGAGCATTGGACTGCTGGGGCCCAGGCTGCCGGGATTTCGGCCCTGCCTTCGGAGCCCGGCCAAATATGCAGCCTTGCACCGGAGGCGGGGACATGTAGACAGCAAAAATTTGGAAAATGGCAGTGTTTCCTTGATTTCCCTGGCATCGGCCTTTTTGAGCGGCTTGCTTTTTTTGCTGGTAGGATAGGGCCCTGACGGAGAAAGGCAGGATTATGTGTGCAGGAAAGGTGTGTGCTGAAAGGGTGACGACGTTGAGACCATGTTGGGATCTTTAGTCCCAGGAAAGGCGCCTGGCGGGTGTGGATCAGTGTTCTCTACCCATCCCACTTGGCGGGGGGAGGTTTTCACCATACAAAGCAGCAGCGGAATTATTCGTCGCCAGAGAGGTTGCGTCTGCCCACAAGCTCCACCTGGCCAGGGTCCGCCCCTACCGTATTGCGCATGTCAATCAACAGAAGCTAAGACCTTCCAGAGAGACTACCTGCTATTCTGTCCCCACGGGGAAGCAGTACAGCCAGAAGCCTCCCCCGTTCCATCTCTAGGCTCTCTCTCAGGTCCCTCATACCTGTCATGTGTCTCAGGGGTGGAATGAAGAGATTCCTCTGAATGAACACATACAGAGAGGCCATAGATGGTGAGGAAGGGCGCCTTGCCTGCTGATATCCTAGCGTAAGTGGAAGGGAGGTACCTGCCTGCTGGCCCAGTGTGTCGAACGTGTCCACATCAGGGGTTGCCGACTGTGAAGTTATTCCCTGGGTGCCCTGGATTTTGTGGCCAAAGACGCAAGGGGCCGTTGTCTGTCCATGAGTAAACTGGAGGGGTCTGCGGAACTGGCCGGTTAGGCTGGACCTCTCCTATTGGCTCAGTGTTTGTGACTCGTCCCCGTCAGAAGTTCCGGCCAGCCTTGCGGTGGCTGTCTCCATGGTGATTGGGAAAGAAGCCTTAGGCCCCGCACTCAGCCTTCACCGGGCCTCCCTGGCCTCTTACCCCTCGTGTAGACTGCTGTGTGGATAAAAGAAAGGATGTTGGCCAGTGAGCACGTGTCCTGATTTCCTTGGAAGGATTAGGCTCCTTGCCTGGGCAGAAGACAGCCAAGGTCAGCCTGAGCCTAGACACCTAGTGACCTGTGACACTGCAGCCAGTGATACATATTCATTTTCATGCTCAGGTATCCGCAGGTGGCAGATTGAGAGTGGTCGGAGAAGAATTGTAACTAGGGATCACACACTCACGAGGGCACGGGCCAAAGGTCAGGGAAAATAGCTGAGGTCGTGGAGCTCTAGCGGAGACAGTGTAGGGCCCAGGCCTCCCTCCTGTATGTGGCAAAGAGGTGATCCGTATGCCGCCATGCGCAGACTCTGGACGGCTGGGGCCCTGGATGCCCGGATCTCGGCCTTGTCTACCGAGAAGTGACGCACATGCGGTGTGCCACCGGAGGCTGTGGAGCAGCAGAAGGCAAAATCTTGAAAATGGGGGCTTCAGTTGACTTTGCCTGTGCTCTCCCTTGGCTGAGTGACATCGTGTGTTTCCTAGCAGGTGAAGGCATTCGTGGAGAGAGGCGGTTTCCATGCGTGCAGGCAAAGTGTGTGCTGAGATGATGAGTTGCTGGAGACCAGGGTGGACTCCTCAGAGCCAGAATAGGCCTCTGGCAGGTATGTGTCAAGGTTTTCTGCCCATGGCATTCACCCAGTATTTGCATAGAATGTTATCAGCAGAATTAGTAGTCTCCAGAGAGGCTGCCACATGTCAGCAAGCTTCACGTGGCCAGGGTCCGCCCGTGATGTTGCTCCCCAATCAATCACTACTCTCTAGACCTTCCAGATAGACTACTAGAACTTCTCTGCCCATGGGCAACCAGTAGAGCCAGAGGCCTTCCACCTTCGCTCTTTTGTCTCTAGGCCCTCTGTCAGGCACTCCAAGCTGTGAAGTGACTCAGGGGGAGAAGGAAAGAGATTTCAGAGAAGGAACACATCCAGAGAGAGACAGAGAGAGAGAGAGGCAAGAGATGCTGAGTGGGGATGCCTTGCGTACTGATATCCTCAGGAAAGTGGGAAAGAGGTACCTGGCCTGCTCTGCCACTGCCCTGAAGCAGGCCACACCAGGGGCTCCCTTGTGCCTGCGTAGCCTTTCCCAGGGTGTGCTCCAACCCTGTGGCCACTAGGTGTCATAGGTCACAATGGAGGGCCCTGTGGCATCTCCCTGGCGGGCTGGACCTCTGCCATTGGCTCAGTCTAGTCACCAGGCCCGGTGTAAGCTCCGCCCACTCTTCCGGTCGGGGAACTCTCTCTAGGGTGATGGCAAAGAAGCCTTAATCCCGCCCACCTGGCCTTGACTTCACCTACCTGGCCCGCTGACCCTCGCTCAGACCTCTGTGTTGATAAAAATGAATGTCCGCCAGTGGCCAGGTGTCAGCATCTGGGATAAAGGATTCGGGACCTTGCCTGTGGCAGAAGGCAGCCTAGGTCAGCGGGTACCTGGAAGTCTAGTGACTTGTGACCCTGCTGCCAGTGAGAAATGGTGACTCCCACACTCACATATCCCCTGGAGGCAGAATGATAGTGGTGGGTGGAGAAACATCGCTCCGGAGCACACGTTCAATGGGGCAGCAGCCAAAGCAAAGGCCAGGGCCGGTAGTGGACGTCGTGGAGCTGAATGGCGAGCCAGTGAAGGGCCCAAGGATCCCACCTGCATGTGGCAAACAGGTCGTCCGTGCCCCCACGTCCATAGAGCATTGGACTGCTGGGGCCCAGGCTGCCGGGATTTCGGCCCTGCCTTCGGAGCCCGGCCAAATATGCAGCCTTGCACCGGAGGCGGGGACATGTAGACAGCAAAAATTTGGAAAATGGCAGTGTTTCCTTGATTTCCCTGGCATCGGCCTTTTTGAGCGGCTTGCTTTTTTTGCTGGTAGGATAGGGCCCTGACGGAGAAAGGCAGGATTATGTGTGCAGGAAAGGTGTGTGCTGAGAGGGTGACGACGTTGAGACCATGTTGGGATCTTTAGTCCCAGGAAAGGCGCCTGGCGGGTGTGGATCAGTGTTCTCTACCCATCCCCCTTGGCGGGGGGAGGTTTTCACCATACAAAGCAGCAGCGGAATTATTCGTCGCCAGAGAGGTTGCGTCTGCCCACAAGCTCCACCTGGCCAGGGTCCGCCCCTACCGTATTGCGCATGTCAATCAACAGAAGCTAAGACCTTCCAGAGAGACTACCTGCTATTCTGTCCCCACGGGGAAGCAGTACAGCCAGAAGCCTCCCCCGTTCCATCTCTAGGCTCTCTCTCAGGTCCCTCATACCTGTCATGTGTCTCAGGGGTGGAATGAAGAGATTCCTCTGAATGAACACATACAGAGAGGCCATAGATGGTGAGGAAGGGCGCCTTGCCTGCTGATATCCTAGCGTAAGTGGAAGGGAGGTACCTGCCTGCTGGCCCAGTGTGTCGAACGTGTCCACATCAGGGGTTGCCGACTGTGAAGTTATTCCCTGGGTGCCCTGGATTTTGTGGCCAAAGACGCAAGGGGCCGTTGTCTGTCCATGAGTAAACTGGAGGGGTCTGCGGAACTGGCCGGTTAGGCTGGACCTCTCCTATTGGCTCAGTGTTTGTGACTCGTCCCCGTCAGAAGTTCCGGCCAGCCTTGCGGTGGCTGTCTCCATGGTGATTGGGAAAGAAGCCTTAGGCCCCGCACTCAGCCTTCACCGGGCCTCCCTGGCCTCTTACCCCTCGTGTAGACTGCTGTGTGGATAAAAGAAAGGATGTTGGCCAGTGAGCACGTGTCCTGATTTCCTTGGAAGGATTAGGCTCCTTGCCTGGGCAGAAGACAGCCAAGGTCAGCCTGAGCCTAGACACCTAGTGACCTGTGACACTGCAGCCAGTGATAGATATTCATTTTCATGCTCAGGTATCCGCAGGTGGCGGATTGAGAGTGGTCGGAGAAGAATTGTAACTAGGGATCACATACTCACGAGGGCACGGGCCAAAGGTCAGGGAAAATAGCTGAGGTCGTGGAGCTCTAGCGGAGACAGTGTAGGGCCCGGGCCTCCCTCCTGTACGTGGCAAAGAGGTGATCCGTATGCCGCCATGCGCAGACTCTGGACGGCTGGGGCCCTGGATGCCCGGATCTCGGCCTTGTCTACCGAGAAGTGACGCACATGCGGTGTGCCACCGGAGGCTGTGGAGCAGCAGAAGGCAAAATCTTGAAAATGGGGGCTTCAGTTGACTTTGCCTGTGCTCTCCCTTGGCTGAGTGACATCGTGTGTTTCCTAGCAGGTGAAGGCATTCGTGGAGAGAGGCGGTTTCCATGCGTGCAGGCAAAGTGTGTGCTGAGATGATGAGTTGCTGGAGACCAGGGTGGACTCCTCAGAGCCAGAATAGGCCTCTGGCAGGTATGTGTCAAGGTTTTCTGCCCATGGCATTCACCCAGTATTTGCATAGAATGTTATCAGCAGAATTAGTAGTCTCCAGAGAGGCTGCCACATGTCAGCAAGCTTCACGTGGCCAGGGTCCGCCCGTGATGTTGCTCCCCAATCAATCACTACTCTCTAGACCTTCCAGATAGACTACCAGAACTTCTCTGCCCATGGGCAACCAGTAGAGCCAGAGGCCTTCCCCCTTCGCTCTTTTGTCTCTAGGCCCTCTGTCAGGCACTCCAAGCTGTGAAGTGACTCAGGGGGAGAAGGAAAGAGATTTCAGAGAAGGAACACATCCAGAGAGAGACAGCGAGAGAGAGAGGCAAGAGATGCTGAGTGGGGATGCCTTGCGTACTGATATCCTCAGGAAAGTGGGAAAGAGGTACCTGGCCTGCTCTGCCACTGCCCTGAAGCAGGCCACACCAGGGGCTCCCTTGTGCCTGCGTAGCCTTTCCCAGGGTGTGCTCCAACCCTGTGGCCACTAGGTGTCATAGGTCACAATGGAGGGCCCTGTGGCATCTGCCTGGCGGGCTGGAGCTCTGCCATTGGCTCAGTCTAGTCACCAGGCCCGGTGTAAGCTCCGCCCACTCTTCCGGTCGGGGAACTCTCTCTAGGGTGATGGCAAAGAAGCCTTAATCCCGCCCACCTGGCCTTGACTTCACCTACCTGGCCCGCTGACCCTCGCTCAGACCTCTGTGTTGATAAAAATGAATGTCCGCCAGTGGCCAGGTGTCAGCATCTGGGATAAAGGATTCGGGACCTTGCCTGGGGCAGAAGGCAGCCTAGGTCAGCGGGTACCTGGAAGTCTAGTGACTTGTGACCCTGCTGCCAGTGAGAAATGGTGACTCCCACACTCACATATCCCCTGGTGGCAGAATGATAGTGGTGGGTGGAGAAACATCGCTCCGGAGCACACGTTCAATGGGGCAGCAGCCAAAGCAAAGGCCAGGGCCGGTAGTGGACGTCGTGGAGCTGAATGGCGAGCCAGGGAAGGGCCCAAGGATCCCACCTGCATGTGGCAAACAGGTCGTCCGTGCCCCCACGTCCATAGAGCATTGGACTGCTGGGGCCCAGGCTGCCGGGATTTCGGCCCTGCCTTCGGAGCCCGGCCAAATATGCAGCCTTGCACCGGAGGCGGGGACATGTAGACAGCAAAAATTTGGAAAATGGCAGTGTTTCCTTGATTTCCCTGGCATCGGCCTTTTTGAGCGGCTTGCTTTTTTTGCTGGTAGGATAGGGCACTGACGGAGAAAGGCAGGATTATGTGTGCAGGAAAGGTGTGTGCTGAGAGGGTGACGACGTTGAGACCATGTTGGGATCTTTAGTCCCAGGAAAGGTGCCTGGCGGGTGTGGATCAGTGTTCTCTACCCATCCCACTTGGCGGGGGGAGGTTTTCACCATACAAAGCAGCAGCGGAATTATTCGTCGCCGGAGAGGTTGCGTCTGCCCGCAAGCTCCACCTGGCCAGGGTCCGCCCCTACCGTATTGCGCATGTCAATCAACAGAAGCTAAGACCTTCCAGAGAGACTACCTGCTATTCTGTCCCCACGGGGAAGCAGTACAGCCAGAAGCCTCCCCCGTTCCATCTCTAGGCTCTCTCTCAGGTCCCTCATACCTGTCATGTGTCTCAGGGGTAGAATGAAGAGATTCCTCTGAATGAACACATACAGAGAGGCCATAGATGCTGAGGAAGGGCGCCTTGCCTGCTGATATCCTAGCGTAAGTGGAAGGGAGGTACCTGCCTGCTGGCCCAGTGTGTCGAACGTGTCCACATCAGGGGTTGCCGACTGTGAAGTTATTCCCTGGGTGCCCTGGATTTTGTGGCCAAAGACGCAAGGGGCCGTTGTCTGTCCATGAGTAAACTGGAGGGGTCTGCGGAACTGGCCGGTTAGGCTGGACCTCTCCTATTGGCTCAGTGTTTGTGACTCGTCCCCGTCAGAAGTTCCGGCCAGCCTTGCGGTGGCTGTCTCCATGGTGATTGGGAAAGAAGCCTTAGGCCCCGCACTCAGCCTTCACCGGGCCTCCCTGGCCTCTTACCCCTCGTGTAGACTGCTGTGTGGATAAAAGAAAGGATGTTGGCCAGTGAGCACGTGTCCTGATTTCCTTGGAAGGATTAGGCTCCTTGCCTGGGCAGAAGACAGCCAAGGTCAGCCTGAGCCTAGACACCTAGTGACCTGTGACACTGCAGCCAGTGATAGATATTCATTTTCATGCTCAGGTGTCCGCAGGTGGCGGATTGAGAGTGGTCGGAGAAGAATTGTAACTAGGGATCACATACTCACGAGGGCACGGGCCAAAGGTCAGGGAAAATAGCTGAGGTCGTGGAGCTCTAGCGGAGACAGTGTAGGGCCCGGGCCTCCCTCCTGTACGTGGCAAAGAGGTGATCCGTATGCCGCCATGCGCAGACTCTGGACGGCTGGGGCCCTGGATGCCCGGATCTCGGCCTTGTCTACCGAGAAGTGACGCACATGCGGTGTGCCACCGGAGGCTGTGGAGCAGCAGAAGGCAAAATCTTGAAAATGGGGGCTTCAGTTGACTTTGCCTGTGCTCTCCCTTGGCTGAGTGACATCGTGTGTTTCCTAGCAGGTGAAGGCATTCGTGGAGAGAGGCGGTTTCCATGCGTGCAGGCAAAGTGTGTGCTGAGATGATGAGTTGCTGGAGACCAGGGTGGACTCCTCAGAGCCAGAATAGGCCTCTGGCAGGTATGTGTCAAGGTTTTCTGCCCATGGCATTCACCCAGTATTTGCATAGAATGTTATCAGCAGAATTAGTAGTCTCCAGAGAGGCTGCCACATGTCAGCAAGCTTCACGTGGCCAGGGTCCGCCCGTGATGTTGCTCCCCAATCAATCACTACTCTCTAGACCTTCCAGATAGACTACCAGAACTTCTCTGCCCATGGGCAACCAGTAGAGCCAGAGGCCTTCCCCCTTCGCTCTTTTGTCTCTAGGCCCTCTGTCAGGCACTCCAAGCTGTGAAGTGACTCAGGGGGAGAAGGAAAGAGATTTCAGAGAAGGAACACATCCAGAGAGAGACAGCGAGAGAGAGAGGCAAGAGATGCTGAGTGGGGATGCCTTGCGTACTGATATCCTCAGGAAAGTGGGAAAGAGGTACCTGGCCTGCTCTGCCACTGCCCTGAAGCAGGCCACACCAGGGGCTCCCTTGTGCCTGCGTAGCCTTTCCCAGGGTGTGCTCCAACCCTGTGGCCACTAGGTGTCATAGGTCACAATGGAGGGCCCTGTGGCATCTGCCTGGCGGGCTGGAGCTCTGCCATTGGCTCAGTCTAGTCACCAGGCCCGGTGTAAGCTCCGCCCACTCTTCCGGTCGGGGAACTCTCTCTAGGGTGATGGCAAAGAAGCCTTAATCCCGCCCACCTGGCCTTGACTTCACCTACCTGGCCCGCTGACCCTCGCTCAGACCTCTGTGTTGATAAAAATGAATGTCCGCCAGTGGCCAGGTGTCAGCATCTGGGATAAAGGATTCGGGACCTTGCCTGGGGCAGAAGGCAGCCTAGGTCAGCGGGTACCTGGAAGTCTAGTGACTTGTGACCCTGCTGCCAGTGAGAAATGGTGACTCCCACACTCACATATCCCCTGGTGGCAGAATGATAGTGGTGGGTGGAGAAACATCGCTCCGGAGCACACGTTCAATGGGGCAGCAGCCAAAGCAAAGGCCAGGGCCGGTAGTGGACGTCGTGGAGCTGAATGGCGAGCCAGGGAAGGGCCCAAGGATCCCACCTGCATGTGGCAAACAGGTCGTCCGTGCCCCCACGTCCATAGAGCATTGGACTGCTGGGGCCCAGGCTGCCGGGATTTCGGCCCTGCCTTCGGAGCCCGGCCAAATATGCAGCCTTGCACCGGAGGCGGGGACATGTAGACAGCAAAAATTTGGAAAATGGCAGTGTTTCCTTGATTTCCCTGGCATCGGCCTTTTTGAGCGGCTTGCTTTTTTTGCTGGTAGGATAGGGCACTGACGGAGAAAGGCAGGATTATGTGTGCAGGAAAGGTGTGTGCTGAGAGGGTGACGACGTTGAGACCATGTTGGGATCTTTAGTCCCAGGAAAGGCGCCTGGCGGGTGTGGATCAGTGTTCTCTACCCATCCCACTTGGCGGGGGGAGGTTTTCACCATACAAAGCAGCAGCGGAATTATTCGTCGCCGGAGAGGTTGCGTCTGCCCACAAGCTCCACCTGGCCAGGGTCCGCCCCTACCGTATTGCGCATGTCAATCAACAGAAGCTAAGACCTTCCAGAGAGACTACCTGCTATTCTGTCCCCACGGGGAAGCAGTACAGCCAGAAGCCTCCCCCGTTCCATCTCTAGGCTCTCTCTCAGGTCCCTCATACCTGTCATGTGTCTCAGGGGTAGAATGAAGAGATTCCTCTGAATGAACACATACAGAGAGGCCATAGATGCTGAGGAAGGGCGCCTTGCCTGCTGATATCCTAGCGTAAGTGGAAGGGAGGTACCTGCCTGCTGGCCCAGTGTGTCGAACGTGTCCACATCAGGGGTTGCCGACTGTGAAGTTATTCCCTGGGTGCCCTGGATTTTGTGGCCAAAGACGCAAGGGGCCGTTGTCTGTCCATGAGTAAACTGGAGGGGTCTGCGGAACTGGCCGGTTAGGCTGGACCTCTCCTATTGGCTCAGTGTTTGTGACTCGTCCCCGTCAGAAGTTCCGGCCAGCCTTGCGGTGGCTGTCTCCATGGTGATTGGGAAAGAAGCCTTAGGCCCCGCACTCAGCCTTCACCGGGCCTCCCTGGCCTCTTACCCCTCGTGTAGACTGCTGTGTGGATAAAAGAAAGGATGTTGGCCAGTGAGCACGTGTCCTGATTTCCTTGGAAGGATTAGGCTCCTTGCCTGGGCAGAAGACAGCCAAGGTCAGCCTGAGCCTAGACACCTAGTGACCTGTGACACTGCAGCCAGTGATAGATATTCATTTTCATGCTCAGGTGTCCGCAGGTGGCGGATTGAGAGTGGTCGGAGAAGAATTGTAACTAGGGATCACATACTCACGAGGGCACGGGCCAAAGGTCAGGGAAAATAGCTGAGGTCGTGGAGCTCTAGCGGAGACAGTGTAGGGCCCGGGCCTCCCTCCTGTACGTGGCAAAGAGGTGATCCGTATGCCGCCATGCGCAGACTCTGGACGGCTGGGGCCCTGGATGCCCGGATCTCGGCCTTGTCTACCGAGAAGTGACGCACATGCGGTGTGCCACCGGAGGCTGTGGAGCAGCAGAAGGCAAACTCTTGAAAATGGGGGCTTCAGTTGACTTTGCCTGTGCTCTCCCTTGGCTGAGTGACATCGTGTGTTTCCTAGCAGGTGAAGGCATTCGTGGAGAGAGGCGGTTTCCATGCGTGCAGGCAAAGTGTGTGCTGAGATGATGAGTTGCTGGAGACCAGGGTGGACTCCTCAGAGCCAGAATAGGCCTCTGGCAGGTATGTGTCAAGGTTTTCTGCCCATGGCATTCACCCAGTATTTGCATAGAATGTTATCAGCAGAATTAGTAGTCTCCAGAGAGGCTGCCACATGTCAGCAAGCTTCACGTGGCCAGGGTCCGCCCGTGATGTTGCTCCCCAATCAATCACTACTCTCTAGACCTTCCAGATAGACTACCAGAACTTCTCTGCCCATGGGCAACCAGTAGAGCCAGAGGCCTTCCCCCTTCGCTCTTTTGTCTCTAGGCCCTCTGTCAGGCACTCCAAGCTGTGAAGTGACTCAGGGGGAGAAGGAAAGAGATTTCAGAGAAGGAACACATCCAGAGAGAGACAGCGAGAGAGAGAGGCAAGAGATGCTGAGTGGGGATGCCTTGCGTACTGATATCCTCAGGAAAGTGGGAAAGAGGTACCTGGCCTGCTCTGCCACTGCCCTGAAGCAGGCCACACCAGGGGCTCCCTTGTGCCTGCGTAGCCTTTCCCAGGGTGTGCTCCAACCCTGTGGCCACTAGGTGTCATAGGTCTCAATGGAGGGCCCTGTGGCATCTGCCTGGCGGGCTGGACCTCTGCCATTGGCTCAGTCTAGTCACCAGGCCCGGTGTAAGCTCCGCCCACTCTTCTGGTCGGGGAACTCTCTCTAGGGTGATGGCAAAGAAGCCTTAATCCCGCCCACCTGGCCTTGACTTCACCTACCTGGCCCGCTGACCCTCGCTCAGACCTCTGTGTTGATAAAAATGAATGTCCGCCAGTGGCCAGGTGTCAGCATCTGGGATAAAGGATTCGGGACCTTGCCTGGGGCAGAAGGCAGCCTAGGTCAGCGGGTACCTGGAAGTCTAGTGACTTGTGACCCTGCTGCCAGTGAGAAATGGTGACTCCCACACTCACATATCCCCTGGTGGCAGAATGATAGTGGTGGGTGGAGAAACATCGCTCCGGAGCACACGTTCAATGGGGCAGCAGCCAAAGCAAAGGCCAGGGCCGGTAGTGGACGTCGTGGAGCTGAATGGCGAGCCAGGGAAGGGCCCAAGGATCCCACCTGCATGTGGCAAACAGGTCGTCCGTGCCCCCACGTCCATAGAGCATTGGACTGCTGGGGCCCAGGCTGCCGGGATTTCGGCCCTGCCTTCGGAGCCCGGCCAAATATGCAGCCTTGCACCGGAGGCGGGGACATGTAGACAGCAAAAATTTGGAAAATGGCAGTGTTTCCTTGATTTCCCTGGCATCGGCCTTTTTGAGCGGCTTGCTTTTTTTGCTGGTAGGATAGGGCACTGACGGAGAAAGGCAGGATTATGTGTGCAGGAAAGGTGTGTGCTGAGAGGGTGACGACGTTGAGACCATGTTGGGATCTTTAGTCCCAGGAAAGGCGCCTGGCGGGTGTGGATCAGTGTTCTCTACCCATCCCACTTGGCGGGGGGAGGTTTTCACCATACAAAGCAGCAGCGGAATTATTCGTCGCCGGAGAGGTTGCGTCTGCCCACAAGCTCCACCTGGCCAGGGTCCGCCCCTACCGTATTGCGCATGTCAATCAACAGAAGCTAAGACCTTCCAGAGAGACTACCTGCTATTCTGTCCCCACGGGGAAGCAGTACAGCCAGAAGCCTCCCCCGTTCCATCTCTAGGCTCTCTCTCAGGTCCCTCATACCTGTCATGTGTCTCAGGGGTAGAATGAAGAGATTCCTCTGAATGAACACATACAGAGAGGCCATAGATGCTGAGGAAGGGCGCCTTGCCTGCTGATATCCTAGCGTAAGTGGAAGGGAGGTACCTGCCTGCTGGCCCAGTGTGTCGAACGTGTCCACATCAGGGGTTGCCGACTGTGAAGTTATTCCCTGGGTGCCCTGGATTTTGTGGCCAAAGACGCAAGGGGCCGTTGTCTGTCCATGAGTAAACTGGAGGGGTCTGCGGAACTGGCCGGTTAGGCTGGACCTCTCCTATTGGCTCAGTGTTTGTGACTCGTCCCCGTCAGAAGTTCCGGCCAGCCTTGCGGTGGCTGTCTCCATGGTGATTGGGAAAGAAGCCTTAGGCCCCGCACTCAGCCTTCACCGGGCCTCCCTGGCCTCTTACCCCTCGTGTAGACTGCTGTGTGGATAAAAGAAAGGATGTTGGCCAGTGAGCACGTGTCCTGATTTCCTTGGAAGGATTAGGCTCCTTGCCTGGGCAGAAGACAGCCAAGGTCAGCCTGAGCCTAGACACCTAGTGACCTGTGACACTGCAGCCAGTGATAGATATTCATTTTCATGCTCAGGTATCCGCAGGTGGCGGATTGAGAGTGGTCGGAGAAGAATTGTAACTAGGGATCACATACTCACGAGGGCACGGGCCAAAGGTCAGGGAAAATAGCTGAGGTCGTGGAGCTCTAGCGGAGACAGTGTAGGGCCCGGGCCTCCCTCCTGTACGTGGCAAAGAGGTGATCCGTATGCCGCCATGCGCAGACTCTGGACGGCTGGGGCCCTGGATGCCCGGATCTCGGCCTTGTCTACCGAGAAGTGACGCACATGCGGTGTGCCACCGGAGGCTGTGGAGCAGCAGAAGGCAAAATCTTGAAAATGGGGGCTTCAGTTGACTTTGCCTGTGCTCTCCCTTGGCTGAGTGACATCGTGTGTTTCCTAGCAGGTGAAGGCATTCGTGGAGAGAGGCGGTTTCCATGCGTGCAGGCAAAGTGTGTGCTGAGATGATGAGTTGCTGGAGACCAGGGTGGACTCCTCAGAGCCAGAATAGGCCTCTGGCAGGTATGTGTCAAGGTTTTCTGCCCATGGCATTCACCCAGTATTTGCATAGAATGTTATCAGCAGAATTAGTAGTCTCCAGAGAGGCTGCCACATGTCAGCAAGCTTCACGTGGCCAGGGTCCGCCCGTGATGTTGCTCCCCAATCAATCACTACTCTCTAGACCTTCCAGATAGACTACCAGAACTTCTCTGCCCATGGGCAACCAGTAGAGCCAGAGGCCTTCCCCCTTCGCTCTTTTGTCTCTAGGCCCTCTGTCAGGCACTCCAAGCTGTGAAGTGACTCAGGGGGAGAAGGAAAGAGATTTCAGAGAAGGAACACATCCAGAGAGAGACAGCGAGAGAGAGAGGCAAGAGATGCTGAGTGGGGATGCCTTGCGTACTGATATCCTCAGGAAAGTGGGAAAGAGGTACCTGGCCTGCTCTGCCACTGCCCTGAAGCAGGCCACACCAGGGGCTCCCTTGTGCCTGCGTAGCCTTTCCCAGGGTGTGCTCCAACCCTGTGGCCACTAGGTGTCATAGGTCACAATGGAGGGCCCTGTGGCATCTGCCTGGCGGGCTGGAGCTCTGCCATTGGCTCAGTCTAGTCACCAGGCCCGGTGTAAGCTCCGCCCACTCTTCCGGTCGGGGAACTCTCTCTAGGGTGATGGCAAAGAAGCCTTAATCCCGCCCACCTGGCCTTGACTTCACCTACCTGGCCCGCTGACCCTCGCTCAGACCTCTGTGTTGATAAAAATGAATGTCCGCCAGTGGCCAGGTGTCAGCATCTGGGATAAAGGATTCGGGACCTTGCCTGGGGCAGAAGGCAGCCTAGGTCAGCGGGTACCTGGAAGTCTAGTGACTTGTGACCCTGCTGCCAGTGAGAAATGGTGACTCCCACACTCACATATCCCCTGGTGGCAGAATGATAGTGGTGGGTGGAGAAACATCGCTCAGGAGCACACGTTCAATGGGGCAGCAGCCAAAGCAAAGGCCAGGGCCGGTAGTGGACGTCGTGGAGCTGAATGGCGAGCCAGGGAAGGGCCCAAGGATCCCACCTGCATGTGGCAAACAGGTCGTCCGTGCCCCCACGTCCATAGAGCATTGGACTGCTGGGGCCCAGGCTGCCGGGATTTCGGCCCTGCCTTCGGAGCCCGGCCAAATATGCAGCCTTGCACCGGAGGCGGGGACATGTAGACAGCAAAAATTTGGAAAATGGCAGTGTTTCCTTGATTTCCCTGGCATCGGCCTTTTTGAGCGGCTTGCTTTTTTTGCTGGTAGGATAGGGCACTGACGGAGAAAGGCAGGATTATGTGTGCAGGAAAGGTGTGTGCTGAGAGGGTGACGACGTTGAGACCATGTTGGGATCTTTAGTCCCAGGAAAGGCGCCTGGCGGGTGTGGATCAGTGTTCTCTACCCATCCCACTTGGCGGGGGGAGGTTTTCACCATACAAAGCAGCAGCGGAATTATTCGTCGCCGGAGAGGTTGCATCTGCCCACAAGCTCCACCTGGCCAGGGTCCGCCCCTACCGTATTGTGCATGTCAATCAACAGAAGCTAAGACCTTCCAGAGAGACTACCTGCTATTCTGTCCCCACGGGGAAGCAGTACAGCCAGAAGCCTCCCCCGTTCCATCTCTAGGCTCTCTCTCAGGTCCCTCATACCTGTCATGTGTCTCAGGGGTAGAATGAAGAGATTCCTCTGAATGAACACATACAGAGAGGCCATAGATGCTGAGGAAGGGCGCCTTGCCTGCTGATATCCTAGCGTAAGTGGAAGGGAGGTACCTGCCTGCTGGCCCAGTGTGTCGAACGTGTCCACATCAGGGGTTGCCGACTGTGAAGTTATTCCCTGGGTGCCCTGGATTTTGTGGCCAAAGACGCAAGGGGCCGTTGTCTGTCCATGAGTAAACTGGAGGGGTCTGCGGAACTGGCCGGTTAGGCTGGACCTCTCCTATTGGCTCAGTGTTTGTGACTCGTCCCCGTCAGAAGTTCCGGCCAGCCTTGCGGTGGCTGTCTCCATGGTGATTGGGAAAGAAGCCTTAGGCCCCGCACTCAGCCTTCACCGGGCCTCCCTGGCCTCTTACCCCTCGTGTAGAGTGCTGTGTGGATAAAAGAAAGGATGTTGGCCAGTGAGCACGTGTCCTGATTTCCTTGGAAGGATTAGGCTCCTTGCCTGGGCAGAAGACAGCCAAGGTCAGCCTGAGCCTAGACACCTAGTGACCTGTGACACTGCAGCCAGTGATAGATATTCATTTTCATGCTCAGGTATCCGCAGGTGGCGGATTGAGAGTGGTCGGAGAAGAATTGTAACTAGGGATCACATACTCACGAGGGCACGGGCCAAAGGTCAGGGAAAATAGCTGAGGTCGTGGAGCTCTAGCGGAGACAGTGTAGGGCCCGGGCCTCCCTCCTGTACGTGGCAAAGAGGTGATCCGTATGCCGCCATGCGCAGACTCTGGACGGCTGGGGCCCTGGATGCCCGGATCTCGGCCTTGTCTACCGAGAAGTGACGCACATGCGGTGTGCCACCGGAGGCTGTGGAGCAGCAGAAGGCAAAATCTTGAAAATGGGGGCTTCAGTTGACTTTGCCTGTGCTCTCCCTTGGCTGAGTGACATCGTGTGTTTCCTAGCAGGTGAAGGCATTCGTGGAGAGAGGCGGTTTCCATGCGTGCAGGCAAAGTGTGTGCTGAGATGATGAGTTGCTGGAGACCAGGGTGGACTCCTCAGAGCCAGAATAGGCCTCTGGCAGGTATGTGTCAAGGTTTTCTGCCCATGGCATTCACCCAGTATTTGCATAGAATGTTATCAGCAGAATTAGTAGTCTCCAGAGAGGCTGCCACATGTCAGCAAGCTTCACGTGGCCAGGGTCCGCCCGTGATGTTGCTCCCCAATCAATCACTACTCTCTAGACCTTCCAGATAGACTACCAGAACTTCTCTGCCCATGGGCAACCAGTAGAGCCAGAGGCCTTCCCCCTTCGCTCTTTTGTCTCTAGGCCCTCTGTCAGGCACTCCAAGCTGTGAAGTGACTCAGGGGGAGAAGGAAAGAGATTTCAGAGAAGGAACACATCCAGAGAGAGACAGCGAGAGAGAGAGGCAAGAGATGCTGAGTGGGGATGCCTTGCGTACTGATATCCTCAGGAAAGTGGGAAAGAGGTACCTGGCCTGCTCTGCCACTGCCCTGAAGCAGGCCACACCAGGGGCTCCCTTGTGCCTGCGTAGCCTTTCCCAGGGTGTGCTCCAACCCTGTGGCCACTAGGTGTCATAGGTCACAATGGAGGGCCCTGTGGCATCTGCCTGGCGGGCTGGACCTCTGCCATTGGCTCAGTCTAGTCACCAGGCCCGGTGTAAGCTCCGCCCACTCTTCCGGTCGGGGAACTCTCTCTAGGGTGATGGCAAAGAAGCCTTAATCCCGCCCACCTGGCCTTGACTTCACCTACCTGGCCCGCTGACCCTCGCTCAGACCTCTGTGTTGATAAAAATGAATGTCCGCCAGTGGCCAGGTGTCAGCATCTGGGATAAAGGATTCGGGACCTTGCCTGGGGCAGAAGGCAGCCTAGGTCAGCGGGTACCTGGAAGTCTAGTGACTTGTGACCCTGCTGCCAGTGAGAAATGGTGACTCCCACACTCACATATCCCCTGGTGGCAGAATGATAGTGGTGGGTGGAGAAACATCGCTCCGGAGCACACGTTCAATGGGGCAGCAGCCAAAGCAAAGGCCAGGGCCGGTAGTGGACGTCGTGGAGCTGAATGGCGAGCCAGGGAAGGGCCCAAGGATCCCACCTGCATGTGGCAAACAGGTCGTCCGTGCCCCCACGTCCATAGAGCATTGGACTGCTGGGGCCCAGGCTGCCGGGATTTCGGCCCTGCCTTCGGAGCCCGGCCAAATATGCAGCCTTGCACCGGAGGCGGGGACATGTAGACAGCAAAAATTTGGAAAATGGCAGTGTTTCCTTGATTTCCCTGGCATCGGCCTTTTTGAGCGGCTTGCTTTTTTTGCTGGTAGGATAGGGCACTGACGGAGAAAGGCAGGATTATGTGTGCAGGAAAGGTGTGTGCTGAGAGGGTGACGACGTTGAGACCATGTTGGGATCTTTAGTCCCAGGAAAGGCGCCTGGCGGGTGTGGATCAGTGTTCTCTACCCATCCCACTTGGCGGGGGGAGGTTTTCACCATACAAAGCAGCAGCGGAATTATTCGTCGCCGGAGAGGTTGCGTCTGCCCACAAGCTCCACCTGGCCAGGGTCCGCCCCTACCGTATTGCGCATGTCAATCAACAGAAGCTAAGACCTTCCAGAGAGACTACCTGCTATTCTGTCCCCACGGGGAAGCAGTACAGCCAGAAGCCTCCCCCGTTCCATCTCTAGGCTCTCTCTCAGGTCCCTCATACCTGTCATGTGTCTCAGGGGTAGAATGAAGAGATTCCTCTGAATGAACACATACAGAGAGGCCATAGATGCTGAGGAAGGGCGCCTTGCCTGCTGATATCCTAGCGTAAGTGGAAGGGAGGTACCTGCCTGCTGGCCCAGTGTGTCGAACGTGTCCACATCAGGGGTTGCCGACTGTGAAGTTATTCCCTGGGTGCCCTGGATTTTGTGGCCAAAGACGCAAGGGGCCGTTGTCTGTCCATGAGTAAACTGGAGGGGTCTGCGGAACTGGCCGGTTAGGCTGGACCTCTCCTATTGGCTCAGTGTTTGTGACTCGTCCCCGTCAGAAGTTCCGGCCAGCCTTGCGGTGGCTGTCTCCATGGTGATTGGGAAAGAAGCCTTAGGCCCCGCACTCAGCCTTCACCGGGCCTCCCTGGCCTCTTACCCCTCGTGTAGACTGCTGTGTGGATAAAAGAAAGGATGTTGGCCAGTGAGCACGTGTCCTGATTTCCTTGGAAGGATTAGGCTCCTTGCCTGGGCAGAAGACAGCCAAGGTCAGCCTGAGCCTAGACACCTAGTGACCTGTGACACTGCAGCCAGTGATAGATATTCATTTTCATGCTCAGGTATCCGCAGGTGGCGGATTGAGAGTGGTCGGAGAAGAATTGTAACTAGGGATCACATACTCACGAGGGCACGGGCCAAAGGTCAGGGAAAATAGCTGAGGTCGTGGAGCTCTAGCGGAGACAGTGTAGGGCCCGGGCCTCCCTCCTGTACGTGGCAAAGAGGTGATCCGTATGCCGCCATGCGCAGACTCTGGACGGCTGGGGCCCTGGATGCCCGGATCTCGGCCTTGTCTACCGAGAAGTGACGCACATGCGGTGTGCCACCGGAGGCTGTGGAGCAGCAGAAGGCAAAATCTTGAAAATGGGGGCTTCAGTTGACTTTGCCTGTGCTCTCCCTTGGCTGAGTGACATCGTGTGTTTCCTAGCAGGTGAAGGCATTCGTGGAGAGAGGCGGTTTCCATGCGTGCAGGCAAAGTGTGTGCTGAGATGATGAGTTGCTGGAGACCAGGGTGGACTCCTCAGAGCCAGAATAGGCCTCTGGCAGGTATGTGTCAAGGTTTTCTGCCCATGGCATTCACCCAGTATTTGCATAGAATGTTATCAGCAGAATTAGTAGTCTCCAGAGAGGCTGCCACATGTCAGCAAGCTTCACGTGGCCAGGGTCCGCCCGTGATGTTGCTCCCCAATCAATCACTACTCTCTAGACCTTCCAGATAGACTACCAGAACTTCTCTGCCCATGGGCAACCAGTAGAGCCAGAGGCCTTCCCCCTTCGCTCTTTTGTCTCTAGGCCCTCTGTCAGGCACTCCAAGCTGTGAAGTGACTCAGGGGGAGAAGGAAAGAGATTTCAGAGAAGGAACACATCCAGAGAGAGACAGCGAGAGAGAGAGGCAAGAGATGCTGAGTGGGGATGCCTTGCGTACTGATATCCTCAGGAAAGTGGGAAAGAGGTACCTGGCCTGCTCTGCCACTGCCCTGAAGCAGGCCACACCAGGGGCTCCCTTGTGCCTGCGTAGCCTTTCCCAGGGTGTGCTCCAACCCTGTGGCCACTAGGTGTCATAGGTCACAATGGAGGGCCCTGTGGCATCTGCCTGGCGGGCTGGACCTCTGCCATTGGCTCAGTCTAGTCACCAGGCCCGGTGTAAGCTCCGCCCACTCTTCCGGTCGGGGAACTCTCTCTAGGGTGATGGCAAAGAAGCCTTAATCCCGCCCACCTGGCCTTGACTTCACCTACCTGGCCCGCTGACCCTCGCTCAGACCTCTGTGTTGATAAAAATGAATGTCCGCCGGTGGCCAGGTGTCAGCATCTGGGATAAAGGATTCGGGACCTTGCCTGGGGCAGAAGGCAGCCTAGGTCAGCGGGTACCTGGAAGTCTAGTGACTTGTGACCCTGCTGCCAGTGAGAAATGGTGACTCCCACACTCACATATGCCCTGGTGGCAGAATGATAGTGGTGGGTGGAGAAACATCGCTCCGGAGCACACGTTCAATGGGGCAGCAGCCAAAGCAAAGGCCAGGGCCGGTAGTGGACGTCGTGGAGCTGAATGGCGAGCCAGGGAAGGGCCCAAGGATCCCACCTGCATGTGGCAAACAGGTCGTCCGTGCCCCCACGTCCATAGAGCATTGGACTGCTGGGGCCCAGGCTGCCGGGATTTCGGCCCTGCCTTCGGAGCCCGGCCAAATATGCAGCCTTGCACCAGAGGCGAGGACATGTAGACAGCAAAAATTTGGAAAATGGCAGTGTTTCCTTGATTTCCCTGGCATCGGCCTTTTTGAGCGGCTTGCGTTTTTTGGTGGTAGGCTAGGGCACTGACGGAGAAAGGCAGGATTATGTGTGTAGGAAAGGTGTGTGCTGAGAGGGTGACGACGTTGAGACCATGTTGGGATCTTTAGTCCCAGGAAAGGCGCCTGGCGGGTGTGGGTCAGTGTTCTCTACCCATCCCACTTGGCGGGTGGAGGTTTTCACCATACAAAGCAGCAGCGGAATTATTCGTCGCCGGAGAGGTTGCATCTGCCCACAAGCTCCACCTGGCCAGGGTCCGCCCCTACCGTATTGCGCATGTCAATCAACAGAAGCTAAGACCTTCCAGAGAGACTACCTGCTATTCTGTCCCCACGGGGAAGCAGTACAGCCAGCAGCCTCCCCCGTTCCATCTCTAGGCTCTCTCTCAGGTCCCTCATACCTGTCATGTGTCTCAGGGGTAGAATGAAGAGATTCCTCTGAATGAACACATACAGAGAGGCCATAGATGCTGAGGAAGGGCGCCTTGCCTGCTGATATCCTAGCGTAAGTGGAAGGGAGGTACCTGCCTGCTGGCCCAGTGTGTCGAACGTGTCCACATCAGGGGTTGCCGACTGTGAAGTTATTCCCTGGGTGCCCTGGATTTTGTGGCCAAAGACGCAAGGGGCCGTTGTCTGTCCGTGAGTAAACTGGAGGGGTCTGCGGAACTGGCCGGTTAGGCTGGACCTCTCCTATTGGCTCAGTGTTTGTGACTCGTCCCCGTCAGAAGTTCCGGCCAGCCTTGCGGTGGCTGTCTCCATGGTGATTGGGAAAGAAGCCTTAGGCCCCGCACTCAGCCTTCACCGGGCCTCCCTGGCCTCTTTCCCCTCATGTAGACTGCTGTGTGGATAAAAGAAAGGATGTTGGCCAGTGAGCACGTGTCCTGATTTCCTTGGAAGGATTAGGCTCCTTGCCTGGGCAGAAGACAGCCAAGGTCAGCCTGAGCCTAGACACCTAGTGACCTGTGACACTGCAGCCAGTGATAGATATTCATTTTCATGCTCAGGTATCCGCAGGTGGCAGATTGAGAGTGGTCGGAGAAGAATTGTAACTAGGGATCACATACTCACGAGGGCACGGGCCAAAGGTCAGGGAAAATAGCTGAGGTCGTGGAGCTCTAGCGGAGACAGTGTAGGGCCCAGGCCTCCCTCCTGTACGTGGCAAAGAGGTGATCCATATGCCGCCATGCGCAGACTCTGGACGGCTGGGGCCCTGGATGCCCGGATCTCGGCCTTGTCTACCGAGAAGTGACGCACATGCGGTGTGCCACCGGAGGCTGTGGAGCAGCAGAAGGCAAAATCTGGAAAATGGGGGCTTCAGTTGACTTTGCCTGTGCTCTCCCTTGGCTGAGTGACATCGTGTGTTTCCTAGCAGGTGAAGGCATTCGTGGAGAGAGGCGGTTTCCATGCGTGCAGGCAAAGTGTGTGCTGAGATGATGAGTTGCTGGAGACCAGGGTGGACTCCTCAGAGCCAGAATAGGCCTCTGGCAGGTATGTGTCAAGGTTTTCTGCCCATGGCATTCACCCAGTATTTGCATAGAATGTTATCAGCAGAATTAGTAGTCTCCAGAGAGGCTGCCACATGTCAGCAAGCTTCACGTGGCCAGGGTCCGCCCATGATCTTGCTCCCCGATCAATCACTACTCTCTAGACCTTCCAGATAGACTACCAGAACTTCTCTGCCCATGGGCAACCAGTAGAAGCAGAGGCCTTCCCCCTTCGCTCTTTTGTCTCTAGGCCCTCTGTCAGGCACTCCAAGCTGTGAAGTGACTCAGGGGGAGAAGGAAAGAGATTTCAGAGAAGGAACACATCCAGAGAGAGACAGAAAGAGAGAGGCAAGAGATGCTGAGTGGGGATGCCTTGCGTACTGATATCCTCAGGAAAGTGGGAAAGAGGTACCTGGCCTGCTCTGCCACTGCCCTGAAGCAGGCCACACCAGGGGCTCCCTTGTGCCTGCGTAGCCTTTCCAAGGGTGTGCTCCAACCCTGTGGCCACTAGGTGTCATAGGTCACAATGGAGGGCCCTGTGTCATCTGCCTGGCGGGCTGGACCTCTGCCATTGGCTCAGTCTAGTCACCAGGCCCGGTGTAAGCTCCGCCCACTCTTCCGGTCGGGGAACTCTCTCTAGGGTGATGGCAAAGAAGCCTTAATCCCGCCCACCTGGCCTTGACTTCACCTACCTGGCCCGCTGACCCTCGCTCAGACCTCTGTGTTGATAAAAATGAATGTCCGCCGGTGGCCAGGTGTCAGCATCTGGGATAAAGGATTCGGGACCTTGCCTGGGGCAGAAGGCAGCCTAGGTCAGCGGGTACCTGGAAGTCTAGTGACTTGTGACCCTGCTGCCAGTGAGAAATGGTGACTCCCACACTCACATATGCCCTGGTGGCAGAATGATAGTGGTGGGTGGAGAAACATCGCTCCGGAGCACACGTTCAATGGGGCAGCAGCCAAAGCAAAGGCCAGGGCCGGTAGTGGACGTTGTGGAGCTGAATGGCGAGCCAGGGAAGGGCCCAAGGATCCCACCTGCATGTGGCAAACAGGTCGTCCGTGCCCCCACGTCCATAGAGCATTGGACTGCTGGGGCCCAGGCTGCCGGGATTTCGGCCCTGCCTTCGGAGCCCGGCCAAATATGCAGCCTTGCACCAGAGGCGAGGACATGTAGACAGCAAAAATTTGGAAAATGGCAGTGTTTCCTTGATTTCCCTGGCATCGGCCTTTTTGAGCGGCTTGCGTTTTTTGGTGGTAGGCTAGGGCACTGACGGAGAAAGGCAGGATTATGTGTGCAGGAAAGGTGTGTGCTGAGAGGGTGACGACGTTGAGACCATGTTGGGATCTTTAGTCCCAGGAAAGGCGCCTGGCGGGTGTGGGTCAGTGTTCTCTACCCATCCCACTTGGCGGGTGGAGGTTTTCACCATACAAAGCAGCAGCGGAATTATTCGTCGCCGGAGAGGTTGCATCTGCCCACAAGCTCCACCTGGCCAGGGTCCGCCCCTACCGTATTGCGCATGTCAATCAACAGAAGCTAAGACCTTCCAGAGAGACTACCTGCTATTCTGTCCCCACGGGGAAGCAGTACAGCCAGCAGCCTCCCCCGTTCCATCTCTAGGCTCTCTCTCAGGTCCCTCATACCTGTCATGTGTCTCAGGGGTAGAATGAAGAGATTCCTCTGAATGAACACATACAGAGAGGCCATAGATGCTGAGGAAGGGCGCCTTGCCTGCTGATATCCTAGCGTAAGTGGAAGGGAGGTACCTGCCTGCTGGCCCAGTGTGTCGAACGTGTCCACATCAGGGGTTGCCGACTGTGAAGTTATTCCCTGGGTGCCCTGGATTTTGTGGCCAAAGACGCAAGGGGCCGTTGTCTGTCCGTGAGTAAACTGGAGGGGTCTGCGGAACTGGCCGGTTAGGCTGGACCTCTCCTATTGGCTCAGTGTTTGTGACTCGTCCCCGTCAGAAGTTCCGGCCAGCCTTGCGGTGGCTGTCTCCATGGTGATTGGGAAAGAAGCCTTAGGCCCCGCACTCAGCCTTCACCGGGCCTCCCTGGCCTCTTTCCCCTCATGTAGACTGCTGTGTGGATAAAAGAAAGGATGTTGGCCAGTGAGCACGTGTCCTGATTTCCTTGGAAGGATTAGGCTCCTTGCCTGGGCAGAAGACAGCCAAGGTCAGCCTGAGCCTAGACACCTAGTGACCTGTGACACTGCAGCCAGTGATAGATATTCATGTTCATGCTCAGGTATCCGCAGGTGGCAGATTGAGAGTGGTCGGAGAAGAATTGTAACTAGGGATCACACACTCACGAGGGCACGGGCCAAAGGTCAGGGAAAATAGCTGAGGTCGTGGAGCTCTAGCGGAGACAGTGTAGGGCCCAGGCCTCCCTCCTGTACGTGGCAAAGAGGTGATCCGTATGCCGCCATGCGCAGACTCTGGATGGCTGGGGCCCTGGATGCCCGGATCTCGGCCTTGTCTACCGAGAAGTGACGCACATGCGGTGTGCCACCGGAGGCTGTGGAGCAGCAGAAGGCAAAATCTGGAAAATGGGGGCTTCAGATGACTTTGCCTGTGCTCTCCCTTGGCTGAGTGACATCGTGTGTTTCCTAGCAGGTGAAGGCATTCGTGGAGAGAGGCGGTTTCCATGCGTGCAGGCAAAGTGTGTGCTGAGATGATGAGTTGCTGGAGACCAGGGTGGACTCCTCAGAGCCAGAATAGGCCTCTGGCAGGTATGTGTCAAGGTTTTCTGCCCATGGCATTCACCCAGTATTTGCATAGAATGTTATCAGCAGAATTAGTAGTCTCCAGAGAGGCTGCCACATGTCAGCAAGCTTCACGTGGCCAGGGTCCGCCCATGATCTTGCTCCCCAATCAATCACTACTCTCTAGACCTTCCAGATAGACTACCAGAACTTCTCTGCCCATGGGCAACCAGTAGAAGCAGAGGCCTTCCCCCTTCGCTCTTTTGTCTCTAGGCCCTCTGTCAGGCACTCCAAGCTGTGAAGTGACTCAGGGGGAGAAGGAAAGAGATTTCAGAGAAGGAACACATCCAGAGAGAGACAGAGAGAGAGAGGCAAGAGATGCTGAGTGGGGATGCCTTACGTACTGATATCCTCAGGAAAGTGGGAAAGAGGTACCTGGCCTGCTCTGCCACTGCCCTGAAGCAGGCCACACCAGGGGCTCCCTTGTGCCTGCGTAGCCTTTCCAAGGGTGTGCTCCAACCCTGTGGCCACTAGGTGTCATAGGTCACAATGGAGGGCCCTGTGTCATCTGCCTGGCGGGCTGGACTTCTGCCATTGGCTCAGTCTAGTCACCAGGCCCGGTGTAAGCTCCGCCCACTCTTCTGGTCGGGGAACTCTCTCTAGGGTGATTGCAAAGAAGCCTTAATCCCGCCCACCTGGCCTTGACTTCACCTACCTGGCCCGCTGACCCTCGCTCAGACCTCTGTGTTGATAAAAATGAATGTCCGCCGGTGGCCAGGTGTCAGCATCTGGGATAAAGGATTCGGGACCTTGCCTGGGGCAGAAGGCAGCCTAGGTCAGCGGGTACCTGGAAGTCTAGTGACTTGTGACCCTGCTGCCAGTGAGAAATGGTGACTCCCACACTCACATATGCCCTGGTGGCAGAATGATAGTGGTGGGTGGAGAAACATCGCTCCGGAGCACACGTTCAATGGGGCAGCAGCCAAAGCAAAGGCCAGGGCCGGTAGTGGACGTTGTGGAGCTGAATGGCGAGCCAGGGAAGGGCCCAAGGATCCCACCTGCATGTGGCAAACAGGTCGTCCGTGCCCCCACGTCCATAGAGCATTGGACTGCTGGGGCCCAGGCTGCCGGGATTTCGGCCCTGCCTTCGGAGCCCGGCCAAATATGCAGCCTTGCACCAGAGGCGAGGACATGTAGACAGCAAAAATTTGGAAAATGGCAGTGTTTCCTTGATTTCCCTGGCATCGGCCTTTTTGAGCGGCTTGCGTTTTTTGGTGGTAGGCTAGGGCACTGACGGAGAAAGGCAGGATTATGTGTGCAGGAAAGGTGTGTGCTGAGAGGGTGACGACGTTGAGACCATGTTGGGATCTTTAGTCCCAGGAAAGGCGCCTGGCGGGTGTGGGTCAGTGTTCTCTACCCATCCCACTTGGCGGGTGGAGGTTTTCACCATACAAAGCAGCAGCGGAATTATTCGTCGCCGGAGAGGTTGCATCTGCCCACAAGCTCCACCTGGCCAGGGTCCGCCCCTACCGTATTGCGCATGTCAATCAACAGAAGCTAAGACCTTCCAGAGAGACTACCTGCTATTCTGTCCCCACGGGGAAGCAGTACAGCCAGCAGCCTCCCCCGTTCCATCTCTAGGCTCTCTCTCAGGTCCCTCATACCTGTCATGTGTCTCAGGGGTAGAATGAAGAGATTCCTCTGAATGAACACATACAGAGAGGCCATAGATGCTGAGGAAGGGCGCCTTGCCTGCTGATATCCTAGCGTAAGTGGAAGGGAGGTACCTGCCTGCTGGCCCAGTGTGTCGAACGTGTCCACATCAGGGGTTGCCGACTGTGAAGTTATTCCCTGGGTGCCCTGGATTTTGTGGCCAAAGACGCAAGGGGCCGTTGTCTGTCCGTGAGTAAACTGGAGGGGTCTGCGGAACTGGCCGGTTAGGCTGGACCTCTCCTATTGGCTCAGTGTTTGTGACTCGTCCCCGTCAGAAGTTCCGGCCAGCCTTGCGGTGGCTGTCTCCATGGTGATTGGGAAAGAAGCCTTAGGCCCCGCACTCAGCCTTCACCGGGCCTCCCTGGCCTCTTTCCCCTCATGTAGACTGCTGTGTGGATAAAAGAAAGGATGTTGGCCAGTGAGCACGTGTCCTGATTTCCTTGGAAGGATTAGGCTCCTTGCCTGGGCAGAAGACAGCCAAGGTCAGCCTGAGCCTAGACACCTAGTGACCTGTGACACTGCAGCCAGTGATAGATATTCATGTTCATGCTCAGGTATCCGCAGGTGGCAGATTGAGAGTGGTCGGAGAAGAATTGTAACTAGGGATCACACACTCACGAGGGCACGGGCCAAAGGTCAGGGAAAATAGCTGAGGTCGTGGAGCTCTAGCGGAGACAGTGTAGGGCCCAGGCCTCCCTCCTGTACGTGGCAAAGAGGTGATCCATATGCCGCCATGCGCAGACTCTGGATGGCTGGGGCCCTGGATGCCCGGATCTCGGCCTTGTCTACCGAGAAGTGACGCACATGCGGTGTGCCACCGGAGGCTGTGGAGCAGCAGAAGGCAAAATCTGGAAAATGGGGGCTTCAGATGACTTTGCCTGTGCTCTCCCTTGGCTGAGTGACATCGTGTGTTTCCTAGCAGGTGAAGGCATTCGTGGAGAGAGGCGGTTTCCATGCGTGCAGGCAAAGTGTGTGCTGAGATGATGAGTTGCTGGAGACCAGGGTGGACTCCTCAGAGCCAGAATAGGCCTCTGGCAGGTATGTGTCAAGGTTTTCTGCCCATGGCATTCACCCAGTATTTGCATAGAATGTTATCAGCAGAATTAGTAGTCTCCAGAGAGGCTGCCACATGTCAGCAAGCTTCACGTGGCCAGGGTCCGCCCATGATCTTGCTCCCCAATCAATCACTACTCTCTAGACCTTCCAGATAGACTACCAGAACTTCTCTGCCCATGGGCAACCAGTAGAAGCAGAGGCCTTCCCCCTTCGCTCTTTTGTCTCTAGGCCCTCTGTCAGGCACTCCAAGCTGTGAAGTGACTCAGGGGGAGAAGGAAAGAGATTTCAGAGAAGGAACACATCCAGAGAGAGACAGAGAGAGAGAGGCAAGAGATGCTGAGTGGGGATGCCTTACGTACTGATATCCTCAGGAAAGTGGGAAAGAGGTACCTGGCCTGCTCTGCCACTGCCCTGAAGCAGGCCACACCAGGGGCTCCCTTGTGCCTGCGTAGCCTTTCCAAGGGTGTGCTCCAACCCTGTGGCCACTAGGTGTCATAGGTCACAATGGAGGGCCCTGTGTCATCTGCCTGGCGGGCTGGACTTCTGCCATTGGCTCAGTCTAGTCACCAGGCCCGGTGTAAGCTCCGCCCACTCTTCTGGTCGGGGAACTCTCTCTAGGGTGATTGCAAAGAAGCCTTAATCCCGCCCACCTGGCCTTGACTTCACCTACCTGGCCCGCTGACCCTCGCTCAGACCTCTGTGTTGATAAAAATGAATGTCCGCCGGTGGCCAGGTGTCAGCATCTGGGATAAAGGATTCGGGACCTTGCCTGGGGCAGAAGGCAGCCTAGGTCAGCGGGTACCTGGAAGTCTAGTGACTTGTGACCCTGCTGCCAGTGAGAAATGGTGACTCCCACACTCACATATCCCCTGGAGGCAGAATGATAGTGGTGGGTGGAGAAACATCGCTCCGGAGCACACGTTCAATGTGGCAGCAGCCAAAGCAAAGGCCAGGGCCGGTAGTGGACGTCGTGGAGCTGAATGGCGAGCCAGTGAAGGGCCCAAGGATCCCACCTGCATGTGGCAAACAGGTCGTCCGTGCCCCCACGTCCATAGAGCATTGGACTGCTGGGGCCCAGGCTGCCGGGATTTCGGCCCTGCCTTCGGAGCCCGGCCAAATATGCAGCCTTGCACCGGAGGCGGGGACATGTAGACAGCAAAAATTTGGAAAATGGCAGTGTTTCCTTGATTTCCCTGGCATCGGCCTTTTTGAGCGGCTTGCTTTTTTTGCTGGTAGGATAGGGCCCTGACGGAGAAAGGCAGGATTATGTGTGCAGGAAAGGTGTGTGCTGAAAGGGTGACGACGTTGAGACCATGTTGGGATCTTTAGTCCCAGGAAAGGCGCCTGGCGGGTGTGGATCAGTGTTCTCTACCCATCCCACTTGGCGGGGGGAGGTTTTCACCATACAAAGCAGCAGCGGAATTATTCGTCGCCAGAGAGGTTGCGTCTGCCCACAAGCTCCACCTGGCCAGGGTCCGCCCCTACCGTATTGCGCATGTCAATCAACAGAAGCTAAGACCTTCCAGAGAGACTACCTGCTATTCTGTCCCCACGGGGAAGCAGTACAGCCAGAAGCCTCCCCCGTTCCATCTCTAGGCTCTCTCTCAGGTCCCTCATACCTGTCATGTGTCTCAGGGGTGGAATGAAGAGATTCCTCTGAATGAACACATACAGAGAGGCCATAGATGGTGAGGAAGGGCGCCTTGCCTGCTGATATCCTAGCGTAAGTGGAAGGGAGGTACCTGCCTGCTGGCCCAGTGTGTCGAACGTGTCCACATCAGGGGTTGCCGACTGTGAAGTTATTCCCTGGGTGCCCTGGATTTTGTGGCCAAAGACGCAAGGGGCCGTTGTCTGTCCATGAGTAAACTGGAGGGGTCTGCGGAACTGGCCGGTTAGGCTGGACCTCTCCTATTGGCTCAGTGTTTGTGACTCGTCCCCGTCAGAAGTTCCGGCCAGCCTTGCGGTGGCTGTCTCCATGGTGATTGGGAAAGAAGCCTTAGGCCCCGCACTCAGCCTTCACCGGGCCTCCCTGGCCTCTTACCCCTCGTGTAGACTGCTGTGTGGATAAAAGAAAGGATGTTGGCCAGTGAGCACGTGTCCTGATTTCCTTGGAAGGATTAGGCTCCTTGCCTGGGCAGAAGACAGCCAAGGTCAGCCTGAGCCTAGACACCTAGTGACCTGTGACACTGCAGCCAGTGATAGATATTCATTTTCATGCTCAGGTATCCGCAGGTGGCAGATTGAGAGTGGTCGGAGAAGAATTGTAACTAGGGATCACACACTCACGAGGGCACGGGCCAAAGGTCAGGGAAAATAGCTGAGGTCGTGGAGCTCTAGCGGAGACAGTGTAGGGCCCAGGCCTCCCTCCTGTATGTGGCAAAGAGGTGATCCGTATGCCGCCATGCGCAGACTCTGGACGGCTGGGGCCCTGGATGCCCGGATCTCGGCCTTGTCTACCGAGAAGTGACGCACATGCGGTGTGCCACCGGAGGCTGTGGAGCAGCAGAAGGCAAAATCTTGAAAATGGGGGCTTCAGTTGACTTTGCCTGTGCTCTCCCTTGGCTGAGTGACATCGTGTGTTTCCTAGCAGGTGAAGGCATTCGTGGAGAGAGGCGGTTTCCATGCGTGCAGGCAAAGTGTGTGCTGAGATGATGAGTTGCTGGAGACCAGGGTGGACTCCTCAGAGCCAGAATAGGCCTCTGGCAGGTATGTGTCAAGGTTTTCTGCCCATGGCATTCACCCAGTATTTGCATAGAATGTTATCAGCAGAATTAGTAGTCTCCAGAGAGGCTGCCACATGTCAGCAAGCTTCACGTGGCCAGGGTCCGCCCGTGATGTTGCTCCCCAATCAATCACTACTCTCTAGACCTTCCAGATAGACTACTAGAACTTCTCTGCCCATGGGCAACCAGTAGAGCCAGAGGCCTTCCACCTTCGCTCTTTTGTCTCTAGGCCCTCTGTCAGGCACTCCAAGCTGTGAAGTGACTCAGGGGGAGAAGGAAAGAGATTTCAGAGAAGGAACACATCCAGAGAGAGACAGAGAGAGAGAGAGGCAAGAGATGCTGAGTGGGGATGCCTTGCGTACTGATATCCTCAGGAAAGTGGGAAAGAGGTACCTGGCCTGCTCTGCCACTGCCCTGAAGCAGGCCACACCAGGGGCTCCCTTGTGCCTGCGTAGCCTTTCCCAGGGTGTGCTCCAACCCTGTGGCCACTAGGTGTCATAGGTCACAATGGAGGGCCCTGTGGCATCTCCCTGGCGGGCTGGACCTCTGCCATTGGCTCAGTCTAGTCACCAGGCCCGGTGTAAGCTCCGCCCACTCTTCCGGTCGGGGAACTCTCTCTAGGGTGATGGCAAAGAAGCCTTAATCCCGCCCACCTGGCCTTGACTTCACCTACCTGGCCCGCTGACCCTCGCTCAGACCTCTGTGTTGATAAAAATGAATGTCCGCCAGTGGCCAGGTGTCAGCATCTGGGATAAAGGATTCGGGACCTTGCCTGTGGCAGAAGGCAGCCTAGGTCAGCGGGTACCTGGAAGTCTAGTGACTTGTGACCCTGCTGCCAGTGAGAAATGGTGACTCCCACACTCACATATCCCCTGGAGGCAGAATGATAGTGGTGGGTGGAGAAACATCGCTCCGGAGCACACGTTCAATGGGGCAGCAGCCAAAGCAAAGGCCAGGGCCGGTAGTGGACGTCGTGGAGCTGAATGGCGAGCCAGTGAAGGGCCCAAGGATCCCACCTGCATGTGGCAAACAGGTCGTCCGTGCCCCCACGTCCATAGAGCATTGGACTGCTGGGGCCCAGGCTGCCGGGATTTCGGCCCTGCCTTCGGAGCCCGGCCAAATATGCAGCCTTGCACCGGAGGCGGGGACATGTAGACAGCAAAAATTTGGAAAATGGCAGTGTTTCCTTGATTTCCCTGGCATCGGCCTTTTTGAGCGGCTTGCTTTTTTTGCTGGTAGGATAGGGCCCTGACGGAGAAAGGCAGGATTATGTGTGCAGGAAAGGTGTGTGCTGAGAGGGTGACGACGTTGAGACCATGTTGGGATCTTTAGTCCCAGGAAAGGCGCCTGGCGGGTGTGGATCAGTGTTCTCTACCCATCCCCCTTGGCGGGGGGAGGTTTTCACCATACAAAGCAGCAGCGGAATTATTCGTCGCCAGAGAGGTTGCGTCTGCCCACAAGCTCCACCTGGCCAGGGTCCGCCCCTACCGTATTGCGCATGTCAATCAACAGAAGCTAAGACCTTCCAGAGAGACTACCTGCTATTCTGTCCCCACGGGGAAGCAGTACAGCCAGAAGCCTCCCCCGTTCCATCTCTAGGCTCTCTCTCAGGTCCCTCATACCTGTCATGTGTCTCAGGGGTGGAATGAAGAGATTCCTCTGAATGAACACATACAGAGAGGCCATAGATGGTGAGGAAGGGCGCCTTGCCTGCTGATATCCTAGCGTAAGTGGAAGGGAGGTACCTGCCTGCTGGCCCAGTGTGTCGAACGTGTCCACATCAGGGGTTGCCGACTGTGAAGTTATTCCCTGGGTGCCCTGGATTTTGTGGCCAAAGACGCAAGGGGCCGTTGTCTGTCCATGAGTAAACTGGAGGGGTCTGCGGAACTGGCCGGTTAGGCTGGACCTCTCCTATTGGCTCAGTGTTTGTGACTCGTCCCCGTCAGAAGTTCCGGCCAGCCTTGCGGTGGCTGTCTCCATGGTGATTGGGAAAGAAGCCTTAGGCCCCGCACTCAGCCTTCACCGGGCCTCCCTGGCCTCTTACCCCTCGTGTAGACTGCTGTGTGGATAAAAGAAAGGATGTTGGCCAGTGAGCACGTGTCCTGATTTCCTTGGAAGGATTAGGCTCCTTGCCTGGGCAGAAGACAGCCAAGGTCAGCCTGAGCCTAGACACCTAGTGACCTGTGACACTGCAGCCAGTGATAGATATTCATTTTCATGCTCAGGTATCCGCAGGTGGCGGATTGAGAGTGGTCGGAGAAGAATTGTAACTAGGGATCACATACTCACGAGGGCACGGGCCAAAGGTCAGGGAAAATAGCTGAGGTCGTGGAGCTCTAGCGGAGACAGTGTAGGGCCCGGGCCTCCCTCCTGTACGTGGCAAAGAGGTGATCCGTATGCCGCCATGCGCAGACTCTGGACGGCTGGGGCCCTGGATGCCCGGATCTCGGCCTTGTCTACCGAGAAGTGACGCACATGCGGTGTGCCACCGGAGGCTGTGGAGCAGCAGAAGGCAAAATCTTGAAAATGGGGGCTTCAGTTGACTTTGCCTGTGCTCTCCCTTGGCTGAGTGACATCGTGTGTTTCCTAGCAGGTGAAGGCATTCGTGGAGAGAGGCGGTTTCCATGCGTGCAGGCAAAGTGTGTGCTGAGATGATGAGTTGCTGGAGACCAGGGTGGACTCCTCAGAGCCAGAATAGGCCTCTGGCAGGTATGTGTCAAGGTTTTCTGCCCATGGCATTCACCCAGTATTTGCATAGAATGTTATCAGCAGAATTAGTAGTCTCCAGAGAGGCTGCCACATGTCAGCAAGCTTCACGTGGCCAGGGTCCGCCCGTGATGTTGCTCCCCAATCAATCACTACTCTCTAGACCTTCCAGATAGACTACCAGAACTTCTCTGCCCATGGGCAACCAGTAGAGCCAGAGGCCTTCCCCCTTCGCTCTTTTGTCTCTAGGCCCTCTGTCAGGCACTCCAAGCTGTGAAGTGACTCAGGGGGAGAAGGAAAGAGATTTCAGAGAAGGAACACATCCAGAGAGAGACAGCGAGAGAGAGAGGCAAGAGATGCTGAGTGGGGATGCCTTGCGTACTGATATCCTCAGGAAAGTGGGAAAGAGGTACCTGGCCTGCTCTGCCACTGCCCTGAAGCAGGCCACACCAGGGGCTCCCTTGTGCCTGCGTAGCCTTTCCCAGGGTGTGCTCCAACCCTGTGGCCACTAGGTGTCATAGGTCACAATGGAGGGCCCTGTGGCATCTGCCTGGCGGGCTGGAGCTCTGCCATTGGCTCAGTCTAGTCACCAGGCCCGGTGTAAGCTCCGCCCACTCTTCCGGTCGGGGAACTCTCTCTAGGGTGATGGCAAAGAAGCCTTAATCCCGCCCACCTGGCCTTGACTTCACCTACCTGGCCCGCTGACCCTCGCTCAGACCTCTGTGTTGATAAAAATGAATGTCCGCCAGTGGCCAGGTGTCAGCATCTGGGATAAAGGATTCGGGACCTTGCCTGGGGCAGAAGGCAGCCTAGGTCAGCGGGTACCTGGAAGTCTAGTGACTTGTGACCCTGCTGCCAGTGAGAAATGGTGACTCCCACACTCACATATCCCCTGGTGGCAGAATGATAGTGGTGGGTGGAGAAACATCGCTCCGGAGCACACGTTCAATGGGGCAGCAGCCAAAGCAAAGGCCAGGGCCGGTAGTGGACGTCGTGGAGCTGAATGGCGAGCCAGGGAAGGGCCCAAGGATCCCACCTGCATGTGGCAAACAGGTCGTCCGTGCCCCCACGTCCATAGAGCATTGGACTGCTGGGGCCCAGGCTGCCGGGATTTCGGCCCTGCCTTCGGAGCCCGGCCAAATATGCAGCCTTGCACCGGAGGCGGGGACATGTAGACAGCAAAAATTTGGAAAATGGCAGTGTTTCCTTGATTTCCCTGGCATCGGCCTTTTTGAGCGGCTTGCTTTTTTTGCTGGTAGGATAGGGCACTGACGGAGAAAGGCAGGATTATGTGTGCAGGAAAGGTGTGTGCTGAGAGGGTGACGACGTTGAGACCATGTTGGGATCTTTAGTCCCAGGAAAGGTGCCTGGCGGGTGTGGATCAGTGTTCTCTACCCATCCCACTTGGCGGGGGGAGGTTTTCACCATACAAAGCAGCAGCGGAATTATTCGTCGCCGGAGAGGTTGCGTCTGCCCGCAAGCTCCACCTGGCCAGGGTCCGCCCCTACCGTATTGCGCATGTCAATCAACAGAAGCTAAGACCTTCCAGAGAGACTACCTGCTATTCTGTCCCCACGGGGAAGCAGTACAGCCAGAAGCCTCCCCCGTTCCATCTCTAGGCTCTCTCTCAGGTCCCTCATACCTGTCATGTGTCTCAGGGGTAGAATGAAGAGATTCCTCTGAATGAACACATACAGAGAGGCCATAGATGCTGAGGAAGGGCGCCTTGCCTGCTGATATCCTAGCGTAAGTGGAAGGGAGGTACCTGCCTGCTGGCCCAGTGTGTCGAACGTGTCCACATCAGGGGTTGCCGACTGTGAAGTTATTCCCTGGGTGCCCTGGATTTTGTGGCCAAAGACGCAAGGGGCCGTTGTCTGTCCATGAGTAAACTGGAGGGGTCTGCGGAACTGGCCGGTTAGGCTGGACCTCTCCTATTGGCTCAGTGTTTGTGACTCGTCCCCGTCAGAAGTTCCGGCCAGCCTTGCGGTGGCTGTCTCCATGGTGATTGGGAAAGAAGCCTTAGGCCCCGCACTCAGCCTTCACCGGGCCTCCCTGGCCTCTTACCCCTCGTGTAGACTGCTGTGTGGATAAAAGAAAGGATGTTGGCCAGTGAGCACGTGTCCTGATTTCCTTGGAAGGATTAGGCTCCTTGCCTGGGCAGAAGACAGCCAAGGTCAGCCTGAGCCTAGACACCTAGTGACCTGTGACACTGCAGCCAGTGATAGATATTCATTTTCATGCTCAGGTGTCCGCAGGTGGCGGATTGAGAGTGGTCGGAGAAGAATTGTAACTAGGGATCACATACTCACGAGGGCACGGGCCAAAGGTCAGGGAAAATAGCTGAGGTCGTGGAGCTCTAGCGGAGACAGTGTAGGGCCCGGGCCTCCCTCCTGTACGTGGCAAAGAGGTGATCCGTATGCCGCCATGCGCAGACTCTGGACGGCTGGGGCCCTGGATGCCCGGATCTCGGCCTTGTCTACCGAGAAGTGACGCACATGCGGTGTGCCACCGGAGGCTGTGGAGCAGCAGAAGGCAAAATCTTGAAAATGGGGGCTTCAGTTGACTTTGCCTGTGCTCTCCCTTGGCTGAGTGACATCGTGTGTTTCCTAGCAGGTGAAGGCATTCGTGGAGAGAGGCGGTTTCCATGCGTGCAGGCAAAGTGTGTGCTGAGATGATGAGTTGCTGGAGACCAGGGTGGACTCCTCAGAGCCAGAATAGGCCTCTGGCAGGTATGTGTCAAGGTTTTCTGCCCATGGCATTCACCCAGTATTTGCATAGAATGTTATCAGCAGAATTAGTAGTCTCCAGAGAGGCTGCCACATGTCAGCAAGCTTCACGTGGCCAGGGTCCGCCCGTGATGTTGCTCCCCAATCAATCACTACTCTCTAGACCTTCCAGATAGACTACCAGAACTTCTCTGCCCATGGGCAACCAGTAGAGCCAGAGGCCTTCCCCCTTCGCTCTTTTGTCTCTAGGCCCTCTGTCAGGCACTCCAAGCTGTGAAGTGACTCAGGGGGAGAAGGAAAGAGATTTCAGAGAAGGAACACATCCAGAGAGAGACAGCGAGAGAGAGAGGCAAGAGATGCTGAGTGGGGATGCCTTGCGTACTGATATCCTCAGGAAAGTGGGAAAGAGGTACCTGGCCTGCTCTGCCACTGCCCTGAAGCAGGCCACACCAGGGGCTCCCTTGTGCCTGCGTAGCCTTTCCCAGGGTGTGCTCCAACCCTGTGGCCACTAGGTGTCATAGGTCACAATGGAGGGCCCTGTGGCATCTGCCTGGCGGGCTGGACCTCTGCCATTGGCTCAGTCTAGTCACCAGGCCCGGTGTAAGCTCCGCCCACTCTTCCGGTCGGGGAACTCTCTCTAGGGTGATGGCAAAGAAGCCTTAATCCCGCCCACCTGGCCTTGACTTCACCTACCTGGCCCGCTGACCCTCGCTCAGACCTCTGTGTTGATAAAAATGAATGTCGGCCAGTGGCC
This sequence comes from Elephas maximus indicus, assembly GCF_024166365.1. Lineage (NCBI taxonomy): Eukaryota > Metazoa > Chordata > Mammalia > Proboscidea > Elephantidae > Elephas > Elephas maximus. The sequence continues at coordinate 3,595,748 of NC_064832.1, read as the reverse complement.
AGGTGTCAGCATCTGGGATAAAGGATTCGGGACCTTGCCTGGGGCAGAAGGCAGCCTAGGTCAGCGGGTACCTGGAAGTCTAGTGACTTGTGACCCTGCTGCCAGTGAGAAATGGTGACTCCCACACTCACATATCCCCTGGTGGCAGAATGATAGTGGTGGGTGGAGAAACATCGCTCCGGAGCACACGTTCAATGGGGCAGCAGCCAAAGCAAAGGCCAGGGCCGGTAGTGGACGTCGTGGAGCTGAATGGCGAGCCAGGGAAGGGCCCAAGGATCCCACCTGCATGTGGCAAACAGGTCGTCCGTGCCCCCACGTCCATAGAGCATTGGACTGCTGGGGCCCAGGCTGCCGGGATTTCGGCCCTGCCTTCGGAGCCCGGCCAAATATGCAGCCTTGCACCGGAGGCGGGGACATGTAGACAGCAAAAATTTGGAAAATGGCAGTGTTTCCTTGATTTCCCTGGCATCGGCCTTTTTGAGCGGCTTGCTTTTTTTGCTGGTAGGATAGGGCACTGACGGAGAAAGGCAGGATTATGTGTGCAGGAAAGGTGTGTGCTGAGAGGGTGACGACGTTGAGACCATGTTGGGATCTTTAGTCCCAGGAAAGGCGCCTGGCGGGTGTGGATCAGTGTTCTCTACCCATCCCACTTGGCGGGGGGAGGTTTTCACCATACAAAGCAGCAGCGGAATTATTCGTCGCCGGAGAGGTTGCGTCTGCCCACAAGCTCCACCTGGCCAGGGTCCGCCCCTACCGTATTGCGCATGTCAATCAACAGAAGCTAAGACCTTCCAGAGAGACTACCTGCTATTCTGTCCCCACGGGGAAGCAGTACAGCCAGAAGCCTCCCCCGTTCCATCTCTAGGCTCTCTCTCAGGTCCCTCATACCTGTCATGTGTCTCAGGGGTAGAATGAAGAGATTCCTCTGAATGAACACATACAGAGAGGCCATAGATGCTGAGGAAGGGCGCCTTGCCTGCTGATATCCTAGCGTAAGTGGAAGGGAGGTACCTGCCTGCTGGCCCAGTGTGTCGAACGTGTCCACATCAGGGGTTGCCGACTGTGAAGTTATTCCCTGGGTGCCCTGGATTTTGTGGCCAAAGACGCAAGGGGCCGTTGTCTGTCCATGAGTAAACTGGAGGGGTCTGCGGAACTGGCCGGTTAGGCTGGACCTCTCCTATTGGCTCAGTGTTTGTGACTCGTCCCCGTCAGAAGTTCCGGCCAGCCTTGCGGTGGCTGTCTCCATGGTGATTGGGAAAGAAGCCTTAGGCCCCGCACTCAGCCTTCACCGGGCCTCCCTGGCCTCTTACCCCTCGTGTAGACTGCTGTGTGGATAAAAGAAAGGATGTTGGCCAGTGAGCACGTGTCCTGATTTCCTTGGAAGGATTAGGCTCCTTGCCTGGGCAGAAGACAGCCAAGGTCAGCCTGAGCCTAGACACCTAGTGACCTGTGACACTGCAGCCAGTGATAGATATTCATTTTCATGCTCAGGTATCCGCAGGTGGCGGATTGAGAGTGGTCGGAGAAGAATTGTAACTAGGGATCACATACTCACGAGGGCACGGGCCAAAGGTCAGGGAAAATAGCTGAGGTCGTGGAGCTCTAGCGGAGACAGTGTAGGGCCCGGGCCTCCCTCCTGTACGTGGCAAAGAGGTGATCCGTATGCCGCCATGCGCAGACTCTGGACGGCTGGGGCCCTGGATGCCCGGATCTCGGCCTTGTCTACCGAGAAGTGACGCACATGCGGTGTGCCACCGGAGGCTGTGGAGCAGCAGAAGGCAAAATCTTGAAAATGGGGGCTTCAGTTGACTTTGCCTGTGCTCTCCCTTGGCTGAGTGACATCGTGTGTTTCCTAGCAGGTGAAGGCATTCGTGGAGAGAGGCGGTTTCCATGCGTGCAGGCAAAGTGTGTGCTGAGATGATGAGTTGCTGGAGACCAGGGTGGACTCCTCAGAGCCAGAATAGGCCTCTGGCAGGTATGTGTCAAGGTTTTCTGCCCATGGCATTCACCCAGTATTTGCATAGAATGTTATCAGCAGAATTAGTAGTCTCCAGAGAGGCTGCCACATGTCAGCAAGCTTCACGTGGCCAGAGTCCGCCCGTGATGTTGCTCCCCAATCAATCACTACTCTCTAGACCTTCCAGATAGACTACCAGAACTTCTCTGCCCATGGGCAACCAGTAGAGCCAGAGGCCTTCCCCCTTCGCTCTTTTGTCTCTGGGCCCTCTGTCAGGCACTCCAAGCTGTGAAGTGACTCAGGGGGAGAAGGAAAGAGATTTCAGAGAAGGAACACATCCAGAGAGAGACAGCGAGAGAGAGAGGCAAGAGATGCTGAGTGGGGATGCCTTGCGTACTGATATCCTCAGGAAAGTGGGAAAGAGGTACCTGGCCTGCTCTGCCACTGCCCTGAAGCAGGCCACACCAGGGGCTCCCTTGTGCCTGCGTAGCCTTTCCCAGGGTGTGCTCCAACCCTGTGGCCACTAGGTGTCATAGGTCACAATGGAGGGCCCTGTGGCATCTGCCTGGCGGGCTGGAGCTCTGCCATTGGCTCAGTCTAGTCACCAGGCCCGGTGTAAGCTCCGCCCACTCTTCCGGTCGGGGAACTCTCTCTAGGGTGATGGCAAAGAAGCCTTAATCCCGCCCACCTGGCCTTGACTTCACCTACCTGGCCCGCTGACCCTCGCTCAGACCTCTGTGTTGATAAAAATGAATGTCCGCCAGTGGCCAGGTGTCAGCATCTGGGATAAAGGATTCGGGACCTTGCCTGGGGCAGAAGGCAGCCTAGGTCAGCGGGTACCTGGAAGTCTAGTGACTTGTGACCCTGCTGCCAGTGAGAAATGGTGACTCCCACACTCACATATCCCCTGGTGGCAGAATGATAGTGGTGGGTGGAGAAACATCGCTCCGGAGCACACGTTCAATGGGGCAGCAGCCAAAGCAAAGGCCAGGGCCGGTAGTGGACGTCGTGGAGCTGAATGGCGAGCCAGGGAAGGGCCCAAGGATCCCACCTGCATGTGGCAAACAGGTCGTCCGTGCCCCCACGTCCATAGAGCATTGGACTGCTGGGGCCCAGGCTGCCGGGATTTCGGCCCTGCCTTCGGAGCCCGGCCAAATATGCAGCCTTGCACCGGAGGCGGGGACATGTAGACAGCAAAAATTTGGAAAATGGCAGTGTTTCCTTGATTTCCCTGGCATCGGCCTTTTTGAGCGGCTTGCTTTTTTTGCTGGTAGGATAGGGCACTGACGGAGAAAGGCAGGATTATGTGTGCAGGAAAGGTGTGTGCTGAGAGGGTGACGACGTTGAGACCATGTTGGGATCTTTAGTCCCAGGAAAGGTGCCTGGCGGGTGTGGATCAGTGTTCTCTACCCATCCCACTTGGCGGGGGGAGGTTTTCACCATACAAAGCAGCAGCGGAATTATTCGTCGCCGGAGAGGTTGCATCTGCCCGCAAGCTCCACCTGGCCAGGGTCCGCCCCTACCGTATTGCGCATGTCAATCAACAGAAGCTAAGACCTTCCAGAGAGACTACCTGCTATTCTGTCCCCACGGGGAAGCAGTACAGCCAGAAGCCTCCCCCGTTCCATCTCTAGGCTCTCTCTCAGGTCCCTCATACCTGTCATGTGTCTCAGGGGTAGAATGAAGAGATTCCTCTGAATGAACACATACAGAGAGGCCATAGATGCTGAGGAAGGGCGCCTTGCCTGCTGATATCCTAGCGTAAGTGGAAGGGAGGTACCTGCCTGCTGGCCCAGTGTGTCGAACGTGTCCACATCAGGGGTTGCCGACTGTGAAGTTATTCCCTGGGTGCCCTGGATTTTGTGGCCAAAGACGCAAGGGGCCGTTGTCTGTCCATGAGTAAACTGGAGGGGTCTGCGGAACTGGCCGGTTAGGCTGGACCTCTCCTATTGGCTCAGTGTTTGTGACTCGTCCCCGTCAGAAGTTCCGGCCAGCCTTGCGGTGGCTGTCTCCATGGTGATTGGGAAAGAAGCCTTAGGCCCCGCACTCAGCCTTCACCGGGCCTCCCTGGCCTCTTACCCCTCGTGTAGACTGCTGTGTGGATAAAAGAAAGGATGTTGGCCAGTGAGCACGTGTCCTGATTTCCTTGGAAGGATTAGGCTCCTTGCCTGGGCAGAAGACAGCCAAGGTCAGCCTGAGCCTAGACACCTAGTGACCTGTGACACTGCAGCCAGTGATAGATATTCATTTTCATGCTCAGGTGTCCGCAGGTGGCGGATTGAGAGTGGTCGGAGAAGAATTGTAACTAGGGATCACATACTCACGAGGGCACGGGCCAAAGGTCAGGGAAAATAGCTGAGGTCGTGGAGCTCTAGCGGAGACAGTGTAGGGCCCGGGCCTCCCTCCTGTACGTGGCAAAGAGGTGATCCGTATGCCGCCATGCGCAGACTCTGGACGGCTGGGGCCCTGGATGCCCGGATCTCGGCCTTGTCTACCGAGAAGTGACGCACATGCGGTGTGCCACCGGAGGCTGTGGAGCAGCAGAAGGCAAAATCTTGAAAATGGGGGCTTCAGTTGACTTTGCCTGTGCTCTCCCTTGGCTGAGTGACATCGTGTGTTTCCTAGCAGGTGAAGGCATTCGTGGAGAGAGGCGGTTTCCATGCGTGCAGGCAAAGTGTGTGCTGAGATGATGAGTTGCTGGAGACCAGGGTGGACTCCTCAGAGCCAGAATAGGCCTCTGGCAGGTATGTGTCAAGGTTTTCTGCCCATGGCATTCACCCAGTATTTGCATAGAATGTTATCAGCAGAATTAGTAGTCTCCAGAGAGGCTGCCACATGTCAGCAAGCTTCACGTGGCCAGGGTCCGCCCGTGATGTTGCTCCCCAATCAATCACTACTCTCTAGACCTTCCAGATAGACTACCAGAACTTCTCTGCCCATGGGCAACCAGTAGAGCCAGAGGCCTTCCCCCTTCGCTCTTTTGTCTCTAGGCCCTCTGTCAGGCACTCCAAGCTGTGAAGTGACTCAGGGGGAGAAGGAAAGAGATTTCAGAGAAGGAACACATCCAGAGAGAGACAGCGAGAGAGAGAGGCAAGAGATGCTGAGTGGGGATGCCTTGCGTACTGATATCCTCAGGAAAGTGGGAAAGAGGTACCTGGCCTGCTCTGCCACTGCCCTGAAGCAGGCCACACCAGGGGCTCCCTTGTGCCTGCGTAGCCTTTCCCAGGGTGTGCTCCAACCCTGTGGCCACTAGGTGTCATAGGTCACAATGGAGGGCCCTGTGGCATCTGCCTGGCGGGCTGGAGCTCTGCCATTGGCTCAGTCTAGTCACCAGGCCCGGTGTAAGCTCCGCCCACTCTTCCGGTCGGGGAACTCTCTCTAGGGTGATGGCAAAGAAGCCTTAATCCCGCCCACCTGGCCTTGACTTCACCTACCTGGCCCGCTGACCCTCGCTCAGACCTCTGTGTTGATAAAAATGAATGTCCGCCAGTGGCCAGGTGTCAGCATCTGGGATAAAGGATTCGGGACCTTGCCTGGGGCAGAAGGCAGCCTAGGTCAGCGGGTACCTGGAAGTCTAGTGACTTGTGACCCTGCTGCCAGTGAGAAATGGTGACTCCCACACTCACATATCCCCTGGTGGCAGAATGATAGTGGTGGGTGGAGAAACATCGCTCCGGAGCACACGTTCAATGGGGCAGCAGCCAAAGCAAAGGCCAGGGCCGGTAGTGGACGTCGTGGAGCTGAATGGCGAGCCAGGGAAGGGCCCAAGGATCCCACCTGCATGTGGCAAACAGGTCGTCCGTGCCCCCACGTCCATAGAGCATTGGACTGCTGGGGCCCAGGCTGCCGGGATTTCGGCCCTGCCTTCGGAGCCCGGCCAAATATGCAGCCTTGCACCGGAGGCGGGGACATGTAGACAGCAAAAATTTGGAAAATGGCAGTGTTTCCTTGATTTCCCTGGCATCGGCCTTTTTGAGCGGCTTGCTTTTTTTGCTGGTAGGATAGGGCACTGACGGAGAAAGGCAGGATTATGTGTGCAGGAAAGGTGTGTGCTGAGAGGGTGACGACGTTGAGACCATGTTGGGATCTTTAGTCCCAGGAAAGGTGCCTGGCGGGTGTGGATCAGTGTTCTCTACCCATCCCACTTGGCGGGGGGAGGTTTTCACCATACAAAGCAGCAGCGGAATTATTCGTCGCCGGAGAGGTTGCATCTGCCCGCAAGCTCCACCTGGCCAGGGTCCGCCCCTACCGTATTGCGCATGTCAATCAACAGAAGCTAAGACCTTCCAGAGAGACTACCTGCTATTCTGTCCCCACGGGGAAGCAGTACAGCCAGAAGCCTCCCCCGTTCCATCTCTAGGCTCTCTCTCAGGTCCCTCATACCTGTCATGTGTCTCAGGGGTAGAATGAAGAGATTCCTCTGAATGAACACATACAGAGAGGCCATAGATGCTGAGGAAGGGCGCCTTGCCTGCTGATATCCTAGCGTAAGTGGAAGGGAGGTACCTGCCTGCTGGCCCAGTGTGTCGAACGTGTCCACATCAGGGGTTGCCGACTGTGAAGTTATTCCCTGGGTGCCCTGGATTTTGTGGCCAAAGACGCAAGGGGCCGTTGTCTGTCCATGAGTAAACTGGAGGGGTCTGCGGAACTGGCCGGTTAGGCTGGACCTCTCCTATTGGCTCAGTGTTTGTGACTCGTCCCCGTCAGAAGTTCCGGCCAGCCTTGCGGTGGCTGTCTCCATGGTGATTGGGAAAGAAGCCTTAGGCCCCGCACTCAGCCTTCACCGGGCCTCCCTGGCCTCTTACCCCTCGTGTAGACTGCTGTGTGGATAAAAGAAAGGATGTTGGCCAGTGAGCACGTGTCCTGATTTCCTTGGAAGGATTAGGCTCCTTGCCTGGGCAGAAGACAGCCAAGGTCAGCCTGAGCCTAGACACCTAGTGACCTGTGACACTGCAGCCAGTGATAGATATTCATTTTCATGCTCAGGTGTCCGCAGGTGGCGGATTGAGAGTGGTCGGAGAAGAATTGTAACTAGGGATCACATACTCACGAGGGCACGGGCCAAAGGTCAGGGAAAATAGCTGAGGTCGTGGAGCTCTAGCGGAGACAGTGTAGGGCCCGGGCCTCCCTCCTGTACGTGGCAAAGAGGTGATCCGTATGCCGCCATGCGCAGACTCTGGACGGCTGGGGCCCTGGATGCCCGGATCTCGGCCTTGTCTACCGAGAAGTGACGCACATGCGGTGTGCCACCGGAGGCTGTGGAGCAGCAGAAGGCAAAATCTTGAAAATGGGGGCTTCAGTTGACTTTGCCTGTGCTCTCCCTTGGCTGAGTGACATCGTGTGTTTCCTAGCAGGTGAAGGCATTCGTGGAGAGAGGCGGTTTCCATGCGTGCAGGCAAAGTGTGTGCTGAGATGATGAGTTGCTGGAGACCAGGGTGGACTCCTCAGAGCCAGAATAGGCCTCTGGCAGGTATGTGTCAAGGTTTTCTGCCCATGGCATTCACCCAGTATTTGCATAGAATGTTATCAGCAGAATTAGTAGTCTCCAGAGAGGCTGCCACATGTCAGCAAGCTTCACGTGGCCAGGGTCCGCCCGTGATGTTGCTCCCCAATCAATCACTACTCTCTAGACCTTCCAGATAGACTACCAGAACTTCTCTGCCCATGGGCAACCAGTAGAGCCAGAGGCCTTCCCCCTTCGCTCTTTTGTCTCTAGGCCCTCTGTCAGGCACTCCAAGCTGTGAAGTGACTCAGGGGGAGAAGGAAAGAGATTTCAGAGAAGGAACACATCCAGAGAGAGACAGCGAGAGAGAGAGGCAAGAGATGCTGAGTGGGGATGCCTTGCGTACTGATATCCTCAGGAAAGTGGGAAAGAGGTACCTGGCCTGCTCTGCCACTGCCCTGAAGCAGGCCACACCAGGGGCTCCCTTGTGCCTGCGTAGCCTTTCCCAGGGTGTGCTCCAACCCTGTGGCCACTAGGTGTCATAGGTCACAATGGAGGGCCCTGTGGCATCTGCCTGGCGGGCTGGAGCTCTGCCATTGGCTCAGTCTAGTCACCAGGCCCGGTGTAAGCTCCGCCCACTCTTCCGGTCGGGGAACTCTCTCTAGGGTGATGGCAAAGAAGCCTTAATCCCGCCCACCTGGCCTTGACTTCACCTACCTGGCCCGCTGACCCTCGCTCAGACCTCTGTGTTGATAAAAATGAATGTCCGCCAGTGGCCAGGTGTCAGCATCTGGGATAAAGGATTCGGGACCTTGCCTGGGGCAGAAGGCAGCCTAGGTCAGCGGGTACCTGGAAGTCTAGTGACTTGTGACCCTGCTGCCAGTGAGAAATGGTGACTCCCACACTCACATATCCCCTGGTGGCAGAATGATAGTGGTGGGTGGAGAAACATCGCTCCGGAGCACACGTTCAATGGGGCAGCAGCCAAAGCAAAGGCCAGGGCCGGTAGTGGACGTCGTGGAGCTGAATGGCGAGCCAGGGAAGGGCCCAAGGATCCCACCTGCATGTGGCAAACAGGTCGTCCGTGCCCCCACGTCCATAGAGCATTGGACTGCTGGGGCCCAGGCTGCCGGGATTTCGGCCCTGCCTTCGGAGCCCGGCCAAATATGCAGCCTTGCACCGGAGGCGGGGACATGTAGACAGCAAAAATTTGGAAAATGGCAGTGTTTCCTTGATTTCCCTGGCATCGGCCTTTTTGAGCGGCTTGCTTTTTTTGCTGGTAGGATAGGGCACTGACGGAGAAAGGCAGGATTATGTGTGCAGGAAAGGTGTGTGCTGAGAGGGTGACGACGTTGAGACCATGTTGGGATCTTTAGTCCCAGGAAAGGTGCCTGGCGGGTGTGGATCAGTGTTCTCTACCCATCCCACTTGGCGGGGGGAGGTTTTCACCATACAAAGCAGCAGCGGAATTATTCGTCGCCGGAGAGGTTGCGTCTGCCCGCAAGCTCCACCTGGCCAGGGTCCGCCCCTACCGTATTGCGCATGTCAATCAACAGAAGCTAAGACCTTCCAGAGAGACTACCTGCTATTCTGTCCCCACGGGGAAGCAGTACAGCCAGAAGCCTCCCCCGTTCCATCTCTAGGCTCTCTCTCAGGTCCCTCATACCTGTCATGTGTCTCAGGGGTAGAATGAAGAGATTCCTCTGAATGAACACATACAGAGAGGCCATAGATGCTGAGGAAGGGCGCCTTGCCTGCTGATATCCTAGCGTAAGTGGAAGGGAGGTACCTGCCTGCTGGCCCAGTGTGTCGAACGTGTCCACATCAGGGGTTGCCGACTGTGAAGTTATTCCCTGGGTGCCCTGGATTTTGTGGCCAAAGACGCAAGGGGCCGTTGTCTGTCCATGAGTAAACTGGAGGGGTCTGCGGAACTGGCCGGTTAGGCTGGACCTCTCCTATTGGCTCAGTGTTTGTGACTCGTCCCCGTCAGAAGTTCCGGCCAGCCTTGCGGTGGCTGTCTCCATGGTGATTGGGAAAGAAGCCTTAGGCCCCGCACTCAGCCTTCACCGGGCCTCCCTGGCCTCTTACCCCTCGTGTAGACTGCTGTGTGGATAAAAGAAAGGATGTTGGCCAGTGAGCACGTGTCCTGATTTCCTTGGAAGGATTAGGCTCCTTGCCTGGGCAGAAGACAGCCAAGGTCAGCCTGAGCCTAGACACCTAGTGACCTGTGACACTGCAGCCAGTGATAGATATTCATTTTCATGCTCAGGTGTCCGCAGGTGGCGGATTGAGAGTGGTCGGAGAAGAATTGTAACTAGGGATCACATACTCACGAGGGCACGGGCCAAAGGTCAGGGAAAATAGCTGAGGTCGTGGAGCTCTAGCGGAGACAGTGTAGGGCCCGGGCCTCCCTCCTGTACGTGGCAAAGAGGTGATCCGTATGCCGCCATGCGCAGACTCTGGACGGCTGGGGCCCTGGATGCCCGGATCTCGGCCTTGTCTACCGAGAAGTGACGCACATGCGGTGTGCCACCGGAGGCTGTGGAGCAGCAGAAGGCAAAATCTTGAAAATGGGGGCTTCAGTTGACTTTGCCTGTGCTCTCCCTTGGCTGAGTGACATCGTGTGTTTCCTAGCAGGTGAAGGCATTCGTGGAGAGAGGCGGTTTCCATGCGTGCAGGCAAAGTGTGTGCTGAGATGATGAGTTGCTGGAGACCAGGGTGGACTCCTCAGAGCCAGAATAGGCCTCTGGCAGGTATGTGTCAAGGTTTTCTGCCCATGGCATTCACCCAGTATTTGCATAGAATGTTATCAGCAGAATTAGTAGTCTCCAGAGAGGCTGCCACATGTCAGCAAGCTTCACGTGGCCAGGGTCCGCCCGTGATGTTGCTCCCCAATCAATCACTACTCTCTAGACCTTCCAGATAGACTACCAGAACTTCTCTGCCCATGGGCAACCAGTAGAGCCAGAGGCCTTCCCCCTTCGCTCTTTTGTCTCTAGGCCCTCTGTCAGGCACTCCAAGCTGTGAAGTGACTCAGGGGGAGAAGGAAAGAGATTTCAGAGAAGGAACACATCCAGAGAGAGACAGCGAGAGAGAGAGGCAAGAGATGCTGAGTGGGGATGCCTTGCGTACTGATATCCTCAGGAAAGTGGGAAAGAGGTACCTGGCCTGCTCTGCCACTGCCCTGAAGCAGGCCACACCAGGGGCTCCCTTGTGCCTGCGTAGCCTTTCCCAGGGTGTGCTCCAACCCTGTGGCCACTAGGTGTCATAGGTCACAATGGAGGGCCCTGTGGCATCTGCCTGGCGGGCTGGACCTCTGCCATTGGCTCAGTCTAGTCACCAGGCCCGGTGTAAGCTCCGCCCACTCTTCCGGTCGGGGAACTCTCTCTAGGGTGATGGCAAAGAAGCCTTAATCCCGCCCACCTGGCCTTGACTTCACCTACCTGGCCCGCTGACCCTCGCTCAGACCTCTGTGTTGATAAAAATGAATGTCCGCCAGTGGCCAGGTGTCAGCATCTGGGATAAAGGATTCGGGACCTTGCCTGGGGCAGAAGGCAGCCTAGGTCAGCGGGTACCTGGAAGTCTAGTGACTTGTGACCCTGCTGCCAGTGAGAAATGGTGACTCCCACACTCACATATCCCCTGGTGGCAGAATGATAGTGGTGGGTGGAGAAACATCGCTCAGGAGCACACGTTCAATGGGGCAGCAGCCAAAGCAAAGGCCAGGGCCGGTAGTGGACGTCGTGGAGCTGAATGGCGAGCCAGGGAAGGGCCCAAGGATCCCACCTGCATGTGGCAAACAGGTCGTCCGTGCCCCCACGTCCATAGAGCATTGGACTGCTGGGGCCCAGGCTGCCGGGATTTCGGCCCTGCCTTCGGAGCCCGGCCAAATATGCAGCCTTGCACCGGAGGCGGGGACATGTAGACAGCAAAAATTTGGAAAATGGCAGTGTTTCCTTGATTTCCCTGGCATCGGCCTTTTTGAGCGGCTTGCTTTTTTTGCTGGTAGGATAGGGCACTGACGGAGAAAGGCAGGATTATGTGTGCAGGAAAGGTGTGTGCTGAGAGGGTGACGACGTTGAGACCATGTTGGGATCTTTAGTCCCAGGAAAGGCGCCTGGCGGGTGTGGATCAGTGTTCTCTACCCATCCCACTTGGCGGGGGGAGGTTTTCACCATACAAAGCAGCAGCGGAATTATTCGTCGCCGGAGAGGTTGCATCTGCCCACAAGCTCCACCTGGCCAGGGTCCGCCCCTACCGTATTGCGCATGTCAATCAACAGAAGCTAAGACCTTCCAGAGAGACTACCTGCTATTCTGTCCCCACGGGGAAGCAGTACAGCCAGAAGCCTCCCCCGTTCCATCTCTAGGCTCTCTCTCAGGTCCCTCATACCTGTCATGTGTCTCAGGGGTAGAATGAAGAGATTCCTCTGAATGAACACATACAGAGAGGCCATAGATGCTGAGGAAGGGCGCCTTGCCTGCTGATATCCTAGCGTAAGTGGAAGGGAGGTACCTGCCTGCTGGCCCAGTGTGTCGAACGTGTCCACATCAGGGGTTGCCGACTGTGAAGTTATTCCCTGGGTGCCCTGGATTTTGTGGCCAAAGACGCAAGGGGCCGTTGTCTGTCCATGAGTAAACTGGAGGGGTCTGCGGAACTGGCCGGTTAGGCTGGACCTCTCCTATTGGCTCAGTGTTTGTGACTCGTCCCCGTCAGAAGTTCCGGCCAGCCTTGCGGTGGCTGTCTCCATGGTGATTGGGAAAGAAGCCTTAGGCCCCGCACTCAGCCTTCACCGGGCCTCCCTGGCCTCTTACCCCTCGTGTAGACTGCTGTGTGGATAAAAGAAAGGATGTTGGCCAGTGAGCACGTGTCCTGATTTCCTTGGAAGGATTAGGCTCCTTGCCTGGGCAGAAGACAGCCAAGGTCAGCCTGAGCCTAGACACCTAGTGACCTGTGACACTGCAGCCAGTGATAGATATTCATTTTCATGCTCAGGTATCCGCAGGTGGCGGATTGAGAGTGGTCGGAGAAGAATTGTAACTAGGGATCACATACTCACGAGGGCACGGGCCAAAGGTCAGGGAAAATAGCTGAGGTCGTGGAGCTCTAGCGGAGACAGTGTAGGGCCCGGGCCTCCCTCCTCTACGTGGCAAAGAGGTGATCCGTATGCCGCCATGCGCAGACTCTGGACGGCTGGGGCCCTGGATGCCCGGATCTCGGCCTTGTCTACCGAGAAGTGACGCACATGCGGTGTGCCACCGGAGGCTGTGGAGCAGCAGAAGGCAAAATCTTGAAAATGGGGGCTTCAGTTGACTTTGCCTGTGCTCTCCCTTGGCTGAGTGACATCGTGTGTTTCCTAGCAGGTGAAGGCATTCGTGGAGAGAGGCGGTTTCCATGCGTGCAGGCAAAGTGTGTGCTGAGATGATGAGTTGCTGGAGACCAGGGTGGACTCCTCAGAGCCAGAATAGGCCTCTGGCAGGTATGTGTCAAGGTTTTCTGCCCATGGCATTCACCCAGTATTTGCATAGAATGTTATCAGCAGAATTAGTAGTCTCCAGAGAGGCTGCCACATGTCAGCAAGCTTCACGTGGCCAGGGTCCGCCCGTGATGTTGCTCCCCAATCAATCACTACTCTCTAGACCTTCCAGATAGACTACCAGAACTTCTCTGCCCATGGGCAACCAGTAGAGCCAGAGGCCTTCCCCCTTCGCTCTTTTGTCTCTAGGCCCTCTGTCAGGCACTCCAAGCTGTGAAGTGACTCAGGGGGAGAAGGAAAGAGATTTCAGAGAAGGAACACATCCAGAGAGAGACAGCGAGAGAGAGAGGCAAGAGATGCTGAGTGGGGATGCCTTGCGTACTGATATCCTCAGGAAAGTGGGAAAGAGGTACCTGGCCTGCTCTGCCACTGCCCTGAAGCAGGCCACACCAGGGGCTCCCTTGTGCCTGCGTAGCCTTTCCCAGGGTGTGCTCCAACCCTGTGGCCACTAGGTGTCATAGGTCACAATGGAGGGCCCTGTGGCATCTGCCTGGCGGGCTGGACCTCTGCCATTGGCTCAGTCTAGTCACCAGGCCCGGTGTAAGCTCCGCCCACTCTTCCGGTCGGGGAACTCTCTCTAGGGTGATGGCAAAGAAGCCTTAATCCCGCCCACCTGGCCTTGACTTCACCTACCTGGCCCGCTGACCCTCGCTCAGACCTCTGTGTTGATAAAAATGAATGTCCGCCAGTGGCCAGGTGTCAGCATCTGGGATAAAGGATTCGGGACCTTGCCTGGGGCAGAAGGCAGCCTAGGTCAGCGGGTACCTGGAAGTCTAGTGACTTGTGACCCTGCTGCCAGTGAGAAATGGTGACTCCCACACTCACATATCCCCTGGTGGCAGAATGATAGTGGTGGGTGGAGAAACATCGCTCCGGAGCACACGTTCAATGGGGCAGCAGCCAAAGCAAAGGCCAGGGCCGGTAGTGGACGTCGTGGAGCTGAATGGCGAGCCAGGGAAGGGCCCAAGGATCCCACCTGCATGTGGCAAACAGGTCGTCCGTGCCCCCACGTCCATAGAGCATTGGACTGCTGGGGCCCAGGCTGCCGGGATTTCGGCCCTGCCTTCGGAGCCCGGCCAAATATGCAGCCTTGCACCGGAGGCGGGGACATGTAGACAGCAAAAATTTGGAAAATGGCAGTGTTTCCTTGATTTCCCTGGCATCGGCCTTTTTGAGCGGCTTGCTTTTTTTGCTGGTAGGATAGGGCACTGACGGAGAAAGGCAGGATTATGTGTGCAGGAAAGGTGTGTGCTGAGAGGGTGACGACGTTGAGACCATGTTGGGATCTTTAGTCCCAGGAAAGGCGCCTGGCGGGTGTGGATCAGTGTTCTCTACCCATCCCACTTGGCGGGGGGAGGTTTTCACCATACAAAGCAGCAGCGGAATTATTCGTCGCCGGAGAGGTTGCGTCTGCCCACAAGCTCCACCTGGCCAGGGTCCGCCCCTACCGTATTGCGCATGTCAATCAACAGAAGCTAAGACCTTCCAGAGAGACTACCTGCTATTCTGTCCCCACGGGGAAGCAGTACAGCCAGAAGCCTCCCCCGTTCCATCTCTAGGCTCTCTCTCAGGTCCCTCATACCTGTCATGTGTCTCAGGGGTAGAATGAAGAGATTCCTCTGAATGAACACATACAGAGAGGCCATAGATGCTGAGGAAGGGCGCCTTGCCTGCTGATATCCTAGCGTAAGTGGAAGGGAGGTACCTGCCTGCTGGCCCAGTGTGTCGAACGTGTCCACATCAGGGGTTGCCGACTGTGAAGTTATTCCCTGGGTGCCCTGGATTTTGTGGCCAAAGACGCAAGGGGCCGTTGTCTGTCCATGAGTAAACTGGAGGGGTCTGCGGAACTGGCCGGTTAGGCTGGACCTCTCCTATTGGCTCAGTGTTTGTGACTCGTCCCCGTCAGAAGTTCCGGCCAGCCTTGCGGTGGCTGTCTCCATGGTGATTGGGAAAGAAGCCTTAGGCCCCGCACTCAGCCTTCACCGGGCCTCCCTGGCCTCTTACCCCTCGTGTAGACTGCTGTGTGGATAAAAGAAAGGATGTTGGCCAGTGAGCACGTGTCCTGATTTCCTTGGAAGGATTAGGCTCCTTGCCTGGGCAGAAGACAGCCAAGGTCAGCCTGAGCCTAGACACCTAGTGACCTGTGACACTGCAGCCAGTGATAGATATTCATTTTCATGCTCAGGTATCCGCAGGTGGCGGATTGAGAGTGGTCGGAGAAGAATTGTAACTAGGGATCACATACTCACGAGGGCACGGGCCAAAGGTCAGGGAAAATAGCTGAGGTCGTGGAGCTCTAGCGGAGACAGTGTAGGGCCCGGGCCTCCCTCCTGTACGTGGCAAAGAGGTGATCCGTATGCCGCCATGCGCAGACTCTGGACGGCTGGGGCCCTGGATGCCCGGATCTCGGCCTTGTCTACCGAGAAGTGACGCACATGCGGTGTGCCACCGGAGGCTGTGGAGCAGCAGAAGGCAAAATCTTGAAAATGGGGGCTTCAGTTGACTTTGCCTGTGCTCTCCCTTGGCTGAGTGACATCGTGTGTTTCCTAGCAGGTGAAGGCATTCGTGGAGAGAGGCGGTTTCCATGCGTGCAGGCAAAGTGTGTGCTGAGATGATGAGTTGCTGGAGACCAGGGTGGACTCCTCAGAGCCAGAATAGGCCTCTGGCAGGTATGTGTCAAGGTTTTCTGCCCATGGCATTCACCCAGTATTTGCATAGAATGTTATCAGCAGAATTAGTAGTCTCCAGAGAGGCTGCCACATGTCAGCAAGCTTCACGTGGCCAGGGTCCGCCCGTGATGTTGCTCCCCAATCAATCACTACTCTCTAGACCTTCCAGATAGACTACCAGAACTTCTCTGCCCATGGGCAACCAGTAGAGCCAGAGGCCTTCCCCCTTCGCTCTTTTGTCTCTAGGCCCTCTGTCAGGCACTCCAAGCTGTGAAGTGACTCAGGGGGAGAAGGAAAGAGATTTCAGAGAAGGAACACATCCAGAGAGAGACAGCGAGAGAGAGAGGCAAGAGATGCTGAGTGGGGATGCCTTGCGTACTGATATCCTCAGGAAAGTGGGAAAGAGGTACCTGGCCTGCTCTGCCACTGCCCTGAAGCAGGCCACACCAGGGGCTCCCTTGTGCCTGCGTAGCCTTTCCCAGGGTGTGCTCCAACCCTGTGGCCACTAGGTGTCATAGGTCACAATGGAGGGCCCTGTGGCATCTGCCTGGCGGGCTGGAGCTCTGCCATTGGCTCAGTCTAGTCACCAGGCCCGGTGTAAGCTCCGCCCACTCTTCCGGTCGGGGAACTCTCTCTAGGGTGATGGCAAAGAAGCCTTAATCCCGCCCACCTGGCCTTGACTTCACCTACCTGGCCCGCTGACCCTCGCTCAGACCTCTGTGTTGATAAAAATGAATGTCCGCCAGTGGCCAGGTGTCAGCATCTGGGATAAAGGATTCGGGACCTTGCCTGGGGCAGAAGGCAGCCTAGGTCAGCGGGTACCTGGAAGTCTAGTGACTTGTGACCCTGCTGCCAGTGAGAAATGGTGACTCCCACACTCACATATCCCCTGGTGGCAGAATGATAGTGGTGGGTGGAGAAACATCGCTCCGGAGCACACGTTCAATGGGGCAGCAGCCAAAGCAAAGGCCAGGGCCGGTAGTGGACGTCGTGGAGCTGAATGGCGAGCCAGGGAAGGGCCCAAGGATCCCACCTGCATGTGGCAAACAGGTCGTCCGTGCCCCCACGTCCATAGAGCATTGGACTGCTGGGGCCCAGGCTGCCGGGATTTCGGCCCTGCCTTCGGAGCCCGGCCAAATATGCAGCCTTGCACCGGAGGCGGGGACATGTAGACAGCAAAAATTTGGAAAATGGCAGTGTTTCCTTGATTTCCCTGGCATCGGCCTTTTTGAGCGGCTTGCTTTTTTTGCTGGTAGGATAGGGCACTGACGGAGAAAGGCAGGATTATGTGTGCAGGAAAGGTGTGTGCTGAGAGGGTGACGACGTTGAGACCATGTTGGGATCTTTAGTCCCAGGAAAGGTGCCTGGCGGGTGTGGATCAGTGTTCTCTACCCATCCCACTTGGCGGGGGGAGGTTTTCACCATACAAAGCAGCAGCGGAATTATTCGTCGCCGGAGAGGTTGCGTCTGCCCGCAAGCTCCACCTGGCCAGGGTCCGCCCCTACCGTATTGCGCATGTCAATCAACAGAAGCTAAGACCTTCCAGAGAGACTACCTGCTATTCTGTCCCCACGGGGAAGCAGTACAGCCAGAAGCCTCCCCCGTTCCATCTCTAGGCTCTCTCTCAGGTCCCTCATACCTGTCATGTGTCTCAGGGGTAGAATGAAGAGATTCCTCTGAATGAACACATACAGAGAGGCCATAGATGCTGAGGAAGGGCGCCTTGCCTGCTGATATCCTAGCGTAAGTGGAAGGGAGGTACCTGCCTGCTGGCCCAGTGTGTCGAACGTGTCCACATCAGGGGTTGCCGACTGTGAAGTTATTCCCTGGGTGCCCTGGATTTTGTGGCCAAAGACGCAAGGGGCCGTTGTCTGTCCATGAGTAAACTGGAGGGGTCTGCGGAACTGGCCGGTTAGGCTGGACCTCTCCTATTGGCTCAGTGTTTGTGACTCGTCCCCGTCAGAAGTTCCGGCCAGCCTTGCGGTGGCTGTCTCCATGGTGATTGGGAAAGAAGCCTTAGGCCCCGCACTCAGCCTTCACCGGGCCTCCCTGGCCTCTTACCCCTCGTGTAGACTGCTGTGTGGATAAAAGAAAGGATGTTGGCCAGTGAGCACGTGTCCTGATTTCCTTGGAAGGATTAGGCTCCTTGCCTGGGCAGAAGACAGCCAAGGTCAGCCTGAGCCTAGACACCTAGTGACCTGTGACACTGCAGCCAGTGATAGATATTCATTTTCATGCTCAGGTGTCCGCAGGTGGCGGATTGAGAGTGGTCGGAGAAGAATTGTAACTAGGGATCACATACTCACGAGGGCACGGGCCAAAGGTCAGGGAAAATAGCTGAGGTCGTGGAGCTCTAGCGGAGACAGTGTAGGGCCCGGGCCTCCCTCCTGTACGTGGCAAAGAGGTGATCCGTATGCCGCCATGCGCAGACTCTGGACGGCTGGGGCCCTGGATGCCCGGATCTCGGCCTTGTCTACCGAGAAGTGACGCACATGCGGTGTGCCACCGGAGGCTGTGGAGCAGCAGAAGGCAAAATCTTGAAAATGGGGGCTTCAGTTGACTTTGCCTGTGCTCTCCCTTGGCTGAGTGACATCGTGTGTTTCCTAGCAGGTGAAGGCATTCGTGGAGAGAGGCGGTTTCCATGCGTGCAGGCAAAGTGTGTGCTGAGATGATGAGTTGCTGGAGACCAGGGTGGACTCCTCAGAGCCAGAATAGGCCTCTGGCAGGTATGTGTCAAGGTTTTCTGCCCATGGCATTCACCCAGTATTTGCATAGAATGTTATCAGCAGAATTAGTAGTCTCCAGAGAGGCTGCCACATGTCAGCAAGCTTCACGTGGCCAGGGTCCGCCCGTGATGTTGCTCCCCAATCAATCACTACTCTCTAGACCTTCCAGATAGACTACCAGAACTTCTCTGCCCATGGGCAACCAGTAGAGCCAGAGGCCTTCCCCCTTCGCTCTTTTGTCTCTAGGCCCTCTGTCAGGCACTCCAAGCTGTGAAGTGACTCAGGGGGAGAAGGAAAGAGATTTCAGAGAAGGAACACATCCAGAGAGAGACAGCGAGAGAGAGAGGCAAGAGATGCTGAGTGGGGATGCCTTGCGTACTGATATCCTCAGGAAAGTGGGAAAGAGGTACCTGGCCTGCTCTGCCACTGCCCTGAAGCAGGCCACACCAGGGGCTCCCTTGTGCCTGCGTAGCCTTTCCCAGGGTGTGCTCCAACCCTGTGGCCACTAGGTGTCATAGGTCACAATGGAGGGCCCTGTGGCATCTGCCTGGCGGGCTGGACCTCTGCCATTGGCTCAGTCTAGTCACCAGGCCCGGTGTAAGCTCCGCCCACTCTTCCGGTCGGGGAACTCTCTCTAGGGTGATGGCAAAGAAGCCTTAATCCCGCCCACCTGGCCTTGACTTCACCTACCTGGCCCGCTGACCCTCGCTCAGACCTCTGTGTTGATAAAAATGAATGTCCGCCAGTGGCCAGGTGTCAGCATCTGGGATAAAGGATTCGGGACCTTGCCTGGGGCAGAAGGCAGCCTAGGTCAGCGGGTACCTGGAAGTCTAGTGACTTGTGACCCTGCTGCCAGTGAGAAATGGTGACTCCCACACTCACATATCCCCTGGTGGCAGAATGATAGTGGTGGGTGGAGAAACATCGCTCCGGAGCACACGTTCAATGGGGCAGCAGCCAAAGCAAAGGCCAGGGCCGGTAGTGGACGTCGTGGAGCTGAATGGCGAGCCAGGGAAGGGCCCAAGGATCCCACCTGCATGTGGCAAACAGGTCGTCCGTGCCCCCACGTCCATAGAGCATTGGACTGCTGGGGCCCAGGCTGCCGGGATTTCGGCCCTGCCTTCGGAGCCCGGCCAAATATGCAGCCTTGCACCGGAGGCGGGGACATGTAGACAGCAAAAATTTGGAAAATGGCAGTGTTTCCTTGATTTCCCTGGCATCGGCCTTTTTGAGCGGCTTGCTTTTTTTGCTGGTAGGATAGGGCACTGACGGAGAAAGGCAGGATTATGTGTGCAGGAAAGGTGTGTGCTGAGAGGGTGACGACGTTGAGACCATGTTGGGATCTTTAGTCCCAGGAAAGGCGCCTGGCGGGTGTGGATCAGTGTTCTCTACCCATCCCACTTGGCGGGGGGAGGTTTTCACCATACAAAGCAGCAGCGGAATTATTCGTCGCCGGAGAGGTTGCGTCTGCCCACAAGCTCCACCTGGCCAGGGTCCGCCCCTACCGTATTGCGCATGTCAATCAACAGAAGCTAAGACCTTCCAGAGAGACTACCTGCTATTCTGTCCCCACGGGGAAGCAGTACAGCCAGAAGCCTCCCCCGTTCCATCTCTAGGCTCTCTCTCAGGTCCCTCATACCTGTCATGTGTCTCAGGGGTAGAATGAAGAGATTCCTCTGAATGAACACATACAGAGAGGCCATAGATGCTGAGGAAGGGCGCCTTGCCTGCTGATATCCTAGCGTAAGTGGAAGGGAGGTACCTGCCTGCTGGCCCAGTGTGTCGAACGTGTCCACATCAGGGGTTGCCGACTGTGAAGTTATTCCCTGGGTGCCCTGGATTTTGTGGCCAAAGACGCAAGGGGCCGTTGTCTGTCCATGAGTAAACTGGAGGGGTCTGCGGAACTGGCCGGTTAGGCTGGACCTCTCCTATTGGCTCAGTGTTTGTGACTCGTCCCCGTCAGAAGTTCCGGCCAGCCTTGCGGTGGCTGTCTCCATGGTGATTGGGAAAGAAGCCTTAGGCCCCGCACTCAGCCTTCACCGGGCCTCCCTGGCCTCTTACCCCTCGTGTAGACTGCTGTGTGGATAAAAGAAAGGATGTTGGCCAGTGAGCACGTGTCCTGATTTCCTTGGAAGGATTAGGCTCCTTGCCTGGGCAGAAGACAGCCAAGGTCAGCCTGAGCCTAGACACCTAGTGACCTGTGACACTGCAGCCAGTGATAGATATTCATTTTCATGCTCAGGTATCCGCAGGTGGCGGATTGAGAGTGGTCGGAGAAGAATTGTAACTAGGGATCACATACTCACGAGGGCACGGGCCAAAGGTCAGGGAAAATAGCTGAGGTCGTGGAGCTCTAGCGGAGACAGTGTAGGGCCCGGGCCTCCCTCCTGTACGTGGCAAAGAGGTGATCCGTATGCCGCCATGCGCAGACTCTGGACGGCTGGGGCCCTGGATGCCCGGATCTCGGCCTTGTCTACCGAGAAGTGACGCACATGCGGTGTGCCACCGGAGGCTGTGGAGCAGCAGAAGGCAAAATCTTGAAAATGGGGGCTTCAGTTGACTTTGCCTGTGCTCTCCCTTGGCTGAGTGACATCGTGTGTTTCCTAGCAGGTGAAGGCATTCGTGGAGAGAGGCGGTTTCCATGCGTGCAGGCAAAGTGTGTGCTGAGATGATGAGTTGCTGGAGACCAGGGTGGACTCCTCAGAGCCAGAATAGGCCTCTGGCAGGTATGTGTCAAGGTTTTCTGCCCATGGCATTCACCCAGTATTTGCATAGAATGTTATCAGCAGAATTAGTAGTCTCCAGAGAGGCTGCCACATGTCAGCAAGCTTCACGTGGCCAGGGTCCGCCCGTGATGTTGCTCCCCAATCAATCACTACTCTCTAGACCTTCCAGATAGACTACCAGAACTTCTCTGCCCATGGGCAACCAGTAGAGCCAGAGGCCTTCCCCCTTCGCTCTTTTGTCTCTAGGCCCTCTGTCAGGCACTCCAAGCTGTGAAGTGACTCAGGGGGAGAAGGAAAGAGATTTCAGAGAAGGAACACATCCAGAGAGAGACAGCGAGAGAGAGAGGCAAGAGATGCTGAGTGGGGATGCCTTGCGTACTGATATCCTCAGGAAAGTGGGAAAGAGGTACCTGGCCTGCTCTGCCACTGCCCTGAAGCAGGCCACACCAGGGGCTCCCTTGTGCCTGCGTAGCCTTTCCCAGGGTGTGCTCCAACCCTGTGGCCACTAGGTGTCATAGGTCACAATGGAGGGCCCTGTGGCATCTGCCTGGCGGGCTGGACCTCTGCCATTGGCTCAGTCTAGTCACCAGGCCCGGTGTAAGCTCCGCCCACTCTTCCGGTCGGGGAACTCTCTCTAGGGTGATGGCAAAGAAGCCTTAATCCCGCCCACCTGGCCTTGACTTCACCTACCTGGCCCGCTGACCCTCGCTCAGACCTCTGTGTTGATAAAAATGAATGTCCGCCAGTGGCCAGGTGTCAGCATCTGGGATAAAGGATTCGGGACCTTGCCTGGGGCAGAAGGCAGCCTAGGTCAGCGGGTACCTGGAAGTCTAGTGACTTGTGACCCTGCTGCCAGTGAGAAATGGTGACTCCCACACTCACATATCCCCTGGTGGCAGAATGATAGTGGTGGGTGGAGAAACATCGCTCAGGAGCACACGTTCAATGGGGCAGCAGCCAAAGCAAAGGCCAGGGCCGGTAGTGGACGTCGTGGAGCTGAATGGCGAGCCAGGGAAGGGCCCAAGGATCCCACCTGCATGTGGCAAACAGGTCGTCCGTGCCCCCACGTCCATAGAGCATTGGACTGCTGGGGCCCAGGCTGCCGGGATTTCGGCCCTGCCTTCGGAGCCCGGCCAAATATGCAGCCTTGCACCGGAGGCGGGGACATGTAGACAGCAAAAATTTGGAAAATGGCAGTGTTTCCTTGATTTCCCTGGCATCGGCCTTTTTGAGCGGCTTGCTTTTTTTGCTGGTAGGATAGGGCACTGACGGAGAAAGGCAGGATTATGTGTGCAGGAAAGGTGTGTGCTGAGAGGGTGACGACGTTGAGACCATGTTGGGATCTTTAGTCCCAGGAAAGGCGCCTGGCGGGTGTGGATCAGTGTTCTCTACCCATCCCACTTGGCGGGGGGAGGTTTTCACCATACAAAGCAGCAGCGGAATTATTCGTCGCCGGAGAGGTTGCATCTGCCCACAAGCTCCACCTGGCCAGGGTCCGCCCCTACCGTATTGTGCATGTCAATCAACAGAAGCTAAGACCTTCCAGAGAGACTACCTGCTATTCTGTCCCCACGGGGAAGCAGTACAGCCAGAAGCCTCCCCCGTTCCATCTCTAGGCTCTCTCTCAGGTCCCTCATACCTGTCATGTGTCTCAGGGGTAGAATGAAGAGATTCCTCTGAATGAACACATACAGAGAGGCCATAGATGCTGAGGAAGGGCGCCTTGCCTGCTGATATCCTAGCGTAAGTGGAAGGGAGGTACCTGCCTGCTGGCCCAGTGTGTCGAACGTGTCCACATCAGGGGTTGCCGACTGTGAAGTTATTCCCTGGGTGCCCTGGATTTTGTGGCCAAAGACGCAAGGGGCCGTTGTCTGTCCATGAGTAAACTGGAGGGGTCTGCGGAACTGGCCGGTTAGGCTGGACCTCTCCTATTGGCTCAGTGTTTGTGACTCGTCCCCGTCAGAAGTTCCGGCCAGCCTTGCGGTGGCTGTCTCCATGGTGATTGGGAAAGAAGCCTTAGGCCCCGCACTCAGCCTTCACCGGGCCTCCCTGGCCTCTTACCCCTCGTGTAGAGTGCTGTGTGGATAAAAGAAAGGATGTTGGCCAGTGAGCACGTGTCCTGATTTCCTTGGAAGGATTAGGCTCCTTGCCTGGGCAGAAGACAGCCAAGGTCAGCCTGAGCCTAGACACCTAGTGACCTGTGACACTGCAGCCAGTGATAGATATTCATTTTCATGCTCAGGTATCCGCAGGTGGCGGATTGAGAGTGGTCGGAGAAGAATTGTAACTAGGGATCACATACTCACGAGGGCACGGGCCAAAGGTCAGGGAAAATAGCTGAGGTCGTGGAGCTCTAGCGGAGACAGTGTAGGGCCCGGGCCTCCCTCCTCTACGTGGCAAAGAGGTGATCCGTATGCCGCCATGCGCAGACTCTGGACGGCTGGGGCCCTGGATGCCCGGATCTCGGCCTTGTCTACCGAGAAGTGACGCACATGCGGTGTGCCACCGGAGGCTGTGGAGCAGCAGAAGGCAAACTCTTGAAAATGGGGGCTTCAGTTGACTTTGCCTGTGCTCTCCCTTGGCTGAGTGACATCGTGTGTTTCCTAGCAGGTGAAGGCATTCGTGGAGAGAGGCGGTTTCCATGCGTGCAGGCAAAGTGTGTGCTGAGATGATGAGTTGCTGGAGACCAGGGTGGACTCCTCAGAGCCAGAATAGGCCTCTGGCAGGTATGTGTCAAGGTTTTCTGCCCATGGCATTCACCCAGTATTTGCATAGAATGTTATCAGCAGAATTAGTAGTCTCCAGAGAGGCTGCCACATGTCAGCAAGCTTCACGTGGCCAGGGTCCGCCCGTGATGTTGCTCCCCAATCAATCACTACTCTCTAGACCTTCCAGATAGACTACCAGAACTTCTCTGCCCATGGGCAACCAGTAGAGCCAGAGGCCTTCCCCCTTCGCTCTTTTGTCTCTAGGCCCTCTGTCAGGCACTCCAAGCTGTGAAGTGACTCAGGGGGAGAAGGAAAGAGATTTCAGAGAAGGAACACATCCAGAGAGAGACAGCGAGAGAGAGAGGCAAGAGATGCTGAGTGGGGATGCCTTGCGTACTGATATCCTCAGGAAAGTGGGAAAGAGGTACCTGGCCTGCTCTGCCACTGCCCTGAAGCAGGCCACACCAGGGGCTCCCTTGTGCCTGCGTAGCCTTTCCCAGGGTGTGCTCCAACCCTGTGGCCACTAGGTGTCATAGGTCACAATGGAGGGCCCTGTGGCATCTGCCTGGCGGGCTGGACCTCTGCCATTGGCTCAGTCTAGTCACCAGGCCCGGTGTAAGCTCCACCCACTCTTCCGGTCGGGGAACTCTCTCTAGGGTGATGGCAAAGAAGCCTTAATCCCGCCCACCTGGCCTTGACTTCACCTACCTGGCCCGCTGACCCTCGCTCAGACCTCTGTGTTGATAAAAATGAATGTCGGCCAGTGGCCAGGTGTCAGCATCTGGGATAAAGGATTCGGGACCTTGCCTGGGGCAGAAGGCAGCCTAGGTCAGCGGGTACCTGGAAGTCTAGTGACTTGTGACCCTGCTGCCAGTGAGAAATGGTGACTCCCACACTCACATATCCCCTGGTGGCAGAATGATAGTGGTGGGTGGAGAAACATCGCTCCGGAGCACACGTTCAATGGGGCAGCAGCCAAAGCAAAGGCCAGGGCCGGTAGTGGACGTCGTGGAGCTGAATGGCGAGCCAGGGAAGGGCCCAAGGATCCCACCTGCATGTGGCAAACAGGTCGTCCGTGCCCCCACGTCCATAGAGCATTGGACTGCTGGGGCCCAGGCTGCCGGGATTTCGGCCCTGCCTTCGGAGCCCGGCCAAATATGCAGCCTTGCACCGGAGGCGGGGACATGTAGACAGCAAAAATTTGGAAAATGGCAGTGTTTCCTTGATTTCCCTGGCATCGGCCTTTTTGAGCGGCTTGCTTTTTTTGCTGGTAGGATAGGGCACTGACGGAGAAAGGCAGGATTATGTGTGCAGGAAAGGTGTGTGCTGAGAGGGTGACGACGTTGAGACCATGTTGGGATCTTTAGTCCCAGGAAAGGCGCCTGGCGGGTGTGGATCAGTGTTCTCTACCCATCCCACTTGGCGGGGGGAGGTTTTCACCATACAAAGCAGCAGCGGAATTATTCGTCGCCGGAGAGGTTGCATCTGCCCACAAGCTCCACCTGGCCAGGGTCCGCCCCTACCGTATTGCGCATGTCAATCAACAGAAGCTAAGACCTTCCAGAGAGACTACCTGCTATTCTGTCCCCACGGGGAA
Organism: Elephas maximus indicus; assembly: GCF_024166365.1. Classification (NCBI taxonomy): domain Eukaryota; kingdom Metazoa; phylum Chordata; class Mammalia; order Proboscidea; family Elephantidae; genus Elephas; species Elephas maximus. The sequence goes on along the minus strand of NC_064832.1, from coordinate 3,570,386 downwards.
GCAGTACAGCCAGAAGCCTCCCCCGTTCCATCTCTAGGCTCTCTCTCAGGTCCCTCATACCTGTCATGTGTCTCAGGGGTAGAATGAAGAGATTGCTCTGAATGAACACATACAGAGAGGCCATAGATGCTGAGGAAGGGCGCCTTGCCTGCTGATATCCTAGCGTAAGTGGAAGGGAGGTACCTGCCTGCTGGCCCAGTGTGTCGAACGTGTCCACATCAGGGGTTGCCGACTGTGAAGTTATTCCCTGGGTGCCCTGGATTTTGTGGCCAAAGACGCAAGGGGCCGTTGTCTGTCCATGAGTAAACTGGAGGGGTCTGCGGAACTGGCCGGTTAGGCTGGACCTCTCCTATTGGCTCAGTGTTTGTGACTCGTCCCCGTCAGAAGTTCCGGCCAGCCTTGCGGTGGCTGTCTCCATGGTGATTGGGAAAGAAGCCTTAGGCCCCGCACTCAGCCTTCACCGGGCCTCCCTGGCCTCTTACCCCTCGTGTAGAGTGCTGTGTGGATAAAAGAAAGGATGTTGGCCAGTGAGCACGTGTCCTGATTTCCTTGGAAGGATTAGGCTCCTTGCCTGGGCAGAAGACAGCCAAGGTCAGCCTGAGCCTAGACACCTAGTGACCTGTGACACTGCAGCCAGTGATAGATATTCATTTTCATGCTCAGGTATCCGCAGGTGGCGGATTGAGAGTGGTCGGAGAAGAATTGTAACTAGGGATCACATACTCACGAGGGCACGGGCCAAAGGTCAGGGAAAATAGCTGAGGTCGTGGAGCTCTAGCGGAGACAGTGTAGGGCCCGGGCCTCCCTCCTCTACGTGGCAAAGAGGTGATCCGTATGCCGCCATGCGCAGACTCTGGACGGCTGGGGCCCTGGATGCCCGGATCTCGGCCTTGTCTACCGAGAAGTGACGCACATGCGGTGTGCCACCGGAGGCTGTGGAGCAGCAGAAGGCAAAATCTTGAAAATGGGGGCTTCAGTTGACTTTGCCTGTGCTCTCCCTTGGCTGAGTGACATCGTGTGTTTCCTAGCAGGTGAAGGCATTCGTGGAGAGAGGCGGTTTCCATGCGTGCAGGCAAAGTGTGTGCTGAGATGATGAGTTGCTGGAGACCAGGGTGGACTCCTCAGAGCCAGAATAGGCCTCTGGCAGGTATGTGTCAAGGTTTTCTGCCCATGGCATTCACCCAGTATTTGCATAGAATGTTATCAGCAGAATTAGTAGTCTCCAGAGAGGCTGCCACATGTCAGCAAGCTTCACGTGGCCAGGGTCCGCCCGTGATGTTGCTCCCCAATCAATCACTACTCTCTAGACCTTCCAGATAGACTACCAGAACTTCTCTGCCCATGGGCAACCAGTAGAGCCAGAGGCCTTCCCCCTTCGCTCTTTTGTCTCTAGGCCCTCTGTCAGGCACTCCAAGCTGTGAAGTGACTCAGGGGGAGAAGGAAAGAGATTTCAGAGAAGGAACACATCCAGAGAGAGACAGCGAGAGAGAGAGGCAAGAGATGCTGAGTGGGGATGCCTTGCGTACTGATATCCTCAGGAAAGTGGGAAAGAGGTACCTGGCCTGCTCTGCCACTGCCCTGAAGCAGGCCACACCAGGGGCTCCCTTGTGCCTGCGTAGCCTTTCCCAGGGTGTGCTCCAACCCTGTGGCCACTAGGTGTCATAGGTCACAATGGAGGGCCCTGTGGCATCTGCCTGGCGGGCTGGACCTCTGCCATTGGCTCAGTCTAGTCACCAGGCCCGGTGTAAGCTCCGCCCACTCTTCCGGTCGGGGAACTCTCTCTAGGGTGATGGCAAAGAAGCCTTAATCCCGCCCACCTGGCCTTGACTTCACCTACCTGGCCCGCTGACCCTCGCTCAGACCTCTGTGTTGATAAAAATGAATGTCCGCCAGTGGCCAGGTGTCAGCATCTGGGATAAAGGATTCGGGACCTTGCCTGGGGCAGAAGGCAGCCTAGGTCAGCGGGTACCTGGAAGTCTAGTGACTTGTGACCCTGCTGCCAGTGAGAAATGGTGACTCCCACACTCACATATCCCCTGGTGGCAGAATGATAGTGGTGGGTGGAGAAACATCGCTCCGGAGCACACGTTCAATGGGGCAGCAGCCAAAGCAAAGGCCAGGGCCGGTAGTGGACGTCGTGGAGCTGAATGGCGAGCCAGGGAAGGGCCCAAGGATCCCACCTGCATGTGGCAAACAGGTCGTCCGTGCCCCCACGTCCATAGAGCATTGGACTGCTGGGGCCCAGGCTGCCGGGATTTCGGCCCTGCCTTCGGAGCCCGGCCAAATATGCAGCCTTGCACCGGAGGCGGGGACATGTAGACAGCAAAAATTTGGAAAATGGCAGTGTTTCCTTGATTTCCCTGGCATCGGCCTTTTTGAGCGGCTTGCTTTTTTTGCTGGTAGGATAGGGCACTGACGGAGAAAGGCAGGATTATGTGTGCAGGAAAGGTGTGTGCTGAGAGGGTGACGACGTTGAGACCATGTTGGGATCTTTAGTCCCAGGAAAGGCGCCTGGCGGGTGTGGATCAGTGTTCTCTACCCATCCCACTTGGCGGGGGGAGGTTTTCACCATACAAAGCAGCAGCGGAATTATTCGTCGCCGGAGAGGTTGCATCTGCCCACAAGCTCCACCTGGCCAGGGTCCGCCCCTACCGTATTGCGCATGTCAATCAACAGAAGCTAAGACCTTCCAGAGAGACTACCTGCTATTCTGTCCCCACGGGGAAGCAGTACAGCCAGAAGCCTCCCCCGTTCCATCTCTAGGCTCTCTCTCAGGTCCCTCATACCTGTCATGTGTCTCAGGGGTAGAATGAAGAGATTCCTCTGAATGAACACATACAGAGAGGCCATAGATGCTGAGGAAGGGCGCCTTGCCTGCTGATATCCTAGCGTAAGTGGAAGGGAGGTACCTGCCTGCTGGCCCAGTGTGTCGAACGTGTCCACATCAGGGGTTGCCGACTGTGAAGTTATTCCCTGGGTGCCCTGGATTTTGTGGCCAAAGACGCAAGGGGCCGTTGTCTGTCCATGAGTAAACTGGAGGGGTCTGCGGAACTGGCCGGTTAGGCTGGACCTCTCCTATTGGCTCAGTGTTTGTGACTCGTCCCCGTCAGAAGTTCCGGCCAGCCTTGCGGTGGCTGTCTCCATGGTGATTGGGAAAGAAGCCTTAGGCCCCGCACTCAGCCTTCACCGGGCCTCCCTGGCCTCTTACCCCTCGTGTAGAGTGCTGTGTGGATAAAAGAAAGGATGTTGGCCAGTGAGCACGTGTCCTGATTTCCTTGGAAGGATTAGGCTCCTTGCCTGGGCAGAAGACAGCCAAGGTCAGCCTGAGCCTAGACACCTAGTGACCTGTGACACTGCAGCCAGTGATAGATATTCATTTTCATGCTCAGGTATCCGCAGGTGGCGGATTGAGAGTGGTCGGAGAAGAATTGTAACTAGGGATCACATACTCACGAGGGCACGGGCCAAAGGTCAGGGAAAATAGCTGAGGTCGTGGAGCTCTAGCGGAGACAGTGTAGGGCCCGGGCCTCCCTCCTCTACGTGGCAAAGAGGTGATCCGTATGCCGCCATGCGCAGACTCTGGACGGCTGGGGCCCTGGATGCCCGGATCTCGGCCTTGTCTACCGAGAAGTGACGCACATGCGGTGTGCCACCGGAGGCTGTGGAGCAGCAGAAGGCAAAATCTTGAAAATGGGGGCTTCAGTTGACTTTGCCTGTGCTCTCCCTTGGCTGAGTGACATCGTGTGTTTCCTAGCAGGTGAAGGCATTCGTGGAGAGAGGCGGTTTCCATGCGTGCAGGCAAAGTGTGTGCTGAGATGATGAGTTGCTGGAGACCAGGGTGGACTCCTCAGAGCCAGAATAGGCCTCTGGCAGGTATGTGTCAAGGTTTTCTGCCCATGGCATTCACCCAGTATTTGCATAGAATGTTATCAGCAGAATTAGTAGTCTCCAGAGAGGCTGCCACATGTCAGCAAGCTTCACGTGGCCAGGGTCCGCCCGTGATGTTGCTCCCCAATCAATCACTACTCTCTAGACCTTCCAGATAGACTACCAGAACTTCTCTGCCCATGGGCAACCAGTAGAGCCAGAGGCCTTCCCCCTTCGCTCTTTTGTCTCTAGGCCCTCTGTCAGGCACTCCAAGCTGTGAAGTGACTCAGGGGGAGAAGGAAAGAGATTTCAGAGAAGGAACACATCCAGAGAGAGACAGCGAGAGAGAGAGGCAAGAGATGCTGAGTGGGGATGCCTTGCGTACTGATATCCTCAGGAAAGTGGGAAAGAGGTACCTGGCCTGCTCTGCCACTGCCCTGAAGCAGGCCACACCAGGGGCTCCCTTGTGCCTGCGTAGCCTTTCCCAGGGTGTGCTCCAACCCTGTGGCCACTAGGTGTCATAGGTCACAATGGAGGGCCCTGTGGCATCTGCCTGGCGGGCTGGACCTCTGCCATTGGCTCAGTCTAGTCACCAGGCCCGGTGTAAGCTCCGCCCACTCTTCCGGTCGGGGAACTCTCTCTAGGGTGATGGCAAAGAAGCCTTAATCCCGCCCACCTGGCCTTGACTTCACCTACCTGGCCCGCTGACCCTCGCTCAGACCTCTGTGTTGATAAAAATGAATGTCCGCCAGTGGCCAGGTGTCAGCATCTGGGATAAAGGATTCGGGACCTTGCCTGGGGCAGAAGGCAGCCTAGGTCAGCGGGTACCTGGAAGTCTAGTGACTTGTGACCCTGCTGCCAGTGAGAAATGGTGACTCCCACACTCACATATCCCCTGGTGGCAGAATGATAGTGGTGGGTGGAGAAACATCGCTCCGGAGCACACGTTCAATGGGGCAGCAGCCAAAGCAAAGGCCAGGGCCGGTAGTGGACGTCGTGGAGCTGAATGGCGAGCCAGGGAAGGGCCCAAGGATCCCACCTGCATGTGGCAAACAGGTCGTCCGTGCCCCCACGTCCATAGAGCATTGGACTGCTGGGGCCCAGGCTGCCGGGATTTCGGCCCTGCCTTCGGAGCCCGGCCAAATATGCAGCCTTGCACCGGAGGCGGGGACATGTAGACAGCAAAAATTTGGAAAATGGCAGTGTTTCCTTGATTTCCCTGGCATCGGCCTTTTTGAGCGGCTTGCTTTTTTTGCTGGTAGGATAGGGCACTGACGGAGAAAGGCAGGATTATGTGTGCAGGAAAGGTGTGTGCTGAGAGGGTGACGACGTTGAGACCATGTTGGGATCTTTAGTCCCAGGAAAGGCGCCTGGCGGGTGTGGATCAGTGTTCTCTACCCATCCCACTTGGCGGGGGGAGGTTTTCACCATACAAAGCAGCAGCGGAATTATTCGTCGCCGGAGAGGTTGCATCTGCCCACAAGCTCCACCTGGCCAGGGTCCGCCCCTACCGTATTGCGCATGTCAATCAACAGAAGCTAAGACCTTCCAGAGAGACTACCTGCTATTCTGTCCCCACGGGGAAGCAGTACAGCCAGAAGCCTCCCCCGTTCCATCTCTAGGCTCTCTCTCAGGTCCCTCATACCTGTCATGTGTCTCAGGGGTAGAATGAAGAGATTCCTCTGAATGAACACATACAGAGAGGCCATAGATGCTGAGGAAGGGCGCCTTGCCTGCTGATATCCTAGCGTAAGTGGAAGGGAGGTACCTGCCTGCTGGCCCAGTGTGTCGAACGTGTCCACATCAGGGGTTGCCGACTGTGAAGTTATTCCCTGGGTGCCCTGGATTTTGTGGCCAAAGACGCAAGGGGCCGTTGTCTGTCCATGAGTAAACTGGAGGGGTCTGCGGAACTGGCCGGTTAGGCTGGACCTCTCCTATTGGCTCAGTGTTTGTGACTCGTCCCCGTCAGAAGTTCCGGCCAGCCTTGCGGTGGCTGTCTCCATGGTGATTGGGAAAGAAGCCTTAGGCCCCGCACTCAGCCTTCACCGGGCCTCCCTGGCCTCTTACCCCTCGTGTAGAGTGCTGTGTGGATAAAAGAAAGGATGTTGGCCAGTGAGCACGTGTCCTGATTTCCTTGGAAGGATTAGGCTCCTTGCCTGGGCAGAAGACAGCCAAGGTCAGCCTGAGCCTAGACACCTAGTGACCTGTGACACTGCAGCCAGTGATAGATATTCATTTTCATGCTCAGGTATCCGCAGGTGGCGGATTGAGAGTGGTCGGAGAAGAATTGTAACTAGGGATCACATACTCACGAGGGCACGGGCCAAAGGTCAGGGAAAATAGCTGAGGTCGTGGAGCTCTAGCGGAGACAGTGTAGGGCCCGGGCCTCCCTCCTCTACGTGGCAAAGAGGTGATCCGTATGCCGCCATGCGCAGACTCTGGACGGCTGGGGCCCTGGATGCCCGGATCTCGGCCTTGTCTACCGAGAAGTGACGCACATGCGGTGTGCCACCGGAGGCTGTGGAGCAGCAGAAGGCAAACTCTTGAAAATGGGGGCTTCAGTTGACTTTGCCTGTGCTCTCCCTTGGCTGAGTGACATCGTGTGTTTCCTAGCAGGTGAAGGCATTCGTGGAGAGAGGCGGTTTCCATGCGTGCAGGCAAAGTGTGTGCTGAGATGATGAGTTGCTGGAGACCAGGGTGGACTCCTCAGAGCCAGAATAGGCCTCTGGCAGGTATGTGTCAAGGTTTTCTGCCCATGGCATTCACCCAGTATTTGCATAGAATGTTATCAGCAGAATTAGTAGTCTCCAGAGAGGCTGCCACATGTCAGCAAGCTTCACGTGGCCAGGGTCCGCCCGTGATGTTGCTCCCCAATCAATCACTACTCTCTAGACCTTCCAGATAGACTACCAGAACTTCTCTGCCCATGGGCAACCAGTAGAGCCAGAGGCCTTCCCCCTTCGCTCTTTTGTCTCTAGGCCCTCTGTCAGGCACTCCAAGCTGTGAAGTGACTCAGGGGGAGAAGGAAAGAGATTTCAGAGAAGGAACACATCCAGAGAGAGACAGCGAGAGAGAGAGGCAAGAGATGCTGAGTGGGGATGCCTTGCGTACTGATATCCTCAGGAAAGTGGGAAAGAGGTACCTGGCCTGCTCTGCCACTGCCCTGAAGCAGGCCACACCAGGGGCTCCCTTGTGCCTGCGTAGCCTTTCCCAGGGTGTGCTCCAACCCTGTGGCCACTAGGTGTCATAGGTCACAATGGAGGGCCCTGTGGCATCTGCCTGGCGGGCTGGACCTCTGCCATTGGCTCAGTCTAGTCACCAGGCCCGGTGTAAGCTCCGCCCACTCTTCCGGTCGGGGAACTCTCTCTAGGGTGATGGCAAAGAAGCCTTAATCCCGCCCACCTGGCCTTGACTTCACCTACCTGGCCCGCTGACCCTCGCTCAGACCTCTGTGTTGATAAAAATGAATGTCCGCCAGTGGCCAGGTGTCAGCATCTGGGATAAAGGATTCGGGACCTTGCCTGGGGCAGAAGGCAGCCTAGGTCAGCGGGTACCTGGAAGTCTAGTGACTTGTGACCCTGCTGCCAGTGAGAAATGGTGACTCCCACACTCACATATCCCCTGGTGGCAGAATGATAGTGGTGGGTGGAGAAACATCGCTCCGGAGCACACGTTCAATGGGGCAGCAGCCAAAGCAAAGGCCAGGGCCGGTAGTGGACGTCGTGGAGCTGAATGGCGAGCCAGGGAAGGGCCCAAGGATCCCACCTGCATGTGGCAAACAGGTCGTCCGTGCCCCCACGTCCATAGAGCATTGGACTGCTGGGGCCCAGGCTGCCGGGATTTCGGCCCTGCCTTCGGAGCCCGGCCAAATATGCAGCCTTGCACCGGAGGCGGGGACATGTAGACAGCAAAAATTTGGAAAATGGCAGTGTTTCCTTGATTTCCCTGGCATCGGCCTTTTTGAGCGGCTTGCTTTTTTTGCTGGTAGGATAGGGCACTGACGGAGAAAGGCAGGATTATGTGTGCAGGAAAGGTGTGTGCTGAGAGGGTGACGACGTTGAGACCATGTTGGGATCTTTAGTCCCAGGAAAGGCGCCTGGCGGGTGTGGATCAGTGTTCTCTACCCATCCCACTTGGCGGGGGGAGGTTTTCACCATACAAAGCAGCAGCGGAATTATTCGTCGCCGGAGAGGTTGCATCTGCCCACAAGCTCCACCTGGCCAGGGTCCGCCCCTACCGTATTGCGCATGTCAATCAACAGAAGCTAAGACCTTCCAGAGAGACTACCTGCTATTCTGTCCCCACGGGGAAGCAGTACAGCCAGAAGCCTCCCCCGTTCCATCTCTAGGCTCTCTCTCAGGTCCCTCATACCTGTCATGTGTCTCAGGGGTAGAATGAAGAGATTCCTCTGAATGAACACATACAGAGAGGCCATAGATGCTGAGGAAGGGCGCCTTGCCTGCTGATATCCTAGCGTAAGTGGAAGGGAGGTACCTGCCTGCTGGCCCAGTGTGTCGAACGTGTCCACATCAGGGGTTGCCGACTGTGAAGTTATTCCCTGGGTGCCCTGGATTTTGTGGCCAAAGACGCAAGGGGCCGTTGTCTGTCCATGAGTAAACTGGAGGGGTCTGCGGAACTGGCCGGTTAGGCTGGACCTCTCCTATTGGCTCAGTGTTTGTGACTCGTCCCCGTCAGAAGTTCCGGCCAGCCTTGCGGTGGCTGTCTCCATGGTGATTGGGAAAGAAGCCTTAGGCCCCGCACTCAGCCTTCACCGGGCCTCCCTGGCCTCTTACCCCTCGTGTAGAGTGCTGTGTGGATAAAAGAAAGGATGTTGGCCAGTGAGCACGTGTCCTGATTTCCTTGGAAGGATTAGGCTCCTTGCCTGGGCAGAAGACAGCCAAGGTCAGCCTGAGCCTAGACACCTAGTGACCTGTGACACTGCAGCCAGTGATAGATATTCATTTTCATGCTCAGGTATCCGCAGGTGGCGGATTGAGAGTGGTCGGAGAAGAATTGTAACTAGGGATCACATACTCACGAGGGCACGGGCCAAAGGTCAGGGAAAATAGCTGAGGTCGTGGAGCTCTAGCGGAGACAGTGTAGGGCCCGGGCCTCCCTCCTCTACGTGGCAAAGAGGTGATCCGTATGCCGCCATGCGCAGACTCTGGACGGCTGGGGCCCTGGATGCCCGGATCTCGGCCTTGTCTACCGAGAAGTGACGCACATGCGGTGTGCCACCGGAGGCTGTGGAGCAGCAGAAGGCAAACTCTTGAAAATGGGGGCTTCAGTTGACTTTGCCTGTGCTCTCCCTTGGCTGAGTGACATCGTGTGTTTCCTAGCAGGTGAAGGCATTCGTGGAGAGAGGCGGTTTCCATGCGTGCAGGCAAAGTGTGTGCTGAGATGATGAGTTGCTGGAGACCAGGGTGGACTCCTCAGAGCCAGAATAGGCCTCTGGCAGGTATGTGTCAAGGTTTTCTGCCCATGGCATTCACCCAGTATTTGCATAGAATGTTATCAGCAGAATTAGTAGTCTCCAGAGAGGCTGCCACATGTCAGCAAGCTTCACGTGGCCAGGGTCCGCCCGTGATGTTGCTCCCCAATCAATCACTACTCTCTAGACCTTCCAGATAGACTACCAGAACTTCTCTGCCCATGGGCAACCAGTAGAGCCAGAGGCCTTCCCCCTTCGCTCTTTTGTCTCTAGGCCCTCTGTCAGGCACTCCAAGCTGTGAAGTGACTCAGGGGGAGAAGGAAAGAGATTTCAGAGAAGGAACACATCCAGAGAGAGACAGCGAGAGAGAGAGGCAAGAGATGCTGAGTGGGGATGCCTTGCGTACTGATATCCTCAGGAAAGTGGGAAAGAGGTACCTGGCCTGCTCTGCCACTGCCCTGAAGCAGGCCACACCAGGGGCTCCCTTGTGCCTGCGTAGCCTTTCCCAGGGTGTGCTCCAACCCTGTGGCCACTAGGTGTCATAGGTCACAATGGAGGGCCCTGTGGCATCTGCCTGGCGGGCTGGACCTCTGCCATTGGCTCAGTCTAGTCACCAGGCCCGGTGTAAGCTCCACCCACTCTTCCGGTCGGGGAACTCTCTCTAGGGTGATGGCAAAGAAGCCTTAATCCCGCCCACCTGGCCTTGACTTCACCTACCTGGCCCGCTGACCCTCGCTCAGACCTCTGTGTTGATAAAAATGAATGTCCGCCAGTGGCCAGGTGTCAGCATCTGGGATAAAGGATTCGGGACCTTGCCTGGGGCAGAAGGCAGCCTAGGTCAGCGGGTACCTGGAAGTCTAGTGACTTGTGACCCTGCTGCCAGTGAGAAATGGTGACTCCCACACTCACATATCCCCTGGTGGCAGAATGATAGTGGTGGGTGGAGAAACATCGCTCCGGAGCACACGTTCAATGGGGCAGCAGCCAAAGCAAAGGCCAGGGCCGGTAGTGGACGTCGTGGAGCTGAATGGCGAGCCAGGGAAGGGCCCAAGGATCCCACCTGCATGTGGCAAACAGGTCGTCCGTGCCCCCACGTCCATAGAGCATTGGACTGCTGGGGCCCAGGCTGCCGGGATTTCGGCCCTGCCTTCGGAGCCCGGCCAAATATGCAGCCTTGCACCGGAGGCGGGGACATGTAGACAGCAAAAATTTGGAAAATGGCAGTGTTTCCTTGATTTCCCTGGCATCGGCCTTTTTGAGCGGCTTGCTTTTTTTGCTGGTAGGATAGGGCACTGACGGAGAAAGGCAGGATTATGTGTGCAGGAAAGGTGTGTGCTGAGAGGGTGACGACGTTGAGACCATGTTGGGATCTTTAGTCCCAGGAAAGGCGCCTGGCGGGTGTGGATCAGTGTTCTCTACCCATCCCACTTGGCGGGGGGAGGTTTTCACCATACAAAGCAGCAGCGGAATTATTCGTCGCCGGAGAGGTTGCATCTGCCCACAAGCTCCACCTGGCCAGGGTCCGCCCCTACCGTATTGCGCATGTCAATCAACAGAAGCTAAGACCTTCCAGAGAGACTACCTGCTATTCTGTCCCCACGGGGAAGCAGTACAGCCAGAAGCCTCCCCCGTTCCATCTCTAGGCTCTCTCTCAGGTCCCTCATACCTGTCATGTGTCTCAGGGGTAGAATGAAGAGATTGCTCTGAATGAACACATACAGAGAGGCCATAGATGCTGAGGAAGGGCGCCTTGCCTGCTGATATCCTAGCGTAAGTGGAAGGGAGGTACCTGCCTGCTGGCCCAGTGTGTCGAACGTGTCCACATCAGGGGTTGCCGACTGTGAAGTTATTCCCTGGGTGCCCTGGATTTTGTGGCCAAAGACGCAAGGGGCCGTTGTCTGTCCATGAGTAAACTGGAGGGGTCTGCGGAACTGGCCGGTTAGGCTGGACCTCTCCTATTGGCTCAGTGTTTGTGACTCGTCCCCGTCAGAAGTTCCGGCCAGCCTTGCGGTGGCTGTCTCCATGGTGATTGGGAAAGAAGCCTTAGGCCCCGCACTCAGCCTTCACCGGGCCTCCCTGGCCTCTTACCCCTCGTGTAGAGTGCTGTGTGGATAAAAGAAAGGATGTTGGCCAGTGAGCACGTGTCCTGATTTCCTTGGAAGGATTAGGCTCCTTGCCTGGGCAGAAGACAGCCAAGGTCAGCCTGAGCCTAGACACCTAGTGACCTGTGACACTGCAGCCAGTGATAGATATTCATTTTCATGCTCAGGTATCCGCAGGTGGCGGATTGAGAGTGGTCGGAGAAGAATTGTAACTAGGGATCACATACTCACGAGGGCACGGGCCAAAGGTCAGGGAAAATAGCTGAGGTCGTGGAGCTCTAGCGGAGACAGTGTAGGGCCCGGGCCTCCCTCCTCTACGTGGCAAAGAGGTGATCCGTATGCCGCCATGCGCAGACTCTGGACGGCTGGGGCCCTGGATGCCCGGATCTCGGCCTTGTCTACCGAGAAGTGACGCACATGCGGTGTGCCACCGGAGGCTGTGGAGCAGCAGAAGGCAAACTCTTGAAAATGGGGGCTTCAGTTGACTTTGCCTGTGCTCTCCCTTGGCTGAGTGACATCGTGTGTTTCCTAGCAGGTGAAGGCATTCGTGGAGAGAGGCGGTTTCCATGCGTGCAGGCAAAGTGTGTGCTGAGATGATGAGTTGCTGGAGACCAGGGTGGACTCCTCAGAGCCAGAATAGGCCTCTGGCAGGTATGTGTCAAGGTTTTCTGCCCATGGCATTCACCCAGTATTTGCATAGAATGTTATCAGCAGAATTAGTAGTCTCCAGAGAGGCTGCCACATGTCAGCAAGCTTCACGTGGCCAGGGTCCGCCCGTGATGTTGCTCCCCAATCAATCACTACTCTCTAGACCTTCCAGATAGACTACCAGAACTTCTCTGCCCATGGGCAACCAGTAGAGCCAGAGGCCTTCCCCCTTCGCTCTTTTGTCTCTAGGCCCTCTGTCAGGCACTCCAAGCTGTGAAGTGACTCAGGGGGAGAAGGAAAGAGATTTCAGAGAAGGAACACATCCAGAGAGAGACAGCGAGAGAGAGAGGCAAGAGATGCTGAGTGGGGATGCCTTGCGTACTGATATCCTCAGGAAAGTGGGAAAGAGGTACCTGGCCTGCTCTGCCACTGCCCTGAAGCAGGCCACACCAGGGGCTCCCTTGTGCCTGCGTAGCCTTTCCCAGGGTGTGCTCCAACCCTGTGGCCACTAGGTGTCATAGGTCACAATGGAGGGCCCTGTGGCATCTGCCTGGCGGGCTGGACCTCTGCCATTGGCTCAGTCTAGTCACCAGGCCCGGTGTAAGCTCCACCCACTCTTCCGGTCGGGGAACTCTCTCTAGGGTGATGGCAAAGAAGCCTTAATCCCGCCCACCTGGCCTTGACTTCACCTACCTGGCCCGCTGACCCTCGCTCAGACCTCTGTGTTGATAAAAATGAATGTCCGCCAGTGGCCAGGTGTCAGCATCTGGGATAAAGGATTCGGGACCTTGCCTGGGGCAGAAGGCAGCCTAGGTCAGCGGGTACCTGGAAGTCTAGTGACTTGTGACCCTGCTGCCAGTGAGAAATGGTGACTCCCACACTCACATATCCCCTGGTGGCAGAATGATAGTGGTGGGTGGAGAAACATCGCTCCGGAGCACACGTTCAATGGGGCAGCAGCCAAAGCAAAGGCCAGGGCCGGTAGTGGACGTCGTGGAGCTGAATGGCGAGCCAGGGAAGGGCCCAAGGATCCCACCTGCATGTGGCAAACAGGTCGTCCGTGCCCCCACGTCCATAGAGCATTGGACTGCTGGGGCCCAGGCTGCCGGGATTTCGGCCCTGCCTTCGGAGCCCGGCCAAATATGCAGCCTTGCACCGGAGGCGGGGACATGTAGACAGCAAAAATTTGGAAAATGGCAGTGTTTCCTTGATTTCCCTGGCATCGGCCTTTTTGAGCGGCTTGCTTTTTTTGCTGGTAGGATAGGGCACTGACGGAGAAAGGCAGGATTATGTGTGCAGGAAAGGTGTGTGCTGAGAGGGTGACGACGTTGAGACCATGTTGGGATCTTTAGTCCCAGGAAAGGCGCCTGGCGGGTGTGGATCAGTGTTCTCTACCCATCCCACTTGGCGGGGGGAGGTTTTCACCATACAAAGCAGCAGCGGAATTATTCGTCGCCGGAGAGGTTGCATCTGCCCACAAGCTCCACCTGGCCAGGGTCCGCCCCTACCGTATTGTGCATGTCAATCAACAGAAGCTAAGACCTTCCAGAGAGACTACCTGCTATTCTGTCCCCACGGGGAAGCAGTACAGCCAGAAGCCTCCCCCGTTCCATCTCTAGGCTCTCTCTCAGGTCCCTCATACCTGTCATGTGTCTCAGGGGTAGAATGAAGAGATTGCTCTGAATGAACACATACAGAGAGGCCATAGATGCTGAGGAAGGGCGCCTTGCCTGCTGATATCCTAGCGTAAGTGGAAGGGAGGTACCTGCCTGCTGGCCCAGTGTGTCGAACGTGTCCACATCAGGGGTTGCCGACTGTGAAGTTATTCCCTGGGTGCCCTGGATTTTGTGGCCAAAGACGCAAGGGGCCGTTGTCTGTCCATGAGTAAACTGGAGGGGTCTGCGGAACTGGCCGGTTAGGCTGGACCTCTCCTATTGGCTCAGTGTTTGTGACTCGTCCCCGTCAGAAGTTCCGGCCAGCCTTGCGGTGGCTGTCTCCATGGTGATTGGGAAAGAAGCCTTAGGCCCCGCACTCAGCCTTCACCGGGCCTCCCTGGCCTCTTACCCCTCGTGTAGAGTGCTGTGTGGATAAAAGAAAGGATGTTGGCCAGTGAGCACGTGTCCTGATTTCCTTGGAAGGATTAGGCTCCTTGCCTGGGCAGAAGACAGCCAAGGTCAGCCTGAGCCTAGACACCTAGTGACCTGTGACACTGCAGCCAGTGATAGATATTCATTTTCATGCTCAGGTATCCGCAGGTGGCGGATTGAGAGTGGTCGGAGAAGAATTGTAACTAGGGATCACATACTCACGAGGGCACGGGCCAAAGGTCAGGGAAAATAGCTGAGGTCGTGGAGCTCTAGCGGAGACAGTGTAGGGCCCGGGCCTCCCTCCTCTACGTGGCAAAGAGGTGATCCGTATGCCGCCATGCGCAGACTCTGGACGGCTGGGGCCCTGGATGCCCGGATCTCGGCCTTGTCTACCGAGAAGTGACGCACATGCGGTGTGCCACCGGAGGCTGTGGAGCAGCAGAAGGCAAACTCTTGAAAATGGGGGCTTCAGTTGACTTTGCCTGTGCTCTCCCTTGGCTGAGTGACATCGTGTGTTTCCTAGCAGGTGAAGGCATTCGTGGAGAGAGGCGGTTTCCATGCGTGCAGGCAAAGTGTGTGCTGAGATGATGAGTTGCTGGAGACCAGGGTGGACTCCTCAGAGCCAGAATAGGCCTCTGGCAGGTATGTGTCAAGGTTTTCTGCCCATGGCATTCACCCAGTATTTGCATAGAATGTTATCAGCAGAATTAGTAGTCTCCAGAGAGGCTGCCACATGTCAGCAAGCTTCACGTGGCCAGGGTCCGCCCGTGATGTTGCTCCCCAATCAATCACTACTCTCTAGACCTTCCAGATAGACTACCAGAACTTCTCTGCCCATGGGCAACCAGTAGAGCCAGAGGCCTTCCCCCTTCGCTCTTTTGTCTCTAGGCCCTCTGTCAGGCACTCCAAGCTGTGAAGTGACTCAGGGGGAGAAGGAAAGAGATTTCAGAGAAGGAACACATCCAGAGAGAGACAGCGAGAGAGAGAGGCAAGAGATGCTGAGTGGGGATGCCTTGCGTACTGATATCCTCAGGAAAGTGGGAAAGAGGTACCTGGCCTGCTCTGCCACTGCCCTGAAGCAGGCCACACCAGGGGCTCCCTTGTGCCTGCGTAGCCTTTCCCAGGGTGTGCTCCAACCCTGTGGCCACTAGGTGTCATAGGTCACAATGGAGGGCCCTGTGGCATCTGCCTGGCGGGCTGGACCTCTGCCATTGGCTCAGTCTAGTCACCAGGCCCGGTGTAAGCTCCGCCCACTCTTCCGGTCGGGGAACTCTCTCTAGGGTGATGGCAAAGAAGCCTTAATCCCGCCCACCTGGCCTTGACTTCACCTACCTGGCCCGCTGACCCTCGCTCAGACCTCTGTGTTGATAAAAATGAATGTCCGCCAGTGGCCAGGTGTCAGCATCTGGGATAAAGGATTCGGGACCTTGCCTGGGGCAGAAGGCAGCCTAGGTCAGCGGGTACCTGGAAGTCTAGTGACTTGTGACCCTGCTGCCAGTGAGAAATGGTGACTCCCACACTCACATATCCCCTGGTGGCAGAATGATAGTGGTGGGTGGAGAAACATCGCTCCGGAGCACACGTTCAATGGGGCAGCAGCCAAAGCAAAGGCCAGGGCCGGTAGTGGACGTCGTGGAGCTGAATGGCGAGCCAGGGAAGGGCCCAAGGATCCCACCTGCATGTGGCAAACAGGTCGTCCGTGCCCCCACGTCCATAGAGCATTGGACTGCTGGGGCCCAGGCTGCCGGGATTTCGGCCCTGCCTTCGGAGCCCGGCCAAATATGCAGCCTTGCACCGGAGGCGGGGACATGTAGACAGCAAAAATTTGGAAAATGGCAGTGTTTCCTTGATTTCCCTGGCATCGGCCTTTTTGAGCGGCTTGCTTTTTTTGCTGGTAGGATAGGGCACTGACGGAGAAAGGCAGGATTATGTGTGCAGGAAAGGTGTGTGCTGAGAGGGTGACGACGTTGAGACCATGTTGGGATCTTTAGTCCCAGGAAAGGCGCCTGGCGGGTGTGGATCAGTGTTCTCTACCCATCCCACTTGGCGGGGGGAGGTTTTCACCATACAAAGCAGCAGCGGAATTATTCGTCGCCGGAGAGGTTGCATCTGCCCACAAGCTCCACCTGGCCAGGGTCCGCCCCTACCGTATTGCGCATGTCAATCAACAGAAGCTAAGACCTTCCAGAGAGACTACCTGCTATTCTGTCCCCACGGGGAAGCAGTACAGCCAGAAGCCTCCCCCGTTCCATCTCTAGGCTCTCTCTCAGGTCCCTCATACCTGTCATGTGTCTCAGGGGTAGAATGAAGAGATTCCTCTGAATGAACACATACAGAGAGGCCATAGATGCTGAGGAAGGGCGCCTTGCCTGCTGATATCCTAGCGTAAGTGGAAGGGAGGTACCTGCCTGCTGGCCCAGTGTGTCGAACGTGTCCACATCAGGGGTTGCCGACTGTGAAGTTATTCCCTGGGTGCCCTGGATTTTGTGGCCAAAGACGCAAGGGGCCGTTGTCTGTCCATGAGTAAACTGGAGGGGTCTGCGGAACTGGCCGGTTAGGCTGGACCTCTCCTATTGGCTCAGTGTTTGTGACTCGTCCCCGTCAGAAGTTCCGGCCAGCCTTGCGGTGGCTGTCTCCATGGTGATTGGGAAAGAAGCCTTAGGCCCCGCACTCAGCCTTCACCGGGCCTCCCTGGCCTCTTACCCCTCGTGTAGAGTGCTGTGTGGATAAAAGAAAGGATGTTGGCCAGTGAGCACGTGTCCTGATTTCCTTGGAAGGATTAGGCTCCTTGCCTGGGCAGAAGACAGCCAAGGTCAGCCTGAGCCTAGACACCTAGTGACCTGTGACACTGCAGCCAGTGATAGATATTCATTTTCATGCTCAGGTATCCGCAGGTGGCGGATTGAGAGTGGTCGGAGAAGAATTGTAACTAGGGATCACATACTCACGAGGGCACGGGCCAAAGGTCAGGGAAAATAGCTGAGGTCGTGGAGCTCTAGCGGAGACAGTGTAGGGCCCGGGCCTCCCTCCTCTACGTGGCAAAGAGGTGATCCGTATGCCGCCATGCGCAGACTCTGGACGGCTGGGGCCCTGGATGCCCGGATCTCGGCCTTGTCTACCGAGAAGTGACGCACATGCGGTGTGCCACCGGAGGCTGTGGAGCAGCAGAAGGCAAACTCTTGAAAATGGGGGCTTCAGTTGACTTTGCCTGTGCTCTCCCTTGGCTGAGTGACATCGTGTGTTTCCTAGCAGGTGAAGGCATTCGTGGAGAGAGGCGGTTTCCATGCGTGCAGGCAAAGTGTGTGCTGAGATGATGAGTTGCTGGAGACCAGGGTGGACTCCTCAGAGCCAGAATAGGCCTCTGGCAGGTATGTGTCAAGGTTTTCTGCCCATGGCATTCACCCAGTATTTGCATAGAATGTTATCAGCAGAATTAGTAGTCTCCAGAGAGGCTGCCACATGTCAGCAAGCTTCACGTGGCCAGGGTCCGCCCGTGATGTTGCTCCCCAATCAATCACTACTCTCTAGACCTTCCAGATAGACTACCAGAACTTCTCTGCCCATGGGCAACCAGTAGAGCCAGAGGCCTTCCCCCTTCGCTCTTTTGTCTCTAGGCCCTCTGTCAGGCACTCCAAGCTGTGAAGTGACTCAGGGGGAGAAGGAAAGAGATTTCAGAGAAGGAACACATCCAGAGAGAGACAGCGAGAGAGAGAGGCAAGAGATGCTGAGTGGGGATGCCTTGCGTACTGATATCCTCAGGAAAGTGGGAAAGAGGTACCTGGCCTGCTCTGCCACTGCCCTGAAGCAGGCCACACCAGGGGCTCCCTTGTGCCTGCGTAGCCTTTCCCAGGGTGTGCTCCAACCCTGTGGCCACTAGGTGTCATAGGTCACAATGGAGGGCCCTGTGGCATCTGCCTGGCGGGCTGGACCTCTGCCATTGGCTCAGTCTAGTCACCAGGCCCGGTGTAAGCTCCGCCCACTCTTCCGGTCGGGGAACTCTCTCTAGGGTGATGGCAAAGAAGCCTTAATCCCGCCCACCTGGCCTTGACTTCACCTACCTGGCCCGCTGACCCTCGCTCAGACCTCTGTGTTGATAAAAATGAATGTCCGCCAGTGGCCAGGTGTCAGCATCTGGGATAAAGGATTCGGGACCTTGCCTGGGGCAGAAGGCAGCCTAGGTCAGCGGGTACCTGGAAGTCTAGTGACTTGTGACCCTGCTGCCAGTGAGAAATGGTGACTCCCACACTCACATATCCCCTGGTGGCAGAATGATAGTGGTGGGTGGAGAAACATCGCTCCGGAGCACACGTTCAATGGGGCAGCAGCCAAAGCAAAGGCCAGGGCCGGTAGTGGACGTCGTGGAGCTGAATGGCGAGCCAGGGAAGGGCCCAAGGATCCCACCTGCATGTGGCAAACAGGTCGTCCGTGCCCCCACGTCCATAGAGCATTGGACTGCTGGGGCCCAGGCTGCCGGGATTTCGGCCCTGCCTTCGGAGCCCGGCCAAATATGCAGCCTTGCACCGGAGGCGGGGACATGTAGACAGCAAAAATTTGGAAAATGGCAGTGTTTCCTTGATTTCCCTGGCATCGGCCTTTTTGAGCGGCTTGCTTTTTTTGCTGGTAGGATAGGGCACTGACGGAGAAAGGCAGGATTATGTGTGCAGGAAAGGTGTGTGCTGAGAGGGTGACGACGTTGAGACCATGTTGGGATCTTTAGTCCCAGGAAAGGCGCCTGGCGGGTGTGGATCAGTGTTCTCTACCCATCCCACTTGGCGGGGGGAGGTTTTCACCATACAAAGCAGCAGCGGAATTATTCGTCGCCGGAGAGGTTGCATCTGCCCACAAGCTCCACCTGGCCAGGGTCCGCCCCTACCGTATTGCGCATGTCAATCAACAGAAGCTAAGACCTTCCAGAGAGACTACCTGCTATTCTGTCCCCACGGGGAAGCAGTACAGCCAGAAGCCTCCCCCGTTCCATCTCTAGGCTCTCTCTCAGGTCCCTCATACCTGTCATGTGTCTCAGGGGTAGAATGAAGAGATTGCTCTGAATGAACACATACAGAGAGGCCATAGATGCTGAGGAAGGGCGCCTTGCCTGCTGATATCCTAGCGTAAGTGGAAGGGAGGTACCTGCCTGCTGGCCCAGTGTGTCGAACGTGTCCACATCAGGGGTTGCCGACTGTGAAGTTATTCCCTGGGTGCCCTGGATTTTGTGGCCAAAGACGCAAGGGGCCGTTGTCTGTCCATGAGTAAACTGGAGGGGTCTGCGGAACTGGCCGGTTAGGCTGGACCTCTCCTATTGGCTCAGTGTTTGTGACTCGTCCCCGTCAGAAGTTCCGGCCAGCCTTGCGGTGGCTGTCTCCATGGTGATTGGGAAAGAAGCCTTAGGCCCCGCACTCAGCCTTCACCGGGCCTCCCTGGCCTCTTACCCCTCGTGTAGAGTGCTGTGTGGATAAAAGAAAGGATGTTGGCCAGTGAGCACGTGTCCTGATTTCCTTGGAAGGATTAGGCTCCTTGCCTGGGCAGAAGACAGCCAAGGTCAGCCTGAGCCTAGACACCTAGTGACCTGTGACACTGCAGCCAGTGATAGATATTCATTTTCATGCTCAGGTATCCGCAGGTGGCGGATTGAGAGTGGTCGGAGAAGAATTGTAACTAGGGATCACATACTCACGAGGGCACGGGCCAAAGGTCAGGGAAAATAGCTGAGGTCGTGGAGCTCTAGCGGAGACAGTGTAGGGCCCAGGCCTCCCTCCTCTACGTGGCAAAGAGGTGATCCGTATGCCGCCATGCGCAGACTCTGGACGGCTGGGGCCCTGGATGCCCGGATCTCGGCCTTGTCTACCGAGAAGTGACGCACATGCGGTGTGCCACCGGAGGCTGTGGAGCAGCAGAAGGCAAAATCTTGAAAATGGGGGCTTCAGTTGTCTTTGCCTGTGCTCTCCCTTGGCTGAGTGACATCGTGTGTTTCCTAGCAGGTGAAGGCATTCGTGGAGAGAGGCGGTTTCCATGCGTGCAGGCAAAGTGTGTGCTGAGATGATGAGTTGCTGGAGACCAGGGTGGACTCCTCAGAGCCAGAATAGGCCTCTGGCAGGTATGTGTCAAGGTTTTCTGCCCATGGCATTCACCCAGTATTTGCATAGAATGTTATCAGCAGAATTAGTAGTCTCCAGAGAGGCTGCCACATGTCAGCAAGCTTCACGTGGCCAGGGTCCGCCCGTGATGTTGCTCCCCAATCAATCACTACTCTCTAGACCTTCCAGATAGACTACCAGAACTTCTCTGCCCATGGGCAACCAGTAGAGCCAGAGGCCTTCCCCCTTCGCTCTTTTGTCTCTAGGCCCTCTGTCAGGCACTCCAAGCTGTGAAGTGACTCAGGGGGAGAAGGAAAGAGATTTCAGAGAAGGAACACATCCAGAGAGAGACAGCGAGAGAGAGAGGCAAGAGATGCTGAGTGGGGATGCCTTGCGTACTGATATCCTCAGGAAAGTGGGAAAGAGGTACCTGGCCTGCTCTGCCACTGCCCTGAAGCAGGCCACACCAGGGGCTCCCTTGTGCCTGCGTAGCCTTTCCCAGGGTGTGCTCCAACCCTGTGGCCACTAGGTGTCATAGGTCACAATGGAGGGCCCTGTGTCATCTGCCTGGCGGGCTGGACCTCTGCCATTGGCTCAGTCTAGTCACCAGGCCCGGTGTAAGCTCCGCCCACTCTTCCGGTCGGGGAACTCTCTCTAGGGTGATGGCAAAGAAGCCTTAATCCCGCCCACCTGGCCTTGACTTCACCTACCTGGCCCGCTGACCCTCGCTCAGACCTCTGTGTTGATAAAAATGAATGTCCGCCAGTGGCCAGGTGTCAGCATCTGGGATAAAGGATTCGGGACCTTGCCTGGGGCAGAAGGCAGCCTAGGTCAGCGGGTACCTGGAAGTCTAGTGACTTGTGACCCTGCTGCCAGTGAGAAATGGTGACTCCCACACTCACATATCCCCTGGTGGCAGAATGATAGTGGTGGGTGGAGAAACATCGCTCCGGAGCACACGTTCAATGGGGCAGCAGCCAAAGCAAAGGCCAGGGCCGGTAGTGGACGTCGTGGAGCTGAATGGCGAGCCAGGGAAGGGCCCAAGGATCCCACCTGCATGTGGCAAACAGGTCGTCCGTGCCCCCACGTCCATAGAGCATTGGACTGCTGGGGCCCAGGCTGCCGGGATTTCGGCCCTGCCTTCGGAGCCCGGCCAAATATGCAGCCTTGCACCGGAGGCGGGGACATGTAGACAGCAAAAATTTGGAAAATGGCAGTGTTTCCTTGATTTCCCTGGCATCGGCCTTTTTGAGCGGCTTGCTTTTTTTGCTGGTAGGATAGGGCACTGACGGAGAAAGGCAGGATTATGTGTGCAGGAAAGGTGTGTGCTGAGAGGGTGACGACGTTGAGACCATGTTGGGATCTTTAGTCCCAGGAAAGGCGCCTGGCGGGTGTGGATCAGTGTTCTCTACCCATCCCACTTGGCGGGGGGAGGTTTTCACCATACAAAGCAGCAGCGGAATTATTCGTCGCCGGAGAGGTTGCATCTGCCCACAAGCTCCACCTGGCCAGGGTCCGCCCCTACCGTATTGCGCATGTCAATCAACAGAAGCTAAGACCTTCCAGAGAGACTACCTGCTATTCTGTCCCCACGGGGAAGCAGTACAGCCAGAAGCCTCCCCCGTTCCATCTCTAGGCTCTCTCTCAGGTCCCTCATACCTGTCATGTGTCTCAGGGGTAGAATGAAGAGATTGCTCTGAATGAACACATACAGAGAGGCCATAGATGCTGAGGAAGGGCGCCTTGCCTGCTGATATCCTAGCGTAAGTGGAAGGGAGGTACCTGCCTGCTGGCCCAGTGTGTCGAACGTGTCCACATCAGGGGTTGCCGACTGTGAAGTTATTCCCTGGGTGCCCTGGATTTTGTGGCCAAAGACGCAAGGGGCCGTTGTCTGTCCATGAGTAAACTGGAGGGGTCTGCGGAACTGGCCGGTTAGGCTGGACCTCTCCTATTGGCTCAGTGTTTGTGACTCGTCCCCGTCAGAAGTTCCGGCCAGCCTTGCGGTGGCTGTCTCCATGGTGATTGGGAAAGAAGCCTTAGGCCCCGCACTCAGCCTTCACCGGGCCTCCCTGGCCTCTTACCCCTCGTGTAGAGTGCTGTGTGGATAAAAGAAAGGATGTTGGCCAGTGAGCACGTGTCCTGATTTCCTTGGAAGGATTAGGCTCCTTGCCTGGGCAGAAGACAGCCAAGGTCAGCCTGAGCCTAGACACCTAGTGACCTGTGACACTGCAGCCAGTGATAGATATTCATTTTCATGCTCAGGTATCCGCAGGTGGCGGATTGAGAGTGGTCGGAGAAGAATTGTAACTAGGGATCACATACTCACGAGGGCACGGGCCAAAGGTCAGGGAAAATAGCTGAGGTCGTGGAGCTCTAGCGGAGACAGTGTAGGGCCCGGGCCTCCCTCCTGTACGTGGCAAAGAGGTGATCCGTATGCCGCCATGCGCAGACTCTGGACGGCTGGGGCCCTGGATGCCCGGATCTCGGCCTTGTCTACCGAGAAGTGACGCACATGCGGTGTGCCACCGGAGGCTGTGGAGCAGCAGAAGGCAAAATCTTGAAAATGGGGGCTTCAGTTGACTTTGCCTGTGCTCTCCCTTGGCTGAGTGACATCGTGTGTTTCCTAGCAGGTGAAGGCATTCGTGGAGAGAGGCGGTTTCCATGCGTGCAGGCAAAGTGTGTGCTGAGATGATGAGTTGCTGGAGACCAGGGTGGACTCCTCAGAGCCAGAATAGGCCTCTGGCAGGTATGTGTCAAGGTTTTCTGCCCATGGCATTCACCCAGTATTTGCATAGAATGTTATCAGCAGAATTAGTAGTCTCCAGAGAGGCTGCCACATGTCAGCAAGCTTCACGTGGCCAGGGTCCGCCCGTGATGTTGCTCCCCAATCAATCACTACTCTCTAGACCTTCCAGATAGACTACCAGAACTTCTCTGCCCATGGGCAACCAGTAGAGCCAGAGGCCTTCCCCCTTCGCTCTTTTGTCTCTAGGCCCTCTGTCAGGCACTCCAAGCTGTGAAGTGACTCAGGGGGAGAAGGAAAGAGATTTCAGAGAAGGAACACATCCAGAGAGAGACAGCGAGAGAGAGAGGCAAGAGATGCTGAGTGGGGATGCCTTGCGTACTGATATCCTCAGGAAAGTGGGAAAGAGGTACCTGGTCTGCTCTGCCACTGCCCTGAAGCAGGCCACACCAGGGGCTCCCTTGTGCCTGCGTAGCCTTTCCCAGGGTGTGCTCCAACCCTGTGGCCACTAGGTGTCATAGGTCACAATGGAGGGCCCTGTGGCATCTGCCTGGCGGGCTGGACCTCTGCCATTGGCTCAGTCTAGTCACCAGGCCCGGTGTAAGCTCCGCCCACTCTTCCGGTCGGGGAACTCTCTCTAGGGTGATGGCAAAGAAGCCTTAATCCCGCCCACCTGGCCTTGACTTCACCTACCTGGCCCGCTGACCCTCGCTCAGACCTCTGTGTTGATAAAAATGAATGTCCGCCAGTGGCCAGGTGTCAGCATCTGGGATAAAGGATTCGGGACCTTGCCTGGGGCAGAAGGCAGCCTAGGTCAGCGGGTACCTGGAAGTCTAGTGACTTGTGACCCTGCTGCCAGTGAGAAATGGTGACTCCCACACTCACATATCCCCTGGTGGCAGAATGATAGTGGTGGGTGGAGAAACATCGCTCCGGAGCACACGTTCAATGGGGCAGCAGCCAAAGCAAAGGCCAGGGCCGGTAGTGGACGTCGTGGAGCTGAATGGCGAGCCAGGGAAGGGCCCAAGGATCCCACCTGCATGTGGCAAACAGGTCGTCCGTGCCCCCACGTCCATAGAGCATTGGACTGCTGGGGCCCAGGCTGCCGGGATTTCGGCCCTGCCTTCGGAGCCCGGCCAAATATGCAGCCTTGCACCGGAGGCGGGGACATGTAGACAGCAAAAATTTGGAAAATGGCAGTGTTTCCTTGATTTCCCTGGCATCGGCCTTTTTGAGCGGCTTGCTTTTTTTGCTGGTAGGATAGGGCACTGACGGAGAAAGGCAGGATTATGTGTGCAGGAAAGGTGTGTGCTGAGAGGGTGACGACGTTGAGACCATGTTGGGATCTTTAGTCCCAGGAAAGGCGCCTGGCGGGTGTGGATCAGTGTTCTCTACCCATCCCACTTGGCGGGGGGAGGTTTTCACCATACAAAGCAGCAGCGGAATTATTCGTCGCCGGAGAGGTTGCATCTGCCCACAAGCTCCACCTGGCCAGGGTCCGCCCCTACCGTATTGCGCATGTCAATCAACAGAAGCTAAGACCTTCCAGAGAGACTACCTGCTATTCTGTCCCCACGGGGAAGCAGTACAGCCAGAAGCCTCCCCCGTTCCATCTCTAGGCTCTCTCTCAGGTCCCTCATACCTGTCATGTGTCTCAGGGGTAGAATGAAGAGATTCCTCTGAATGAACACATACAGAGAGGCCATAGATGCTGAGGAAGGGCGCCTTGCCTGCTGATATCCTAGCGTAAGTGGAAGGGAGGTACCTGCCTGCTGGCCCAGTGTGTCGAACGTGTCCACATCAGGGGTTGCCAACTGTGAAGTTATTCCCTGGGTGCCCTGGATTTTGTGGCCAAAGACGCAAGGGGCCATTGTCTGTCCATGAGTAAACTGGAGGGGTCTGCGGAACTGGCCGGTTAGGCTGGACCTCTCCTATTGGCTCAGTGTTTGTGACTCGTCCCCGTCAGAAGTTCCGGCCAGCCTTGCGGTGGCTGTCTCCATGGTGATTGGGAAAGAAGCCTTAGGCCCCGCACTCAGCCTTCACCGGGCCTCCCTGGCCTCTTACCCCTCGTGTAGACTGCTGTGTGGATAAAAGAAAGGATGTTGGCCAGTGAGCACGTGTCCTGATTTCCTTGGAAGGATTAGGCTCCTTGCCTGGGCAGAAGACAGCCAAGGTCAGCCTGAGCCTAGACACCTAGTGACCTGTGACACTGCAGCCAGTGATAGATATTCATTTTCATGCTCAGGTATCCGCAGGTGGCAGATTGAGAGTGGTCGGAGAAGAATTGTAACTAGGGATCACATACTCACGAGGGCACGGGCCAAAGGTCAGGGAAAATAGCTGAGGTCGTGGAGCTCTAGCGGAGACAGTGTAGGGCCCGGGCCTCCCTCCTCTACGTGGCAAAGAGGTGATCCGTATGCCGCCATGCGCAGACTCTGGACGGCTGGGGCCCTGGATGCCCGGATCTCGGCCTTGTCTACCGAGAAGTGACGCACATGCGGTGTGCCACCGGAGGCTGTGGAGCAGCAGAAGGCAAACTCTTGAAAATGGGGGCTTCAGTTGACTTTGCCTGTGCTCTCCCTTGGCTGAGTGACATCGTGTGTTTCCTAGCAGGTGAAGGCATTCGTGGAGAGAGGCGGTTTCCATGCGTGCAGGCAAAGTGTGTGCTGAGATGATGAGTTGCTGGAGACCAGGGTGGACTCCTCAGAGCCAGAATAGGCCTCTGGCAGGTATGTGTCAAGGTTTTCTGCCCATGGCATTCACCCAGTATTTGCATAGAATGTTATCAGCAGAATTAGTAGTCTCCAGAGAGGCTGCCACATGTCAGCAAGCTTCACGTGGCCAGGGTCCGCCCGTGATGTTGCTCCCCAATCAATCACTACTCTCTAGACCTTCCAGATAGACTACCAGAACTTCTCTGCCCATGGGCAACCAGTAGAGCCAGAGGCCTTCCCCCTTCGCTCTTTTGTCTCTAGGCCCTCTGTCAGGCACTCCAAGCTGTGAAGTGACTCAGGGGGAGAAGGAAAGAGATTTCAGAGAAGGAACACATCCAGAGAGAGACAGCGAGAGAGAGAGGCAAGAGATGCTGAGTGGGGATGCCTTGCGTACTGATATCCTCAGGAAAGTGGGAAAGAGGTACCTGGCCTGCTCTGCCACTGCCCTGAAGCAGGCCACACCAGGGGCTCCCTTGTGCCTGCGTAGCCTTTCCCAGGGTGTGCTCCAACCCTGTGGCCACTAGGTGTCATAGGTCACAATGGAGGGCCCTGTGGCATCTGCCTGGCGGGCTGGACCTCTGCCATTGGCTCAGTCTAGTCACCAGGCCCGGTGTAAGCTCCGCCCACTCTTCCGGTCGGGGAACTCTCTCTAGGGTGATGGCAAAGAAGCCTTAATCCCGCCCACCTGGCCTTGACTTCACCTACCTGGCCCGCTGACCCTTGCTCAGACCTCTGTGTTGATAAAAATGAATGTCCGCCAGTGGCCAGGTGTCAGCATCTGGGATAAAGGATTCGGGACCTTGCCTGGGGCAGAAGGCAGCCTAGGTCAGCGGGTACCTGGAAGTCTAGTGACTTGTGACCCTGCTGCCAGTGAGAAATGGTGACTCCCACACTCACATATCCCCTGGTGGCAGAATGATAGTGGTGGGTGGAGAAACATCGCTCCGGAGCACACGTTCAATGGGGCAGCAGCCAAAGCAAAGGCCAGGGCCGGTAGTGGACGTCGTGGAGCTGAATGGCGAGCCAGGGAAGGGCCCAAGGATCCCACCTGCATGTGGCAAACAGGTCGTCCGTGCCCCCACGTCCATAGAGCATTGGACTGCTGGGGCCCAGGCTGCCGGGATTTCGGCCCTGCCTTCGGAGCCCGGCCAAATATGCAGCCTTGCACCGGAGGCGGGGACATGTAGACAGCAAAAATTTGGAAAATGGCAGTGTTTCCTTGATTTCCCTGGCATCGGCCTTTTTGAGCGGCTTGCTTTTTTTGCTGGTAGGATAGGGCACTGACGGAGAAAGGCAGGATTATGTGTGCAGGAAAGGTGTGTGCTGAGAGGGTGACGACGTTGAGACCATGTTGGGATCTTTAGTCCCAGGAAAGGCGCCTGGCGGGTGTGGATCAGTGTTCTCTACCCATCCCACTTGGCGGGGGGAGGTTTTCACCATACAAAGCAGCAGCGGAATTATTCGTCGCCGGAGAGGTTGCATCTGCCCACAAGCTCCACCTGGCCAGGGTCCGCCCCTACCGTATTGCGCATGTCAATCAACAGAAGCTAAGACCTTCCAGAGAGACTACCTGCTATTCTGTCCCCACGGGGAAGCAGTACAGCCAGAAGCCTCCCCCGTTCCATCTCTAGGCTCTCTCTCAGGTCCCTCATACCTGTCATGTGTCTCAGGGGTAGAATGAAGAGATTGCTCTGAATGAACACATACAGAGAGGCCATAGATGCTGAGGAAGGGCGCCTTGCCTGCTGATATCCTAGCGTAAGTGGAAGGGAGGTACCTGCCTGCTGGCCCAGTGTGTCGAACGTGTCCACATCAGGGGTTGCCGACTGTGAAGTTATTCCCTGGGTGCCCTGGATTTTGTGGCCAAAGACGCAAGGGGCCGTTGTCTGTCCATGAGTAAACTGGAGGGGTCTGCGGAACTGGCCGGTTAGGCTGGACCTCTCCTATTGGCTCAGTGTTTGTGACTCGTCCCCGTCAGAAGTTCCGGCCAGCCTTGCGGTGGCTGTCTCCATGGTGATTGGGAAAGAAGCCTTAGGCCCCGCACTCAGCCTTCACCGGGCCTCCCTGGCCTCTTACCCCTCGTGTAGAGTGCTGTGTGGATAAAAGAAAGGATGTTGGCCAGTGAGCACGTGTCCTGATTTCCTTGGAAGGATTAGGCTCCTTGCCTGGGCAGAAGACAGCCAAGGTCAGCCTGAGCCTAGACACCTAGTGACCTGTGACACTGCAGCCAGTGATAGATATTCATTTTCATGCTCAGGTATCCGCAGGTGGCGGATTGAGAGTGGTCGGAGAAGAATTGTAACTAGGGATCACATACTCACGAGGGCACGGGCCAAAGGTCAGGGAAAATAGCTGAGGTCGTGGAGCTCTAGCGGAGACAGTGTAGGGCCCGGGCCTCCCTCCTGTACGTGGCAAAGAGGTGATCCGTATGCCGCCATGCGCAGACTCTGGACGGCTGGGGCCCTGGATGCCCGGATCTCGGCCTTGTCTACCGAGAAGTGACGCACATGCGGTGTGCCACCGGAGGCTGTGGAGCAGCAGAAGGCAAACTCTTGAAAATGGGGGCTTCAGTTGACTTTGCCTGTGCTCTCCCTTGGCTGAGTGACATCGTGTGTTTCCTAGCAGGTGAAGGCATTCGTGGAGAGAGGCGGTTTCCATGCGTGCAGGCAAAGTGTGTGCTGAGATGATGAGTTGCTGGAGACCAGGGTGGACTCCTCAGAGCCAGAATAGGCCTCTGGCAGGTATGTGTCAAGGTTTTCTGCCCATGGCATTCACCCAGTATTTGCATAGAATGTTATCAGCAGAATTAGTAGTCTCCAGAGAGGCTGCCACATGTCAGCAAGCTTCACGTGGCCAGGGTCCGCCCGTGATGTTGCTCCCCAATCAATCACTACTCTCTAGACCTTCCAGATAGACTACCAGAACTTCTCTGCCCATGGGCAACCAGTAGAGCCAGAGGCCTTCCCCCTTCGCTCTTTTGTCTCTAGGCCCTCTGTCAGGCACTCCAAGCTGTGAAGTGACTCAGGGGGAGAAGGAAAGAGATTTCAGAGAAGGAACACATCCAGAGAGAGACAGCGAGAGAGAGAGGCAAGAGATGCTGAGTGGGGATGCCTTGCGTACTGATATCCTCAGGAAAGTGGGAAAGAGGTACCTGGCCTGCTCTGCCACTGCCCTGAAGCAGGCCACACCAGGGGCTCCCTTGTGCCTGCGTAGCCTTTCCCAGGGTGTGCTCCAACCCTGTGGCCACTAGGTGTCATAGGTCACAATGGAGGGCCCTGTGTCATCTGCCTGGCGGGCTGGACCTCTGCCATTGGCTCAGTCTAGTCACCAGGCCCGGTGTAAGCTCCGCCCACTCTTCCGGTCGGGGAACTCTCTCTAGGGTGATGGCAAAGAAGCCTTAATCCTGCCCACCTGGCCTTGACTTCACCTACCTGGCCCGCTGACCCTCGCTCAGACCTCTGTGTTGATAAAAATGAATGTCCGCCAGTGGCCAGGTGTCAGCATCTGGGATAAAGGATTCGGGACCTTGCCTGGGGCAGAAGGCAGCCTAGGTCAGCGGGTACCTGGAAGTCTAGTGACTTGTGACCCTGCTGCCAGTGAGAAATGGTGACTCCCACACTCACATATCCCCTGGTGGCAGAATGATAGTGGTGGGTGGAGAAACATCGCTCCGGAGCACACGTTCAATGGGGCAGCAGCCAAAGCAAAGGCCAGGGCCGGTAGTGGACGTCGTGGAGCTGAATGGCGAGCCAGTGAAGGGCCCAAGGATCCCACCTGCATGTGGCAAACAGGTCGTCCGTGCCCCCACGTCCATAGAGCATTGGACTGCTGGGGCCCAGGCTGCCGGGATTTCGGCCCTGCCTTCGGAGCCCGGCCAAATATGCAGCCTTGCACCGGAGGCGGGGACATGTAGACAGCAAAAATTTGGAAAATGGCAGTGTTTCCTTGATTTCCCTGGCATCGGCCTTTTTGAGCGGCTTGCTTTTTTTGCTGGTAGGATAGGGCACTGACGGAGAAAGGCAGGATTATGTGTGCAGGAAAGGTGTGTGCTGAGAGGGTGACGACGTTGAGACCATGTTGGGATCTTTAGTCCCAGGAAAGGCGCCTGGCGGGTGTGGATCAGTGTTCTCTACCCATCCCACTTGGCGGGGGGAGGTTTTCACCATACAAAGCAGCAGCGGAATTATTCGTCGCCGGAGAGGTTGCATCTGCCCACAAGCTCCACCTGGCCAGGGTCCGCCCCTACCGTATTGCGCATGTCAATCAACAGAAGCTAAGACCTTCCAGAGAGACTACCTGCTATTCTGTCCCCACGGGGAAGCAGTACAGCCAGAAGCCTCCCCCGTTCCATCTCTAGGCTCTCTCTCAGGTCCCTCATACCTGTCATGTGTCTCAGGGGTAGAATGAAGAGATTGCTCTGAATGAACACATACAGAGAGGCCATAGATGCTGAGGAAGGGCGCCTTGCCTGCTGATATCCTAGCGTAAGTGGAAGGGAGGTACCTGCCTGCTGGCCCAGTGTGTCGAACGTGTCCACATCAGGGGTTGCCGACTGTGAAGTTATTCCCTGGGTGCCCTGGATTTTGTGGCCAAAGACGCAAGGGGCCGTTGTCTGTCCATGAGTAAACTGGAGGGGTCTGCGGAACTGGCCGGTTAGGCTGGACCTCTCCTATTGGCTCAGTGTTTGTGACTCGTCCCCGTCAGAAGTTCCGGCCAGCCTTGCGGTGGCTGTCTCCATGGTGATTGGGAAAGAAGCCTTAGGCCCCGCACTCAGCCTTCACCGGGCCTCCCTGGCCTCTTACCCCTCGTGTAGAGTGCTGTGTGGATAAAAGAAAGGATGTTGGCCAGTGAGCACGTGTCCTGATTTCCTTGGAAGGATTAGGCTCCTTGCCTGGGCAGAAGACAGCCAAGGTCAGCCTGAGCCTAGACACCTAGTGACCTGTGACACTGCAGCCAGTGATAGATATTCATTTTCATGCTCAGGTATCCGCAGGTGGCGGATTGAGAGTGGTCGGAGAAGAATTGTAACTAGGGATCACATACTCACGAGGGCACGGGCCAAAGGTCAGGGAAAATAGCTGAGGTCGTGGAGCTCTAGCGGAGACAGTGTAGGGCCCGGGCCTCCCTCCTGTACGTGGCAAAGAGGTGATCCGTATGCCGCCATGCGCAGACTCTGGACGGCTGGGGCCCTGGATGCCCGGATCTCGGCCTTGTCTACCGAGAAGTGACGCACATGCGGTGTGCCACCGGAGGCTGTGGAGCAGCAGAAGGCAAACTCTTGAAAATGGGGGCTTCAGTTGACTTTGCCTGTGCTCTCCCTTGGCTGAGTGACATCGTGTGTTTCCTAGCAGGTGAAGGCATTCGTGGAGAGAGGCGGTTTCCATGCGTGCAGGCAAAGTGTGTGCTGAGATGATGAGTTGCTGGAGACCAGGGTGGACTCCTCAGAGCCAGAATAGGCCTCTGGCAGGTATGTGTCAAGGTTTTCTGCCCATGGCATTCACCCAGTATTTGCATAGAATGTTATCAGCAGAATTAGTAGTCTCCAGAGAGGCTGCCACATGTCAGCAAGCTTCACGTGGCCAGGGTCCGCCCGTGATGTTGCTCCCCAATCAATCACTACTCTCTAGACCTTCCAGATAGACTACCAGAACTTCTCTGCCCATGGGCAACCAGTAGAGCCAGAGGCCTTCCCCCTTCGCTCTTTTGTCTCTAGGCCCTCTGTCAGGCACTCCAAGCTGTGAAGTGACTCAGGGGGAGAAGGAAAGAGATTTCAGAGAAGGAACACATCCAGAGAGAGACAGCGAGAGAGAGAGGCAAGAGATGCTGAGTGGGGATGCCTTGCGTACTGATATCCTCAGGAAAGTGGGAAAGAGGTACCTGGCCTGCTCTGCCACTGCCCTGAAGCAGGCCACACCAGGGGCTCCCTTGTGCCTGCGTAGCCTTTCCCAGGGTGTGCTCCAACCCTGTGGCCACTAGGTGTCATAGGTCACAATGGAGGGCCCTGTGGCATCTGCCTGGCGGGCTGGACCTCTGCCATTGGCTCAGTCTAGTCACCAGGCCCGGTGTAAGCTCCGCCCACTCTTCCGGTCGGGGAACTCTCTCTAGGGTGATGGCAAAGAAGCCTTAATCCCGCCCACCTGGCCTTGACTTCACCTACCTGGCCCGCTGACCCTCGCTCAGACCTCTGTGTTGATAAAAATGAATGTCCGCCAGTGGCCAGGTGTCAGCATCTGGGATAAAGGATTCGGGACCTTGCCTGGGGCAGAAGGCAGCCTAGGTCAGCGGGTACCTGGAAGTCTAGTGACTTGTGACCCTGCTGCCAGTGAGAAATGGTGACTCCCACACTCACATATCCCCTGGTGGCAGAATGATAGTGGTGGGTGGAGAAACATCGCTCCGGAGCACACGTTCAATGGGGCAGCAGCCAAAGCAAAGGCCAGGGCCGGTAGTGGACGTCGTGGAGCTGAATGGCGAGCCAGTGAAGGGCCCAAGGATCCCACCTGCATGTGGCAAACAGGTCGTCCGTGCCCCCACGTCCATAGAGCATTGGACTGCTGGGGCCCAGGCTGCCGGGATTTCGGCCCTGCCTTCGGAGCCCGGCCAAATATGCAGCCTTGCACCGGAGGCGGGGACATGTAGACAGCAAAAATTTGGAAAATGGCAGTGTTTCCTTGATTTCCCTGGCATCGGCCTTTTTGAGCGGCTTGCTTTTTTTGCTGGTAGGATAGGGCACTGACGGAGAAAGGCAGGATTATGTGTGCAGGAAAGGTGTGTGCTGAGAGGGTGACGACGTTGAGACCATGTTGGGATCTTTAGTCCCAGGAAAGGCGCCTGGCGGGTGTGGATCAGTGTTCTCTACCCATCCCACTTGGCGGGGGGAGGTTTTCACCATACAAAGCAGCAGCGGAATTATTCGTCGCCGGAGAGGTTGCATCTGCCCACAAGCTCCACCTGGCCAGGGTCCGCCCCTACCGTATTGCGCATGTCAATCAACAGAAGCTAAGACCTTCCAGAGAGACTACCTGCTATTCTGTCCCCACGGGGAAGCAGTACAGCCAGAAGCCTCCCCCGTTCCATCTCTAGGCTCTCTCTCAGGTCCCTCATACCTGTCATGTGTCTCAGGGGTAGAATGAAGAGATTCCTCTGAATGAACACATACAGAGAGGCCATAGATGCTGAGGAAGGGCGCCTTGCCTGCTGATATCCTAGCGTAAGTGGAAGGGAGGTACCTGCCTGCTGGCCCAGTGTGTCGAACGTGTCCACATCAGGGGTTGCCGACTGTGAAGTTATTCCCTGGGTGCCCTGGATTTTGTGGCCAAAGACGCAAGGGGCCGTTGTCTGTCCATGAGTAAACTGGAGGGGTCTGCGGAACTGGCCGGTTAGGCTGGACCTCTCCTATTGGCTCAGTGTTTGTGACTCGTCCCCGTCAGAAGTTCCGGCCAGCCTTGCGGTGGCTGTCTCCATGGTGATTGGGAAAGAAGCCTTAGGCCCCGCACTCAGCCTTCACCGGGCCTCCCTGGCCTCTTACCCCTCGTGTAGAGTGCTGTGTGGATAAAAGAAAGGATGTTGGCCAGTGAGCACGTGTCCTGATTTCCTTGGAAGGATTAGGCTCCTTGCCTGGGCAGAAGACAGCCAAGGTCAGCCTGAGCCTAGACACCTAGTGACCTGTGACACTGCAGCCAGTGATAGATATTCATTTTCATGCTCAGGTATCCGCAGGTGGCGGATTGAGAGTGGTCGGAGAAGAATTGTAACTAGGGATCACATACTCACGAGGGCACGGGCCAAAGGTCAGGGAAAATAGCTGAGGTCGTGGAGCTCTAGCGGAGACAGTGTAGGGCCCGGGCCTCCCTCCTCTACGTGGCAAAGAGGTGATCCGTATGCCGCCATGCGCAGACTCTGGACGGCTGGGGCCCTGGATGCCCGGATCTCGGCCTTGTCTACCGAGAAGTGACGCACATGCGGTGTGCCACCAGAGGCTGTGGAGCAGCAGAAGGCAAACTCTTGAAAATGGGGGCTTCAGTTGACTTTGCCTGTGCTCTCCCTTGGCTGAGTGACATCGTGTGTTTCCTAGCAGGTGAAGGCATTCGTGGAGAGAGGCGGTTTCCATGCGTGCAGGCAAAGTGTGTGCTGAGATGATGAGTTGCTGGAGACCAGGGTGGACTCCTCAGAGCCAGAATAGGCCTCTGGCAGGTATGTGTCAAGGTTTTCTGCCCATGGCATTCACCCAGTATTTGCATAGAATGTTATCAGCAGAATTAGTAGTCTCCAGAGAGGCTGCCACATGTCAGCAAGCTTCACGTGGCCAGGGTCCGCCCGTGATGTTGCTCCCCAATCAATCACTACTCTCTAGACCTTCCAGATAGACTACCAGAACTTCTCTGCCCATGGGCAACCAGTAGAGCCAGAGGCCTTCCCCCTTCGCTCTTTTGTCTCTAGGCCCTCTGTCAGGCACTCCAAGCTGTGAAGTGACTCAGGGGGAGAAGGAAAGAGATTTCAGAGAAGGAACACATCCAGAGAGAGACAGCGAGAGAGAGAGGCAAGAGATGCTGAGTGGGGATGCCTTGCGTACTGATATCCTCAGGAAAGTGGGAAAGAGGTACCTGGCCTGCTCTGCCACTGCCCTGAAGCAGGCCACACCAGGGGCTCCCTTGTGCCTGCGTAGCCTTTCCCAGGGTGTGCTCCAACCCTGTGGCCACTAGGTGTCATAGGTCACAATGGAGGGCCCTGTGTCATCTGCCTGGCGGGCTGGACCTCTGCCATTGGCTCAGTCTAGTCACCAGGCCCGGTGTAAGCTCCGCCCACTCTTCCGGTCGGGGAACTCTCTCTAGGGTGATGGCAAAGAAGCCTTAATCCTGCCCACCTGGCCTTGACTTCACCTACCTGGCCCGCTGACCCTCGCTCAGACCTCTGTGTTGATAAAAATGAATGTCCGCCAGTGGCCAGGTGTCAGCATCTGGGATAAAGGATTCGGGACCTTGCCTGGGGCAGAAGGCAGCCTAGGTCAGCGGGTACCTGGAAGTCTAGTGACTTGTGACCCTGCTGCCAGTGAGAAATGGTGACTCCCACACTCACATATCCCCTGGTGGCAGAATGATAGTGGTGGGTGGAGAAACATCGCTCCGGAGCACACGTTCAATGGGGCAGCAGCCAAAGCAAAGGCCAGGGCCGGTAGTGGACGTCGTGGAGCTGAATGGCGAGCCAGGGAAGGGCCCAAGGATCCCACCTGCATGTGGCAAACAGGTCGTCCGTGCCCCCACGTCCATAGAGCATTGGACTGCTGGGGCCCAGGCTGCCGGGATTTCGGCCCTGCCTTCGGAGCCCGGCCAAATATGCAGCCTTGCACCGGAGGCGGGGACATGTAGACAGCAAAAATTTGGAAAATGGCAGTGTTTCCTTGATTTCCCTGGCATCGGCCTTTTTGAGCGGCTTGCTTTTTTTGCTGGTAGGATAGGGCACTGACGGAGAAAGGCAGGATTATGTGTGCAGGAAAGGTGTGTGCTGAGAGGGTGACGACGTTGAGACCATGTTGGGATCTTTAGTCCCAGGAAAGGCGCCTGGCGGGTGTGGATCAGTGTTCTCTACCCATCCCACTTGGCGGGGGGAGGTTTTCACCATACAAAGCAGCAGCGGAATTATTCGTCGCCGGAGAGGTTGCATCTGCCCACAAGCTCCACCTGGCCAGGGTCCGCCCCTACCGTATTGCGCATGTCAATCAACAGAAGCTAAGACCTTCCAGAGAGACTACCTGCTATTCTGTCCCCACGGGGAAGCAGTACAGCCAGAAGCCTCCCCCGTTCCATCTCTAGGCTCTCTCTCAGGTCCCTCATACCTGTCATGTGTCTCAGGGGTAGAATGAAGAGATTGCTCTGAATGAACACATACAGAGAGGCCATAGATGCTGAGGAAGGGCGCCTTGCCTGCTGATATCCTAGCGTAAGTGGAAGGGAGGTACCTGCCTGCTGGCCCAGTGTGTCGAACGTGTCCACATCAGGGGTTGCCGACTGTGAAGTTATTCCCTGGGTGCCCTGGATTTTGTGGCCAAAGACGCAAGGGGCCGTTGTCTGTCCATGAGTAAACTGGAGGGGTCTGCGGAACTGGCCGGTTAGGCTGGACCTCTCCTATTGGCTCAGTGTTTGTGACTCGTCCCCGTCAGAAGTTCCGGCCAGCCTTGCGGTGGCTGTCTCCATGGTGATTGGGAAAGAAGCCTTAGGCCCCGCACTCAGCCTTCACCGGGCCTCCCTGGCCTCTTACCCCTCGTGTAGAGTGCTGTGTGGATAAAAGAAAGGATGTTGGCCAGTGAGCACGTGTCCTGATTTCCTTGGAAGGATTAGGCTCCTTGCCTGGGCAGAAGACAGCCAAGGTCAGCCTGAGCCTAGACACCTAGTGACCTGTGACACTGCAGCCAGTGATAGATATTCATTTTCATGCTCAGGTATCCGCAGGTGGCGGATTGAGAGTGGTCGGAGAAGAATTGTAACTAGGGATCACATACTCACGAGGGCACGGGCCAAAGGTCAGGGAAAATAGCTGAGGTCGTGGAGCTCTAGCGGAGACAGTGTAGGGCCCGGGCCTCCCTCCTCTACGTGGCAAAGAGGTGATCCGTATGCCGCCATGCGCAGACTCTGGACGGCTGGGGCCCTGGATGCCCGGATCTCGGCCTTGTCTACCGAGAAGTGACGCACATGCGGTGTGCCACCGGAGGCTGTGGAGCAGCAGAAGGCAAACTCTTGAAAATGGGGGCTTCAGTTGACTTTGCCTGTGCTCTCCCTTGGCTGAGTGACATCGTGTGTTTCCTAGCAGGTGAAGGCATTCGTGGAGAGAGGCGGTTTCCATGCGTGCAGGCAAAGTGTGTGCTGAGATGATGAGTTGCTGGAGACCAGGGTGGACTCCTCAGAGCCAGAATAGGCCTCTGGCAGGTATGTGTCAAGGTTTTCTGCCCATGGCATTCACCCAGTATTTGCATAGAATGTTATCAGCAGAATTAGTAGTCTCCAGAGAGGCTGCCACATGTCAGCAAGCTTCACGTGGCCAGGGTCCGCCCGTGATGTTGCTCCCCAATCAATCACTACTCTCTAGACCTTCCAGATAGACTACCAGAACTTCTCTGCCCATGGGCAACCAGTAGAGCCAGAGGCCTTCCCCCTTCGCTCTTTTGTCTCTAGGCCCTCTGTCAGGCACTCCAAGCTGTGAAGTGACTCAGGGGGAGAAGGAAAGAGATTTCAGAGAAGGAACACATCCAGAGAGAGACAGCGAGAGAGAGAGGCAAGAGATGCTGAGTGGGGATGCCTTGCGTACTGATATCCTCAGGAAAGTGGGAAAGAGGTACCTGGCCTGCTCTGCCACTGCCCTGAAGCAGGCCACACCAGGGGCTCCCTTGTGCCTGCGTAGCCTTTCCCAGGGTGTGCTCCAACCCTGTGGCCACTAGGTGTCATAGGTCACAATGGAGGGCCCTGTGGCATCTGCCTGGCGGGCTGGACCTCTGCCATTGGCTCAGTCTAGTCACCAGGCCCGGTGTAAGCTCCGCCCACTCTTCCGGTCGGGGAACTCTCTCTAGGGTGATGGCAAAGAAGCCTTAATCCCGCCCACCTGGCCTTGACTTCACCTACCTGGCCCGCTGACCCTCGCTCAGACCTCTGTGTTGATAAAAATGAATGTCCGCCAGTGGCCAGGTGTCAGCATCTGGGATAAAGGATTCGGGACCTTGCCTGGGGCAGAAGGCAGCCTAGGTCAGCGGGTACCTGGAAGTCTAGTGACTTGTGACCCTGCTGCCAGTGAGAAATGGTGACTCCCACACTCACATATCCCCTGGTGGCAGAATGATAGTGGTGGGTGGAGAAACATCGCTCCGGAGCACACGTTCAATGGGGCAGCAGCCAAAGCAAAGGCCAGGGCCGGTAGTGGACGTCGTGGAGCTGAATGGCGAGCCAGTGAAGGGCCCAAGGATCCCACCTGCATGTGGCAAACAGGTCGTCCGTGCCCCCACGTCCATAGAGCATTGGACTGCTGGGGCCCAGGCTGCCGGGATTTCGGCCCTGCCTTCGGAGCCCGGCCAAATATGCAGCCTTGCACCGGAGGCGGGGACATGTAGACAGCAAAAATTTGGAAAATGGCAGTGTTTCCTTGATTTCCCTGGCATCGGCCTTTTTGAGCGGCTTGCTTTTTTTGCTGGTAGGATAGGGCACTGACGGAGAAAGGCAGGATTATGTGTGCAGGAAAGGTGTGTGCTGAGAGGGTGACGACGTTGAGACCATGTTGGGATCTTTAGTCCCAGGAAAGGCGCCTGGCGGGTGTGGATCAGTGTTCTCTACCCATCCCACTTGGCGGGGGGAGGTTTTCACCATACAAAGCAGCAGCGGAATTATTCGTCGCCGGAGAGGTTGCATCTGCCCACAAGCTCCACCTGGCCAGGGTCCGCCCCTACCGTATTGCGCATGTCAATCAACAGAAGCTAAGACCTTCCAGAGAGACTACCTGCTATTCTGTCCCCACGGGGAAGCAGTACAGCCAGAAGCCTCCCCCGTTCCATCTCTAGGCTCTCTCTCAGGTCCCTCATACCTGTCATGTGTCTCAGGGGTAGAATGAAGAGATTGCTCTGAATGAACACATACAGAGAGGCCATAGATGCTGAGGAAGGGCGCCTTGCCTGCTGATATCCTAGCGTAAGTGGAAGGG
Source organism: Elephas maximus indicus (assembly GCF_024166365.1). Taxonomy (NCBI): domain Eukaryota; kingdom Metazoa; phylum Chordata; class Mammalia; order Proboscidea; family Elephantidae; genus Elephas; species Elephas maximus. The sequence goes on along the minus strand of NC_064832.1, from coordinate 3,532,045 downwards.
AGGTACCTGCCTGCTGGCCCAGTGTGTCGAACGTGTCCACATCAGGGGTTGCCGACTGTGAAGTTATTCCCTGGGTGCCCTGGATTTTGTGGCCAAAGACGCAAGGGGCCGTTGTCTGTCCATGAGTAAACTGGAGGGGTCTGCGGAACTGGCCGGTTAGGCTGGACCTCTCCTATTGGCTCAGTGTTTGTGACTCGTCCCCGTCAGAAGTTCCGGCCAGCCTTGCGGTGGCTGTCTCCATGGTGATTGGGAAAGAAGCCTTAGGCCCCGCACTCAGCCTTCACCGGGCCTCCCTGGCCTCTTACCCCTCGTGTAGAGTGCTGTGTGGATAAAAGAAAGGATGTTGGCCAGTGAGCACGTGTCCTGATTTCCTTGGAAGGATTAGGCTCCTTGCCTGGGCAGAAGACAGCCAAGGTCAGCCTGAGCCTAGACACCTAGTGACCTGTGACACTGCAGCCAGTGATAGATATTCATTTTCATGCTCAGGTGTCCGCAGGTGGCGGATTGAGAGTGGTCGGAGAAGAATTGTAACTAGGGATCACATACTCACGAGGGCACGGGCCAAAGGTCAGGGAAAATAGCTGAGGTCGTGGAGCTCTAGCGGAGACAGTGTAGGGCCCGGGCCTCCCTCCTCTACGTGGCAAAGAGGTGATCCGTATGCCGCCATGCGCAGACTCTGGACGGCTGGGGCCCTGGATGCCCGGATCTCGGCCTTGTCTACCGAGAAGTGACGCACATGCGGTGTGCCACCGGAGGCTGTGGAGCAGCAGAAGGCAAACTCTTGAAAATGGGGGCTTCAGTTGACTTTGCCTGTGCTCTCCCTTGGCTGAGTGACATCGTGTGTTTCCTAGCAGGTGAAGGCATTCGTGGAGAGAGGCGGTTTCCATGCGTGCAGGCAAAGTGTGTGCTGAGATGATGAGTTGCTGGAGACCAGGGTGGACTCCTCAGAGCCAGAATAGGCCTCTGGCAGGTATGTGTCAAGGTTTTCTGCCCATGGCATTCACCCAGTATTTGCATAGAATGTTATCAGCAGAATTAGTAGTCTCCAGAGAGGCTGCCACATGTCAGCAAGCTTCACGTGGCCAGGGTCCGCCCGTGATGTTGCTCCCCAATCAATCACTACTCTCTAGACCTTCCAGATAGACTACCAGAACTTCTCTGCCCATGGGCAACCAGTAGAGCCAGAGGCCTTCCCCCTTCGCTCTTTTGTCTCTAGGCCCTCTGTCAGGCACTCCAAGCTGTGAAGTGACTCAGGGGGAGAAGGAAAGAGATTTCAGAGAAGGAACACATCCAGAGAGAGACAGCGAGAGAGAGAGGCAAGAGATGCTGAGTGGGGATGCCTTGCGTACTGATATCCTCAGGAAAGTGGGAAAGAGGTACCTGGCCTGCTCTGCCACTGCCCTGAAGCAGGCCACACCAGGGGCTCCCTTGTGCCTGCGTAGCCTTTCCCAGGGTGTGCTCCAACCCTGTGGCCACTAGGTGTCATAGGTCACAATGGAGGGCCCTGTGGCATCTGCCTGGCGGGCTGGACCTCTGCCATTGGCTCAGTCTAGTCACCAGGCCCGGTGTAAGCTCCGCCCACTCTTCCGGTCGGGGAACTCTCTCTAGGGTGATGGCAAAGAAGCCTTAATCCCGCCCACCTGGCCTTGACTTCACCTACCTGGCCCGCTGACCCTCGCTCAGACCTCTGTGTTGATAAAAATGAATGTCCGCCAGTGGCCAGGTGTCAGCATCTGGGATAAAGGATTCGGGACCTTGCCTGGGGCAGAAGGCAGCCTAGGTCAGCGGGTACCTGGAAGTCTAGTGACTTGTGACCCTGCTGCCAGTGAGAAATGGTGACTCCCACACTCACATATCCCCTGGTGGCAGAATGATAGTGGTGGGTGGAGAAACATCGCTCCGGAGCACACGTTCAATGGGGCAGCAGCCAAAGCAAAGGCCAGGGCCGGTAGTGGACGTCGTGGAGCTGAATGGCGAGCCAGGGAAGGGCCCAAGGATCCCACCTGCATGTGGCAAACAGGTCGTCCGTGCCCCCACGTCCATAGAGCATTGGACTGCTGGGGCCCAGGCTGCCGGGATTTCGGCCCTGCCTTCGGAGCCCGGCCAAATATGCAGCCTTGCACCGGAGGCGGGGACATGTAGACAGCAAAAATTTGGAAAATGGCAGTGTTTCCTTGATTTCCCTGGCATCGGCCTTTTTGAGCGGCTTGCTTTTTTTGCTGGTAGGATAGGGCCCTGACGGAGAAAGGCAGGATTATGTGTGCAGGAAAGGTGTGTGCTGAGAGGGTGACGACGTTGAGACCATGTTGGGATCTTTAGTCCCAGGAAAGGCGCCTGGCGGGTGTGGATCAGTGTTCTCTACCCATCCCACTTGGCGGGGGGAGGTTTTCACCATACAAAGCAGCAGCGGAATTATTCGTCGCCGGAGAGGTTGCATCTGCCCACAAGCTCCACCTGGCCAGGGTCCGCCCCTACCGTATTGCGCATGTCAATCAACAGAAGCTAAGACCTTCCAGAGAGACTACCTGCTATTCTGTCCCCACGGGGAAGCAGTACAGCCAGAAGCCTCCCCCGTTCCATCTCTAGGCTCTCTCTCAGGTCCCTCATACCTGTCATGTGTCTCAGGGGTAGAATGAAGAGATTGCTCTGAATGAACACATACAGAGAGGCCATAGATGCTGAGGAAGGGCGCCTTGCCTGCTGATATCCTAGCGTGAGTGGAAGGGAGGTACCTGCCTGCTGGCCCAGTGTGTCGAACGTGTCCACATCAGGGGTTGCCGACTGTGAAGTTATTCCCTGGGTGCCCTGGATTTTGTGGCCAAAGACGCAAGGGGCCGTTGTCTGTCCATGAGTAAACTGGAGGGGTCTGCGGAACTGGCCGGTTAGGCTGGACCTCTCCTATTGGCTCAGTGTTTGTGACTCGTCCCCGTCAGAAGTTCCGGCCAGCCTTGCGGTGGCTGTCTCCATGGTGATTGGGAAAGAAGCCTTAGGCCCCGCACTCAGCCTTCACCGGGCCTCCCTGGCCTCTTACCCCTCGTGTAGAGTGCTGTGTGGATAAAAGAAAGGATGTTGGCCAGTGAGCACGTGTCCTGATTTCCTTGGAAGGATTAGGCTCCTTGCCTGGGCAGAAGACAGCCAAGGTCAGCCTGAGCCTAGACACCTAGTGACCTGTGACACTGCAGCCAGTGATAGATATTCATTTTCATGCTCAGGTATCCGCAGGTGGCGGATTGAGAGTGGTCGGAGAAGAATTGTAACTAGGGATCACATACTCACGAGGGCACGGGCCAAAGGTCAGGGAAAATAGCTGAGGTCGTGGAGCTCTAGCGGAGACAGTGTAGGGCCCGGGCCTCCCTCCTGTACGTGGCAAAGAGGTGATCCGTATGCCGCCATGCGCAGACTCTGGACGGCTGGGGCCCTGGATGCCCGGATCTCGGCCTTGTCTACCGAGAAGTGACGCACATGCGGTGTGCCACCGGAGGCTGTGGAGCAGCAGAAGGCAAAATCTTGAAAATGGGGGCTTCAGTTGACTTTGCCTGTGCTCTCCCTTGGCTGAGTGACATCGTGTGTTTCCTAGCAGGTGAAGGCATTCGTGGAGAGAGGCGGTTTCCATGCGTGCAGGCAAAGTGTGTGCTGAGATGATGAGTTGCTGGAGACCAGGGTGGACTCCTCAGAGCCAGAATAGGCCTCTGGCAGGTATGTGTCAAGGTTTTCTGCCCATGGCATTCACCCAGTATTTGCATAGAATGTTATCAGCAGAATTAGTAGTCTCCAGAGAGGCTGCCACATGTCAGCAAGCTTCACGTGGCCAGGGTCCGCCCGTGATGTTGCTCCCCAATCAATCACTACTCTCTAGACCTTCCAGATAGACTACCAGAACTTCTCTGCCCATGGGCAACCAGTAGAGCCAGAGGCCTTCCCCCTTCGCTCTTTTGTCTCTAGGCCCTCTGTCAGGCACTCCAAGCTGTGAAGTGACTCAGGGGGAGAAGGAAAGAGATTTCAGAGAAGGAACACATCCAGAGAGAGACAGCGAGAGAGAGAGGCAAGAGATGCTGAGTGGGGATGCCTTGCGTACTGATATCCTCAGGAAAGTGGGAAAGAGGTACCTGGCCTGCTCTGCCACTGCCCTGAAGCAGGCCACACCAGGGGCTCCCTTGTGCCTGCGTAGCCTTTCCCAGGGTGTGCTCCAACCCTGTGGCCACTAGGTGTCATAGGTCACAATGGAGGGCCCTGTGGCATCTGCCTGGCGGGCTGGACCTCTGCCATTGGCTCAGTCTAGTCACCAGGCCCGGTGTAAGCTCCGCCCACTCTTCCGGTCGGGGAACTCTCTCTAGGGTGATGGCAAAGAAGCCTTAATCCCGCCCACCTGGCCTTGACTTCACCTACCTGGCCCGCTGACCCTCGCTCAGACCTCTGTGTTGATAAAAATGAATGTCCGCCAGTGGCCAGGTGTCAGCATCTGGGATAAAGGATTCGGGACCTTGCCTGGGGCAGAAGGCAGCCTAGGTCAGCGGGTACCTGGAAGTCTAGTGACTTGTGACCCTGCTGCCAGTGAGAAATGGTGACTCCCACACTCACATATCCCCTGGTGGCAGAATGATAGTGGTGGGTGGAGAAACATCGCTCCGGAGCACACGTTCAATGGGGCAGCAGCCAAAGCAAAGGCCAGGGCCGGTAGTGGACGTCGTGGAGCTGAATGGCGAGCCAGGGAAGGGCCCAAGGATCCCACCTGCATGTGGCAAACAGGTCGTCCGTGCCCCCACGTCCATAGAGCATTGGACTGCTGGGGCCCAGGCTGCCGGGATTTCGGCCCTGCCTTCGGAGCCCGGCCAAATATGCAGCCTTGCACCGGAGGCGGGGACATGTAGACAGCAAAAATTTGGAAAATGGCAGTGTTTCCTTGATTTCCCTGGCATCGGCCTTTTTGAGCGGCTTGCTTTTTTTGCTGGTAGGATAGGGCACTGACGGAGAAAGGCAGGATTATGTGTGCAGGAAAGGTGTGTGCTGAGAGGGTGACGACGTTGAGACCATGTTGGGATCTTTAGTCCCAGGAAAGGCGCCTGGCGGGTGTGGATCAGTGTTCTCTACCCATCCCACTTGGCGGGGGGAGGTTTTCACCATACAAAGCAGCAGCGGAATTATTCGTCGCCGGAGAGGTTGCATCTGCCCACAAGCTCCACCTGGCCAGGGTCCGCCCCTACCGTATTGCGCATGTCAATCAACAGAAGCTAAGACCTTCCAGAGAGACTACCTGCTATTCTGTCCCCACGGGGAAGCAGTACAGCCAGAAGCCTCCCCCGTTCCATCTCTAGGCTCTCTCTCAGGTCCCTCATACCTGTCATGTGTCTCAGGGGTAGAATGAAGAGATTGCTCTGAATGAACACATACAGAGAGGCCATAGATGCTGAGGAAGGGCGCCTTGCCTGCTGATATCCTAGCGTAAGTGGAAGGGAGGTACCTGCCTGCTGGCCCAGTGTGTCGAACGTGTCCACATCAGGGGTTGCCGACTGTGAAGTTATTCCCTGGGTGCCCTGGATTTTGTGGCCAAAGACGCAAGGGGCCGTTGTCTGTCCATGAGTAAACTGGAGGGGTCTGCGGAACTGGCCGGTTAGGCTGGACCTCTCCTATTGGCTCAGTGTTTGTGACTCGTCCCCGTCAGAAGTTCCGGCCAGCCTTGCGGTGGCTGTCTCCATGGTGATTGGGAAAGAAGCCTTAGGCCCCGCACTCAGCCTTCACCGGGCCTCCCTGGCCTCTTACCCCTCGTGTAGAGTGCTGTGTGGATAAAAGAAAGGATGTTGGCCAGTGAGCACGTGTCCTGATTTCCTTGGAAGGATTAGGCTCCTTGCCTGGGCAGAAGACAGCCAAGGTCAGCCTGAGCCTAGACACCTAGTGACCTGTGACACTGCAGCCAGTGATAGATATTCATTTTCATGCTCAGGTATCCGCAGGTGGCGGATTGAGAGTGGTCGGAGAAGAATTGTAACTAGGGATCACATACTCACGAGGGCACGGGCCAAAGGTCAGGGAAAATAGCTGAGGTCGTGGAGCTCTAGCGGAGACAGTGTAGGGCCCGGGCCTCCCTCCTCTACGTGGCAAAGAGGTGATCCGTATGCCGCCATGCGCAGACTCTGGACGGCTGGGGCCCTGGATGCCCGGATCTCGGCCTTGTCTACCGAGAAGTGACGCACATGCGGTGTGCCACCGGAGGCTGTGGAGCAGCAGAAGGCAAAATCTTGAAAATGGGGGCTTCAGTTGACTTTGCCTGTGCTCTCCCTTGGCTGAGTGACATCGTGTGTTTCCTAGCAGGTGAAGGCATTCGTGGAGAGAGGCGGTTTCCATGCGTGCAGGCAAAGTGTGTGCTGAGATGATGAGTTGCTGGAGACCAGGGTGGACTCCTCAGAGCCAGAATAGGCCTCTGGCAGGTATGTGTCAAGGTTTTCTGCCCATGGCATTCACCCAGTATTTGCATAGAATGTTATCAGCAGAATTAGTAGTCTCCAGAGAGGCTGCCACATGTCAGCAAGCTTCACGTGGCCAGGGTCCGCCCGTGATGTTGCTCCCCAATCAATCACTACTCTCTAGACCTTCCAGATAGACTACCAGAACTTCTCTGCCCATGGGCAACCAGTAGAGCCAGAGGCCTTCCCCCTTCGCTCTTTTGTCTCTAGGCCCTCTGTCAGGCACTCCAAGCTGTGAAGTGACTCAGGGGGAGAAGGAAAGAGATTTCAGAGAAGGAACACATCCAGAGAGAGACAGCGAGAGAGAGAGGCAAGAGATGCTGAGTGGGGATGCCTTGCGTACTGATATCCTCAGGAAAGTGGGAAAGAGGTACCTGGCCTGCTCTGCCACTGCCCTGAAGCAGGCCACACCAGGGGCTCCCTTGTGCCTGCGTAGCCTTTCCCAGGGTGTGCTCCAACCCTGTGGCCACTAGGTGTCATAGGTCACAATGGAGGGCCCTGTGGCATCTGCCTGGCGGGCTGGACCTCTGCCATTGGCTCAGTCTAGTCACCAGGCCCGGTGTAAGCTCCGCCCACTCTTCCGGTCGGGGAACTCTCTCTAGGGTGATGGCAAAGAAGCCTTAATCCCGCCCACCTGGCCTTGACTTCACCTACCTGGCCCGCTGACCCTCGCTCAGACCTCTGTGTTGATAAAAATGAATGTCCGCCAGTGGCCAGGTGTCAGCATCTGGGATAAAGGATTCGGGACCTTGCCTGGGGCAGAAGGCAGCCTAGGTCAGCGGGTACCTGGAAGTCTAGTGACTTGTGACCCTGCTGCCAGTGAGAAATGGTGACTCCCACACTCACATATCCCCTGGTGGCAGAATGATAGTGGTGGGTGGAGAAACATCGCTCCGGAGCACACGTTCAATGGGGCAGCAGCCAAAGCAAAGGCCAGGGCCGGTAGTGGACGTCGTGGAGCTGAATGGCGAGCCAGGGAAGGGCCCAAGGATCCCACCTGCATGTGGCAAACAGGTCGTCCGTGCCCCCACGTCCATAGAGCATTGGACTGCTGGGGCCCAGGCTGCCGGGATTTCGGCCCTGCCTTCGGAGCCCGGCCAAATATGCAGCCTTGCACCGGAGGCGGGGACATGTAGACAGCAAAAATTTGGAAAATGGCAGTGTTTCCTTGATTTCCCTGGCATCGGCCTTTTTGAGCGGCTTGCTTTTTTTGCTGGTAGGATAGGGCACTGACGGAGAAAGGCAGGATTATGTGTGCAGGAAAGGTGTGTGCTGAGAGGGTGACGACGTTGAGACCATGTTGGGATCTTTAGTCCCAGGAAAGGCGCCTGGCGGGTGTGGATCAGTGTTCTCTACCCATCCCACTTGGCGGGGGGAGGTTTTCACCATACAAAGCAGCAGCGGAATTATTCGTCGCCGGAGAGGTTGCATCTGCCCACAAGCTCCACCTGGCCAGGGTCCGCCCCTACCGTATTGCGCATGTCAATCAACAGAAGCTAAGACCTTCCAGAGAGACTACCTGCTATTCTGTCCCCACGGGGAAGCAGTACAGCCAGAAGCCTCCCCCGTTCCATCTCTAGGCTCTCTCTCAGGTCCCTCATACCTGTCATGTGTCTCAGGGGTAGAATGAAGAGATTCCTCTGAATGAACACATACAGAGAGGCCATAGATGCTGAGGAAGGGCGCCTTGCCTGCTGATATCCTAGCGTAAGTGGAAGGGAGGTACCTGCCTGCTGGCCCAGTGTGTCGAACGTGTCCACATCAGGGGTTGCCGACTGTGAAGTTATTCCCTGGGTGCCCTGGATTTTGTGGCCAAAGACGCAAGGGGCCGTTGTCTGTCCATGAGTAAACTGGAGGGGTCTGCGGAACTGGCCGGTTAGGCTGGACCTCTCCTATTGGCTCAGTGTTTGTGACTCGTCCCCGTCAGAAGTTCCGGCCAGCCTTGCGGTGGCTGTCTCCATGGTGATTGGGAAAGAAGCCTTAGGCCCCGCACTCAGCCTTCACCGGGCCTCCCTGGCCTCTTACCCCTCGTGTAGAGTGCTGTGTGGATAAAAGAAAGGATGTTGGCCAGTGAGCACGTGTCCTGATTTCCTTGGAAGGATTAGGCTCCTTGCCTGGGCAGAAGACAGCCAAGGTCAGCCTGAGCCTAGACACCTAGTGACCTGTGACACTGCAGCCAGTGATAGATATTCATTTTCATGCTCAGGTATCCGCAGGTGGCGGATTGAGAGTGGTCGGAGAAGAATTGTAACTAGGGATCACATACTCACGAGGGCACGGGCCAAAGGTCAGGGAAAATAGCTGAGGTCGTGGAGCTCTAGCGGAGACAGTGTAGGGCCCGGGCCTCCCTCCTCTACGTGGCAAAGAGGTGATCCGTATGCCGCCATGCGCAGACTCTGGACGGCTGGGGCCCTGGATGCCCGGATCTCGGCCTTGTCTACCGAGAAGTGACGCACATGCGGTGTGCCACCGGAGGCTGTGGAGCAGCAGAAGGCAAACTCTTGAAAATGGGGGCTTCAGTTGACTTTGCCTGTGCTCTCCCTTGGCTGAGTGACATCGTGTGTTTCCTAGCAGGTGAAGGCATTCGTGGAGAGAGGCGGTTTCCATGCGTGCAGGCAAAGTGTGTGCTGAGATGATGAGTTGCTGGAGACCAGGGTGGACTCCTCAGAGCCAGAATAGGCCTCTGGCAGGTATGTGTCAAGGTTTTCTGCCCATGGCATTCACCCAGTATTTGCATAGAATGTTATCAGCAGAATTAGTAGTCTCCAGAGAGGCTGCCACATGTCAGCAAGCTTCACGTGGCCAGGGTCCGCCCGTGATGTTGCTCCCCAATCAATCACTACTCTCTAGACCTTCCAGATAGACTACCAGAACTTCTCTGCCCATGGGCAACCAGTAGAGCCAGAGGCCTTCCCCCTTCGCTCTTTTGTCTCTAGGCCCTCTGTCAGGCACTCCAAGCTGTGAAGTGACTCAGGGGGAGAAGGAAAGAGATTTCAGAGAAGGAACACATCCAGAGAGAGACAGCGAGAGAGAGAGGCAAGAGATGCTGAGTGGGGATGCCTTGCGTACTGATATCCTCAGGAAAGTGGGAAAGAGGTACCTGGCCTGCTCTGCCACTGCCCTGAAGCAGGCCACACCAGGGGCTCCCTTGTGCCTGCGTAGCCTTTCCCAGGGTGTGCTCCAACCCTGTGGCCACTAGGTGTCATAGGTCACAATGGAGGGCCCTGTGGCATCTGCCTGGCGGGCTGGACCTCTGCCATTGGCTCAGTCTAGTCACCAGGCCCGGTGTAAGCTCCGCCCACTCTTCCGGTCGGGGAACTCTCTCTAGGGTGATGGCAAAGAAGCCTTAATCCCGCCCACCTGGCCTTGACTTCACCTACCTGGCCCGCTGACCCTCGCTCAGACCTCTGTGTTGATAAAAATGAATGTCCGCCAGTGGCCAGGTGTCAGCATCTGGGATAAAGGATTCGGGACCTTGCCTGGGGCAGAAGGCAGCCTAGGTCAGCGGGTACCTGGAAGTCTAGTGACTTGTGACCCTGCTGCCAGTGAGAAATGGTGACTCCCACACTCACATATCCCCTGGTGGCAGAATGATAGTGGTGGGTGGAGAAACATCGCTCCGGAGCACACGTTCAATGGGGCAGCAGCCAAAGCAAAGGCCAGGGCCGGTAGTGGACGTCGTGGAGCTGAATGGCGAGCCAGGGAAGGGCCCAAGGATCCCACCTGCATGTGGCAAACAGGTCGTCCGTGCCCCCACGTCCATAGAGCATTGGACTGCTGGGGCCCAGGCTGCCGGGATTTCGGCCCTGCCTTCGGAGCCCGGCCAAATATGCAGCCTTGCACCGGAGGCGGGGACATGTAGACAGCAAAAATTTGGAAAATGGCAGTGTTTCCTTGATTTCCCTGGCATCGGCCTTTTTGAGCGGCTTGCTTTTTTTGCTGGTAGGATAGGGCACTGACGGAGAAAGGCAGGATTATGTGTGCAGGAAAGGTGTGTGCTGAGAGGGTGACGACGTTGAGACCATGTTGGGATCTTTAGTCCCAGGAAAGGCGCCTGGCGGGTGTGGATCAGTGTTCTCTACCCATCCCACTTGGCGGGGGGAGGTTTTCACCATACAAAGCAGCAGCGGAATTATTCGTCGCCGGAGAGGTTGCATCTGCCCACAAGCTCCACCTGGCCAGGGTCCGCCCCTACCGTATTGCGCATGTCAATCAACAGAAGCTAAGACCTTCCAGAGAGACTACCTGCTATTCTGTCCCCACGGGGAAGCAGTACAGCCAGAAGCCTCCCCCGTTCCATCTCTAGGCTCTCTCTCAGGTCCCTCATACCTGTCATGTGTCTCAGGGGTAGAATGAAGAGATTCCTCTGAATGAACACATACAGAGAGGCCATAGATGCTGAGGAAGGGCGCCTTGCCTGCTGATATCCTAGCGTAAGTGGAAGGGAGGTACCTGCCTGCTGGCCCAGTGTGTCGAACGTGTCCACATCAGGGGTTGCCGACTGTGAAGTTATTCCCTGGGTGCCCTGGATTTTGTGGCCAAAGACGCAAGGGGCCGTTGTCTGTCCATGAGTAAACTGGAGGGGTCTGCGGAACTGGCCGGTTAGGCTGGACCTCTCCTATTGGCTCAGTGTTTGTGACTCGTCCCCGTCAGAAGTTCCGGCCAGCCTTGCGGTGGCTGTCTCCATGGTGATTGGGAAAGAAGCCTTAGGCCCCGCACTCAGCCTTCACCGGGCCTCCCTGGCCTCTTACCCCTCGTGTAGAGTGCTGTGTGGATAAAAGAAAGGATGTTGGCCAGTGAGCACGTGTCCTGATTTCCTTGGAAGGATTAGGCTCCTTGCCTGGGCAGAAGACAGCCAAGGTCAGCCTGAGCCTAGACACCTAGTGACCTGTGACACTGCAGCCAGTGATAGATATTCATTTTCATGCTCAGGTATCCGCAGGTGGCGGATTGAGAGTGGTCGGAGAAGAATTGTAACTAGGGATCACATACTCACGAGGGCACGGGCCAAAGGTCAGGGAAAATAGCTGAGGTCGTGGAGCTCTAGCGGAGACAGTGTAGGGCCCGGGCCTCCCTCCTGTACGTGGCAAAGAGGTGATCCATATGCCGCCATGCGCAGACTCTGGACGGCTGGGGCCCTGGATGCCCGGATCTCGGCCTTGTCTACCGAGAAGTGACGCACATGCGGTGTGCCACCGGAGGCTGTGGAGCAGCAGAAGGCAAACTCTTGAAAATGGGGGCTTCAGTTGACTTTGCCTGTGCTCTCCCTTGGCTGAGTGACATCGTGTGTTTCCTAGCAGGTGAAGGCATTCGTGGAGAGAGGCGGTTTCCATGCGTGCAGGCAAAGTGTGTGCTGAGATGATGAGTTGCTGGAGACCAGGGTGGACTCCTCAGAGCCAGAATAGGCCTCTGGCAGGTATGTGTCAAGGTTTTCTGCCCATGGCATTCACCCAGTATTTGCATAGAATGTTATCAGCAGAATTAGTAGTCTCCAGAGAGGCTGCCACATGTCAGCAAGCTTCACGTGGCCAGGGTCCGCCCGTGATGTTGCTCCCCAATCAATCACTACTCTCTAGACCTTCCAGATAGACTACCAGAACTTCTCTGCCCATGGGCAACCAGTAGAGCCAGAGGCCTTCCCCCTTCGCTCTTTTGTCTCTAGGCCCTCTGTCAGGCACTCCAAGCTGTGAAGTGACTCAGGGGGAGAAGGAAAGAGATTTCAGAGAAGGAACACATCCAGAGAGAGACAGCGAGAGAGAGAGGCAAGAGATGCTGAGTGGGGATGCCTTGCGTACTGATATCCTCAGGAAAGTGGGAAAGAGGTACCTGGCCTGCTCTGCCACTGCCCTGAAGCAGGCCACACCAGGGGCTCCCTTGTGCCTGCGTAGCCTTTCCCAGGGTGTGCTCCAACCCTGTGGCCACTAGGTGTCATAGGTCACAATGGAGGGCCCTGTGGCATCTGCCTGGCGGGCTGGAGCTCTGCCATTGGCTCAGTCTAGTCACCAGGCCCGGTGTAAGCTCCGCCCACTCTTCCGGTCGGGGAACTCTCTCTAGGGTGATGGCAAAGAAGCCTTAATCCCGCCCACCTGGCCTTGACTTCACCTACCTGGCCCGCTGACCCTCGCTCAGACCTCTGTGTTGATAAAAATGAATGTCCGCCAGTGGCCAGGTGTCAGCATCTGGGATAAAGGATTCGGGACCTTGCCTGGGGCAGAAGGCAGCCTAGGTCAGCGGGTACCTGGAAGTCTAGTGACTTGTGACCCTGCTGCCAGTGAGAAATGGTGACTCCCACACTCACATATCCCCTGGTGGCAGAATGATAGTGGTGGGTGGAGAAACATCGCTCCGGAGCACACGTTCAATGGGGCAGCAGCCAAAGCAAAGGCCAGGGCCGGTAGTGGACGTCGTGGAGCTGAATGGCGAGCCAGGGAAGGGCCCAAGGATCCCACCTGCATGTGGCAAACAGGTCGTCCGTGCCCCCACGTCCATAGAGCATTGGACTGCTGGGGCCCAGGCTGCCGGGATTTCGGCCCTGCCTTCGGAGCCCGGCCAAATATGCAGCCTTGCACCGGAGGCGGGGACATGTAGACAGCAAAAATTTGGAAAATGGCAGTGTTTCCTTGATTTCCCTGGCATCGGCCTTTTTGAGCGGCTTGCTTTTTTTGCTGGTAGGATAGGGCACTGACGGAGAAAGGCAGGATTATGTGTGCAGGAAAGGTGTGTGCTGAGAGGGTGACGACGTTGAGACCATGTTGGGATCTTTAGTCCCAGGAAAGGCGCCTGGCGGGTGTGGATCAGTGTTCTCTACCCATCCCACTTGGCGGGGGGAGGTTTTCACCATACAAAGCAGCAGCGGAATTATTCGTCGCCGGAGAGGTTGCATCTGCCCACAAGCTCCACCTGGCCAGGGTCCGCCCCTACCGTATTGCGCATGTCAATCAACAGAAGCTAAGACCTTCCAGAGAGACTACCTGCTATTCTGTCCCCACGGGGAAGCAGTACAGCCAGAAGCCTCCCCCGTTCCATCTCTAGGCTCTCTCTCAGGTCCCTCATACCTGTCATGTGTCTCAGGGGTAGAATGAAGAGATTCCTCTGAATGAACACATACAGAGAGGCCATAGATGCTGAGGAAGGGCGCCTTGCCTGCTGATATCCTAGCGTAAGTGGAAGGGAGGTACCTGCCTGCTGGCCCAGTGTGTCGAACGTGTCCACATCAGGGGTTGCCGACTGTGAAGTTATTCCCTGGGTGCCCTGGATTTTGTGGCCAAAGACGCAAGGGGCCGTTGTCTGTCCATGAGTAAACTGGAGGGGTCTGCGGAACTGGCCGGTTAGGCTGGACCTCTCCTATTGGCTCAGTGTTTGTGACTCGTCCCCGTCAGAAGTTCCGGCCAGCCTTGCGGTGGCTGTCTCCATGGTGATTGGGAAAGAAGCCTTAGGCCCCGCACTCAGCCTTCACCGGGCCTCCCTGGCCTCTTACCCCTCGTGTAGAGTGCTGTGTGGATAAAAGAAAGGATGTTGGCCAGTGAGCACGTGTCCTGATTTCCTTGGAAGGATTAGGCTCCTTGCCTGGGCAGAAGACAGCCAAGGTCAGCCTGAGCCTAGACACCTAGTGACCTGTGACACTGCAGCCAGTGATAGATATTCATTTTCATGCTCAGGTATCCGCAGGTGGCGGATTGAGAGTGGTCGGAGAAGAATTGTAACTAGGGATCACATACTCACGAGGGCACGGGCCAAAGGTCAGGGAAAATAGCTGAGGTCGTGGAGCTCTAGCGGAGACAGTGTAGGGCCCGGGCCTCCCTCCTCTACGTGGCAAAGAGGTGATCCGTATGCCGCCATGCGCAGACTCTGGACGGCTGGGGCCCTGGATGCCCGGATCTCGGCCTTGTCTACCGAGAAGTGACGCACATGCGGTGTGCCACCGGAGGCTGTGGAGCAGCAGAAGGCAAACTCTTGAAAATGGGGGCTTCAGTTGACTTTGCCTGTGCTCTCCCTTGGCTGAGTGACATCGTGTGTTTCCTAGCAGGTGAAGGCATTCGTGGAGAGAGGCGGTTTCCATGCGTGCAGGCAAAGTGTGTGCTGAGATGATGAGTTGCTGGAGACCAGGGTGGACTCCTCAGAGCCAGAATAGGCCTCTGGCAGGTATGTGTCAAGGTTTTCTGCCCATGGCATTCACCCAGTATTTGCATAGAATGTTATCAGCAGAATTAGTAGTCTCCAGAGAGGCTGCCACATGTCAGCAAGCTTCACGTGGCCAGGGTCCGCCCGTGATGTTGCTCCCCAATCAATCACTACTCTCTAGACCTTCCAGATAGACTACCAGAACTTCTCTGCCCATGGGCAACCAGTAGAGCCAGAGGCCTTCCCCCTTCGCTCTTTTGTCTCTAGGCCCTCTGTCAGGCACTCCAAGCTGTGAAGTGACTCAGGGGGAGAAGGAAAGAGATTTCAGAGAAGGAACACATCCAGAGAGAGACAGCGAGAGAGAGAGGCAAGAGATGCTGAGTGGGGATGCCTTGCGTACTGATATCCTCAGGAAAGTGGGAAAGAGGTACCTGGCCTGCTCTGCCACTGCCCTGAAGCAGGCCACACCAGGGGCTCCCTTGTGCCTGCGTAGCCTTTCCCAGGGTGTGCTCCAACCCTGTGGCCACTAGGTGTCATAGGTCACAATGGAGGGCCCTGTGGCATCTGCCTGGCGGGCTGGACCTCTGCCATTGGCTCAGTCTAGTCACCAGGCCCGGTGTAAGCTCCGCCCACTCTTCCGGTCGGGGAACTCTCTCTAGGGTGATGGCAAAGAAGCCTTAATCCCGCCCACCTGGCCTTGACTTCACCTACCTGGCCCGCTGACCCTCGCTCAGACCTCTGTGTTGATAAAAATGAATGTCCGCCAGTGGCCAGGTGTCAGCATCTGGGATAAAGGATTCGGGACCTTGCCTGGGGCAGAAGGCAGCCTAGGTCAGCGGGTACCTGGAAGTCTAGTGACTTGTGACCCTGCTGCCAGTGAGAAATGGTGACTCCCACACTCACATATCCCCTGGTGGCAGAATGATAGTGGTGGGTGGAGAAACATCGCTCCGGAGCACACGTTCAATGGGGCAGCAGCCAAAGCAAAGGCCAGGGCCGGTAGTGGACGTCGTGGAGCTGAATGGCGAGCCAGGGAAGGGCCCAAGGATCCCACCTGCATGTGGCAAACAGGTCGTCCGTGCCCCCACGTCCATAGAGCATTGGACTGCTGGGGCCCAGGCTGCCGGGATTTCGGCCCTGCCTTCGGAGCCCGGCCAAATATGCAGCCTTGCACCGGAGGCGGGGACATGTAGACAGCAAAAATTTGGAAAATGGCAGTGTTTCCTTGATTTCCCTGGCATCGGCCTTTTTGAGCGGCTTGCTTTTTTTGCTGGTAGGATAGGGCACTGACGGAGAAAGGCAGGATTATGTGTGCAGGAAAGGTGTGTGCTGAGAGGGTGACGACGTTGAGACCATGTTGGGATCTTTAGTCCCAGGAAAGGCGCCTGGCGGGTGTGGATCAGTGTTCTCTACCCATCCCACTTGGCGGGGGGAGGTTTTCACCATACAAAGCAGCAGCGGAATTATTCGTCGCCGGAGAGGTTGCATCTGCCCACAAGCTCCACCTGGCCAGGGTCCGCCCCTACCGTATTGCGCATGTCAATCAACAGAAGCTAAGACCTTCCAGAGAGACTACCTGCTATTCTGTCCCCACGGGGAAGCAGTACAGCCAGAAGCCTCCCCCGTTCCATCTCTAGGCTCTCTCTCAGGTCCCTCATACCTGTCATGTGTCTCAGGGGTAGAATGAAGAGATTCCTCTGAATGAACACATACAGAGAGGCCATAGATGCTGAGGAAGGGCGCCTTGCCTGCTGATATCCTAGCGTAAGTGGAAGGGAGGTACCTGCCTGCTGGCCCAGTGTGTCGAACGTGTCCACATCAGGGGTTGCCGACTGTGAAGTTATTCCCTGGGTGCCCTGGATTTTGTGGCCAAAGACGCAAGGGGCCGTTGTCTGTCCATGAGTAAACTGGAGGGGTCTGCGGAACTGGCCGGTTAGGCTGGACCTCTCCTATTGGCTCAGTGTTTGTGACTCGTCCCCGTCAGAAGTTCCGGCCAGCCTTGCGGTGGCTGTCTCCATGGTGATTGGGAAAGAAGCCTTAGGCCCCGCACTCAGCCTTCACCGGGCCTCCCTGGCCTCTTACCCCTCGTGTAGAGTGCTGTGTGGATAAAAGAAAGGATGTTGGCCAGTGAGCACGTGTCCTGATTTCCTTGGAAGGATTAGGCTCCTTGCCTGGGCAGAAGACAGCCAAGGTCAGCCTGAGCCTAGACACCTAGTGACCTGTGACACTGCAGCCAGTGATAGATATTCATTTTCATGCTCAGGTATCCGCAGGTGGCGGATTGAGAGTGGTCGGAGAAGAATTGTAACTAGGGATCACATACTCACGAGGGCACGGGCCAAAGGTCAGGGAAAATAGCTGAGGTCGTGGAGCTCTAGCGGAGACAGTGTAGGGCCCGGGCCTCCCTCCTCTACGTGGCAAAGAGGTGATCCGTATGCCGCCATGCGCAGACTCTGGACGGCTGGGGCCCTGGATGCCCGGATCTCGGCCTTGTCTACCGAGAAGTGACGCACATGCGGTGTGCCACCGGAGGCTGTGGAGCAGCAGAAGGCAAACTCTTGAAAATGGGGGCTTCAGTTGACTTTGCCTGTGCTCTCCCTTGGCTGAGTGACATCGTGTGTTTCCTAGCAGGTGAAGGCATTCGTGGAGAGAGGCGGTTTCCATGCGTGCAGGCAAAGTGTGTGCTGAGATGATGAGTTGCTGGAGACCAGGGTGGACTCCTCAGAGCCAGAATAGGCCTCTGGCAGGTATGTGTCAAGGTTTTCTGCCCATGGCATTCACCCAGTATTTGCATAGAATGTTATCAGCAGAATTAGTAGTCTCCAGAGAGGCTGCCACATGTCAGCAAGCTTCACGTGGCCAGGGTCCGCCCGTGATGTTGCTCCCCAATCAATCACTACTCTCTAGACCTTCCAGATAGACTACCAGAACTTCTCTGCCCATGGGCAACCAGTAGAGCCAGAGGCCTTCCCCCTTCGCTCTTTTGTCTCTAGGCCCTCTGTCAGGCACTCCAAGCTGTGAAGTGACTCAGGGGGAGAAGGAAAGAGATTTCAGAGAAGGAACACATCCAGAGAGAGACAGCGAGAGAGAGAGGCAAGAGATGCTGAGTGGGGATGCCTTGCGTACTGATATCCTCAGGAAAGTGGGAAAGAGGTACCTGGCCTGCTCTGCCACTGCCCTGAAGCAGGCCACACCAGGGGCTCCCTTGTGCCTGCGTAGCCTTTCCCAGGGTGTGCTCCAACCCTGTGGCCACTAGGTGTCATAGGTCACAATGGAGGGCCCTGTGGCATCTGCCTGGCGGGCTGGACCTCTGCCATTGGCTCAGTCTAGTCACCAGGCCCGGTGTAAGCTCCGCCCACTCTTCCGGTCGGGGAACTCTCTCTAGGGTGATGGCAAAGAAGCCTTAATCCCGCCCACCTGGCCTTGACTTCACCTACCTGGCCCGCTGACCCTCGCTCAGACCTCTGTGTTGATAAAAATGAATGTCCGCCAGTGGCCAGGTGTCAGCATCTGGGATAAAGGATTCGGGACCTTGCCTGGGGCAGAAGGCAGCCTAGGTCAGCGGGTACCTGGAAGTCTAGTGACTTGTGACCCTGCTGCCAGTGAGAAATGGTGACTCCCACACTCACATATCCCCTGGTGGCAGAATGATAGTGGTGGGTGGAGAAACATCGCTCCGGAGCACACGTTCAATGGGGCAGCAGCCAAAGCAAAGGCCAGGGCCGGTAGTGGACGTCGTGGAGCTGAATGGCGAGCCAGGGAAGGGCCCAAGGATCCCACCTGCATGTGGCAAACAGGTCGTCCGTGCCCCCACGTCCATAGAGCATTGGACTGCTGGGGCCCAGGCTGCCGGGATTTCGGCCCTGCCTTCGGAGCCCGGCCAAATATGCAGCCTTGCACCGGAGGCGGGGACATGTAGACAGCAAAAATTTGGAAAATGGCAGTGTTTCCTTGATTTCCCTGGCATCGGCCTTTTTGAGCGGCTTGCTTTTTTTGCTGGTAGGATAGGGCACTGACGGAGAAAGGCAGGATTATGTGTGCAGGAAAGGTGTGTGCTGAGAGGGTGACGACGTTGAGACCATGTTGGGATCTTTAGTCCCAGGAAAGGCGCCTGGCGGGTGTGGATCAGTGTTCTCTACCCATCCCACTTGGCGGGGGGAGGTTTTCACCATACAAAGCAGCAGCGGAATTATTCGTCGCCGGAGAGGTTGCATCTGCCCACAAGCTCCACCTGGCCAGGGTCCGCCCCTACCGTATTGCGCATGTCAATCAACAGAAGCTAAGACCTTCCAGAGAGACTACCTGCTATTCTGTCCCCACGGGGAAGCAGTACAGCCAGAAGCCTCCCCCGTTCCATCTCTAGGCTCTCTCTCAGGTCCCTCATACCTGTCATGTGTCTCAGGGGTAGAATGAAGAGATTCCTCTGAATGAACACATACAGAGAGGCCATAGATGCTGAGGAAGGGCGCCTTGCCTGCTGATATCCTAGCGTAAGTGGAAGGGAGGTACCTGCCTGCTGGCCCAGTGTGTCGAACGTGTCCACATCAGGGGTTGCCGACTGTGAAGTTATTCCCTGGGTGCCCTGGATTTTGTGGCCAAAGACGCAAGGGGCCGTTGTCTGTCCATGAGTAAACTGGAGGGGTCTGCGGAACTGGCCGGTTAGGCTGGACCTCTCCTATTGGCTCAGTGTTTGTGACTCGTCCCCGTCAGAAGTTCCGGCCAGCCTTGCGGTGGCTATCTCCATGGTGATTGGGAAAGAAGCCTTAGGCCCCGCACTCAGCCTTCACCGGGCCTCCCTGGCCTCTTACCCCTCGTGTAGAGTGCTGTGTGGATAAAAGAAAGGATGTTGGCCAGTGAGCACGTGTCCTGATTTCCTTGGAAGGATTAGGCTCCTTGCCTGGGCAGAAGACAGCCAAGGTCAGCCTGAGCCTAGACACCTAGTGACCTGTGACACTGCAGCCAGTGATAGATATTCATTTTCATGCTCAGGTATCCGCAGGTGGCGGATTGAGAGTGGTCGGAGAAGAATTGTAACTAGGGATCACATACTCACGAGGGCACGGGCCAAAGGTCAGGGAAAATAGCTGAGGTCGTGGAGCTCTAGCGGAGACAGTGTAGGGCCCGGGCCTCCCTCCTGTACGTGGCAAAGAGGTGATCCGTATGCCGCCATGCGCAGACTCTGGACGGCTGGGGCCCTGGATGCCCGGATCTCGGCCTTGTCTACCGAGAAGTGACGCACATGCGGTGTGCCACCGGAGGCTGTGGAGCAGCAGAAGGCAAAATCTTGAAAATGGGGGCTTCAGTTGACTTTGCCTGTGCTCTCCCTTGGCTGAGTGACATCGTGTGTTTCCTAGCAGGTGAAGGCATTCGTGGAGAGAGGCGGTTTCCATGCGTGCAGGCAAAGTGTGTGCTGAGATGATGAGTTGCTGGAGACCAGGGTGGACTCCTCAGAGCCAGAATAGGCCTCTGGCAGGTATGTGTCAAGGTTTTCTGCCCATGGCATTCACCCAGTATTTGCATAGAATGTTATCAGCAGAATTAGTAGTCTCCAGAGAGGCTGCCACATGTCAGCAAGCTTCACGTGGCCAGGGTCCGCCCGTGATGTTGCTCCCCAATCAATCACTACTCTCTAGACCTTCCAGATAGACTACCAGAACTTCTCTGCCCATGGGCAACCAGTAGAGCCAGAGGCCTTCCCCCTTCGCTCTTTTGTCTCTAGGCCCTCTGTCAGGCACTCCAAGCTGTGAAGTGACTCAGGGGGAGAAGGAAAGAGATTTCAGAGAAGGAACACATCCAGAGAGAGACAGCGAGAGAGAGAGGCAAGAGATGCTGAGTGGGGATGCCTTGCGTACTGATATCCTCAGGAAAGTGGGAAAGAGGTACCTGGCCTGCTCTGCCACTGCCCTGAAGCAGGCCACACCAGGGGCTCCCTTGTGCCTGCGTAGCCTTTCCCAGGGTGTGCTCCAACCCTGTGGCCACTAGGTGTCATAGGTCACAATGGAGGGCCCTGTGGCATCTGCCTGGCGGGCTGGAGCTCTGCCATTGGCTCAGTCTAGTCACCAGGCCCGGTGTAAGCTCCGCCCACTCTTCCGGTCGGGGAACTCTCTCTAGGGTGATGGCAAAGAAGCCTTAATCCCGCCCACCTGGCCTTGACTTCACCTACCTGGCCCGCTGACCCTCGCTCAGACCTCTGTGTTGATAAAAATGAATGTCCGCCAGTGGCCAGGTGTCAGCATCTGGGATAAAGGATTCGGGACCTTGCCTGGGGCAGAAGGCAGCCTAGGTCAGCGGGTACCTGGAAGTCTAGTGACTTGTGACCCTGCTGCCAGTGAGAAATGGTGACTCCCACACTCACATATCCCCTGGTGGCAGAATGATAGTGGTGGGTGGAGAAACATCGCTCCGGAGCACACGTTCAATGGGGCAGCAGCCAAAGCAAAGGCCAGGGCCGGTAGTGGACGTCGTGGAGCTGAATGGCGAGCCAGGGAAGGGCCCAAGGATCCCACCTGCATGTGGCAAACAGGTCGTCCGTGCCCCCACGTCCATAGAGCATTGGACTGCTGGGGCCCAGGCTGCCGGGATTTCGGCCCTGCCTTCGGAGCCCGGCCAAATATGCAGCCTTGCACCGGAGGCGGGGACATGTAGACAGCAAAAATTTGGAAAATGGCAGTGTTTCCTTGATTTCCCTGGCATCGGCCTTTTTGAGCGGCTTGCTTTTTTTGCTGGTAGGATAGGGCACTGACGGAGAAAGGCAGGATTATGTGTGCAGGAAAGGTGTGTGCTGAGAGGGTGACGACGTTGAGACCATGTTGGGATCTTTAGTCCCAGGAAAGGTGCCTGGCGGGTGTGGATCAGTGTTCTCTACCCATCCCACTTGGCGGGGGGAGGTTTTCACCATACAAAGCAGCAGCGGAATTATTCGTCGCCGGAGAGGTTGCATCTGCCCGCAAGCTCCACCTGGCCAGGGTCCGCCCCTACCGTATTGCGCATGTCAATCAACAGAAGCTAAGACCTTCCAGAGAGACTACCTGCTATTCTGTCCCCACGGGGAAGCAGTACAGCCAGAAGCCTCCCCCGTTCCATCTCTAGGCTCTCTCTCAGGTCCCTCATACCTGTCATGTGTCTCAGGGGTAGAATGAAGAGATTCCTCTGAATGAACACATACAGAGAGGCCATAGATGCTGAGGAAGGGCGCCTTGCCTGCTGATATCCTAGCGTAAGTGGAAGGGAGGTACCTGCCTGCTGGCCCAGTGTGTCGAACGTGTCCACATCAGGGGTTGCCGACTGTGAAGTTATTCCCTGGGTGCCCTGGATTTTGTGGCCAAAGACGCAAGGGGCCGTTGTCTGTCCATGAGTAAACTGGAGGGGTCTGCGGAACTGGCCGGTTAGGCTGGACCTCTCCTATTGGCTCAGTGTTTGTGACTCGTCCCCGTCAGAAGTTCCGGCCAGCCTTGCGGTGGCTGTCTCCATGGTGATTGGGAAAGAAGCCTTAGGCCCCGCACTCAGCCTTCACCGGGCCTCCCTGGCCTCTTACCCCTCGTGTAGACTGCTGTGTGGATAAAAGAAAGGATGTTGGCCAGTGAGCACGTGTCCTGATTTCCTTGGAAGGATTAGGCTCCTTGCCTGGGCAGAAGACAGCCAAGGTCAGCCTGAGCCTAGACACCTAGTGACCTGTGACACTGCAGCCAGTGATAGATATTCATTTTCATGCTCAGGTGTCCGCAGGTGGCGGATTGAGAGTGGTCGGAGAAGAATTGTAACTAGGGATCACATACTCACGAGGGCACGGGCCAAAGGTCAGGGAAAATAGCTGAGGTCGTGGAGCTCTAGCGGAGACAGTGTAGGGCCCGGGCCTCCCTCCTGTACGTGGCAAAGAGGTGATCCGTATGCCGCCATGCGCAGACTCTGGACGGCTGGGGCCCTGGATGCCCGGATCTCGGCCTTGTCTACCGAGAAGTGACGCACATGCGGTGTGCCACCGGAGGCTGTGGAGCAGCAGAAGGCAAAATCTTGAAAATGGGGGCTTCAGTTGACTTTGCCTGTGCTCTCCCTTGGCTGAGTGACATCGTGTGTTTCCTAGCAGGTGAAGGCATTCGTGGAGAGAGGCGGTTTCCATGCGTGCAGGCAAAGTGTGTGCTGAGATGATGAGTTGCTGGAGACCAGGGTGGACTCCTCAGAGCCAGAATAGGCCTCTGGCAGGTATGTGTCAAGGTTTTCTGCCCATGGCATTCACCCAGTATTTGCATAGAATGTTATCAGCAGAATTAGTAGTCTCCAGAGAGGCTGCCACATGTCAGCAAGCTTCACGTGGCCAGGGTCCGCCCGTGATGTTGCTCCCCAATCAATCACTACTCTCTAGACCTTCCAGATAGACTACCAGAACTTCTCTGCCCATGGGCAACCAGTAGAGCCAGAGGCCTTCCCCCTTCGCTCTTTTGTCTCTAGGCCCTCTGTCAGGCACTCCAAGCTGTGAAGTGACTCAGGGGGAGAAGGAAAGAGATTTCAGAGAAGGAACACATCCAGAGAGAGACAGCGAGAGAGAGAGGCAAGAGATGCTGAGTGGGGATGCCTTGCGTACTGATATCCTCAGGAAAGTGGGAAAGAGGTACCTGGCCTGCTCTGCCACTGCCCTGAAGCAGGCCACACCAGGGGCTCCCTTGTGCCTGCGTAGCCTTTCCCAGGGTGTGCTCCAACCCTGTGGCCACTAGGTGTCATAGGTCACAATGGAGGGCCCTGTGGCATCTGCCTGGCGGGCTGGAGCTCTGCCATTGGCTCAGTCTAGTCACCAGGCCCGGTGTAAGCTCCGCCCACTCTTCCGGTCGGGGAACTCTCTCTAGGGTGATGGCAAAGAAGCCTTAATCCCGCCCACCTGGCCTTGACTTCACCTACCTGGCCCGCTGACCCTCGCTCAGACCTCTGTGTTGATAAAAATGAATGTCCGCCAGTGGCCAGGTGTCAGCATCTGGGATAAAGGATTCGGGACCTTGCCTGGGGCAGAAGGCAGCCTAGGTCAGCGGGTACCTGGAAGTCTAGTGACTTGTGACCCTGCTGCCAGTGAGAAATGGTGACTCCCACACTCACATATCCCCTGGTGGCAGAATGATAGTGGTGGGTGGAGAAACATCGCTCCGGAGCACACGTTCAATGGGGCAGCAGCCAAAGCAAAGGCCAGGGCCGGTAGTGGACGTCGTGGAGCTGAATGGCGAGCCAGGGAAGGGCCCAAGGATCCCACCTGCATGTGGCAAACAGGTCGTCCGTGCCCCCACGTCCATAGAGCATTGGACTGCTGGGGCCCAGGCTGCCGGGATTTCGGCCCTGCCTTCGGAGCCCGGCCAAATATGCAGCCTTGCACCGGAGGCGGGGACATGTAGACAGCAAAAATTTGGAAAATGGCAGTGTTTCCTTGATTTCCCTGGCATCGGCCTTTTTGAGCGGCTTGCTTTTTTTGCTGGTAGGATAGGGCACTGACGGAGAAAGGCAGGATTATGTGTGCAGGAAAGGTGTGTGCTGAGAGGGTGACGACGTTGAGACCATGTTGGGATCTTTAGTCCCAGGAAAGGTGCCTGGCGGGTGTGGATCAGTGTTCTCTACCCATCCCACTTGGCGGGGGGAGGTTTTCACCATACAAAGCAGCAGCGGAATTATTCGTCGCCGGAGAGGTTGCATCTGCCCGCAAGCTCCACCTGGCCAGGGTCCGCCCCTACCGTATTGCGCATGTCAATCAACAGAAGCTAAGACCTTCCAGAGAGACTACCTGCTATTCTGTCCCCACGGGGAAGCAGTACAGCCAGAAGCCTCCCCCGTTCCATCTCTAGGCTCTCTCTCAGGTCCCTCATACCTGTCATGTGTCTCAGGGGTAGAATGAAGAGATTCCTCTGAATGAACACATACAGAGAGGCCATAGATGCTGAGGAAGGGCGCCTTGCCTGCTGATATCCTAGCGTAAGTGGAAGGGAGGTACCTGCCTGCTGGCCCAGTGTGTCGAACGTGTCCACATCAGGGGTTGCCGACTGTGAAGTTATTCCCTGGGTGCCCTGGATTTTGTGGCCAAAGACGCAAGGGGCCGTTGTCTGTCCATGAGTAAACTGGAGGGGTCTGCGGAACTGGCCGGTTAGGCTGGACCTCTCCTATTGGCTCAGTGTTTGTGACTCGTCCCCGTCAGAAGTTCCGGCCAGCCTTGCGGTGGCTGTCTCCATGGTGATTGGGAAAGAAGCCTTAGGCCCCGCACTCAGCCTTCACCGGGCCTCCCTGGCCTCTTACCCCTCGTGTAGACTGCTGTGTGGATAAAAGAAAGGATGTTGGCCAGTGAGCACGTGTCCTGATTTCCTTGGAAGGATTAGGCTCCTTGCCTGGGCAGAAGACAGCCAAGGTCAGCCTGAGCCTAGACACCTAGTGACCTGTGACACTGCAGCCAGTGATAGATATTCATTTTCATGCTCAGGTGTCCGCAGGTGGCGGATTGAGAGTGGTCGGAGAAGAATTGTAACTAGGGATCACATACTCACGAGGGCACGGGCCAAAGGTCAGGGAAAATAGCTGAGGTCGTGGAGCTCTAGCGGAGACAGTGTAGGGCCCGGGCCTCCCTCCTGTACGTGGCAAAGAGGTGATCCGTATGCCGCCATGCGCAGACTCTGGACGGCTGGGGCCCTGGATGCCCGGATCTCGGCCTTGTCTACCGAGAAGTGACGCACATGCGGTGTGCCACCGGAGGCTGTGGAGCAGCAGAAGGCAAAATCTTGAAAATGGGGGCTTCAGTTGACTTTGCCTGTGCTCTCCCTTGGCTGAGTGACATCGTGTGTTTCCTAGCAGGTGAAGGCATTCGTGGAGAGAGGCGGTTTCCATGCGTGCAGGCAAAGTGTGTGCTGAGATGATGAGTTGCTGGAGACCAGGGTGGACTCCTCAGAGCCAGAATAGGCCTCTGGCAGGTATGTGTCAAGGTTTTCTGCCCATGGCATTCACCCAGTATTTGCATAGAATGTTATCAGCAGAATTAGTAGTCTCCAGAGAGGCTGCCACATGTCAGCAAGCTTCACGTGGCCAGGGTCCGCCCGTGATGTTGCTCCCCAATCAATCACTACTCTCTAGACCTTCCAGATAGACTACCAGAACTTCTCTGCCCATGGGCAACCAGTAGAGCCAGAGGCCTTCCCCCTTCGCTCTTTTGTCTCTAGGCCCTCTGTCAGGCACTCCAAGCTGTGAAGTGACTCAGGGGGAGAAGGAAAGAGATTTCAGAGAAGGAACACATCCAGAGAGAGACAGCGAGAGAGAGAGGCAAGAGATGCTGAGTGGGGATGCCTTGCGTACTGATATCCTCAGGAAAGTGGGAAAGAGGTACCTGGCCTGCTCTGCCACTGCCCTGAAGCAGGCCACACCAGGGGCTCCCTTGTGCCTGCGTAGCCTTTCCCAGGGTGTGCTCCAACCCTGTGGCCACTAGGTGTCATAGGTCACAATGGAGGGCCCTGTGGCATCTGCCTGGCGGGCTGGAGCTCTGCCATTGGCTCAGTCTAGTCACCAGGCCCGGTGTAAGCTCCGCCCACTCTTCCGGTCGGGGAACTCTCTCTAGGGTGATGGCAAAGAAGCCTTAATCCCGCCCACCTGGCCTTGACTTCACCTACCTGGCCCGCTGACCCTCGCTCAGACCTCTGTGTTGATAAAAATGAATGTCCGCCAGTGGCCAGGTGTCAGCATCTGGGATAAAGGATTCGGGACCTTGCCTGGGGCAGAAGGCAGCCTAGGTCAGCGGGTACCTGGAAGTCTAGTGACTTGTGACCCTGCTGCCAGTGAGAAATGGTGACTCCCACACTCACATATCCCCTGGTGGCAGAATGATAGTGGTGGGTGGAGAAACATCGCTCCGGAGCACACGTTCAATGGGGCAGCAGCCAAAGCAAAGGCCAGGGCCGGTAGTGGACGTCGTGGAGCTGAATGGCGAGCCAGGGAAGGGCCCAAGGATCCCACCTGCATGTGGCAAACAGGTCGTCCGTGCCCCCACGTCCATAGAGCATTGGACTGCTGGGGCCCAGGCTGCCGGGATTTCGGCCCTGCCTTCGGAGCCCGGCCAAATATGCAGCCTTGCACCGGAGGCGGGGACATGTAGACAGCAAAAATTTGGAAAATGGCAGTGTTTCCTTGATTTCCCTGGCATCGGCCTTTTTGAGCGGCTTGCTTTTTTTGCTGGTAGGATAGGGCACTGACGGAGAAAGGCAGGATTATGTGTGCAGGAAAGGTGTGTGCTGAGAGGGTGACGACGTTGAGACCATGTTGGGATCTTTAGTCCCAGGAAAGGTGCCTGGCGGGTGTGGATCAGTGTTCTCTACCCATCCCACTTGGCGGGGGGAGGTTTTCACCATACAAAGCAGCAGCGGAATTATTCGTCGCCGGAGAGGTTGCATCTGCCCGCAAGCTCCACCTGGCCAGGGTCCGCCCCTACCGTATTGCGCATGTCAATCAACAGAAGCTAAGACCTTCCAGAGAGACTACCTGCTATTCTGTCCCCACGGGGAAGCAGTACAGCCAGAAGCCTCCCCCGTTCCATCTCTAGGCTCTCTCTCAGGTCCCTCATACCTGTCATGTGTCTCAGGGGTAGAATGAAGAGATTCCTCTGAATGAACACATACAGAGAGGCCATAGATGCTGAGGAAGGGCGCCTTGCCTGCTGATATCCTAGCGTAAGTGGAAGGGAGGTACCTGCCTGCTGGCCCAGTGTGTCGAACGTGTCCACATCAGGGGTTGCCGACTGTGAAGTTATTCCCTGGGTGCCCTGGATTTTGTGGCCAAAGACGCAAGGGGCCGTTGTCTGTCCATGAGTAAACTGGAGGGGTCTGCGGAACTGGCCGGTTAGGCTGGACCTCTCCTATTGGCTCAGTGTTTGTGACTCGTCCCCGTCAGAAGTTCCGGCCAGCCTTGCGGTGGCTGTCTCCATGGTGATTGGGAAAGAAGCCTTAGGCCCCGCACTCAGCCTTCACCGGGCCTCCCTGGCCTCTTACCCCTCGTGTAGACTGCTGTGTGGATAAAAGAAAGGATGTTGGCCAGTGAGCACGTGTCCTGATTTCCTTGGAAGGATTAGGCTCCTTGCCTGGGCAGAAGACAGCCAAGGTCAGCCTGAGCCTAGACACCTAGTGACCTGTGACACTGCAGCCAGTGATAGATATTCATTTTCATGCTCAGGTGTCCGCAGGTGGCGGATTGAGAGTGGTCGGAGAAGAATTGTAACTAGGGATCACATACTCACGAGGGCACGGGCCAAAGGTCAGGGAAAATAGCTGAGGTCGTGGAGCTCTAGCGGAGACAGTGTAGGGCCCGGGCCTCCCTCCTGTACGTGGCAAAGAGGTGATCCGTATGCCGCCATGCGCAGACTCTGGACGGCTGGGGCCCTGGATGCCCGGATCTCGGCCTTGTCTACCGAGAAGTGACGCACATGCGGTGTGCCACCGGAGGCTGTGGAGCAGCAGAAGGCAAAATCTTGAAAATGGGGGCTTCAGTTGACTTTGCCTGTGCTCTCCCTTGGCTGAGTGACATCGTGTGTTTCCTAGCAGGTGAAGGCATTCGTGGAGAGAGGCGGTTTCCATGCGTGCAGGCAAAGTGTGTGCTGAGATGATGAGTTGCTGGAGACCAGGGTGGACTCCTCAGAGCCAGAATAGGCCTCTGGCAGGTATGTGTCAAGGTTTTCTGCCCATGGCATTCACCCAGTATTTGCATAGAATGTTATCAGCAGAATTAGTAGTCTCCAGAGAGGCTGCCACATGTCAGCAAGCTTCACGTGGCCAGGGTCCGCCCGTGATGTTGCTCCCCAATCAATCACTACTCTCTAGACCTTCCAGATAGACTACCAGAACTTCTCTGCCCATGGGCAACCAGTAGAGCCAGAGGCCTTCCCCCTTCGCTCTTTTGTCTCTAGGCCCTCTGTCAGGCACTCCAAGCTGTGAAGTGACTCAGGGGGAGAAGGAAAGAGATTTCAGAGAAGGAACACATCCAGAGAGAGACAGCGAGAGAGAGAGGCAAGAGATGCTGAGTGGGGATGCCTTGCGTACTGATATCCTCAGGAAAGTGGGAAAGAGGTACCTGGCCTGCTCTGCCACTGCCCTGAAGCAGGCCACACCAGGGGCTCCCTTGTGCCTGCGTAGCCTTTCCCAGGGTGTGCTCCAACCCTGTGGCCACTAGGTGTCATAGGTCACAATGGAGGGCCCTGTGGCATCTGCCTGGCGGGCTGGAGCTCTGCCATTGGCTCAGTCTAGTCACCAGGCCCGGTGTAAGCTCCGCCCACTCTTCCGGTCGGGGAACTCTCTCTAGGGTGATGGCAAAGAAGCCTTAATCCCGCCCACCTGGCCTTGACTTCACCTACCTGGCCCGCTGACCCTCGCTCAGACCTCTGTGTTGATAAAAATGAATGTCCGCCAGTGGCCAGGTGTCAGCATCTGGGATAAAGGATTCGGGACCTTGCCTGGGGCAGAAGGCAGCCTAGGTCAGCGGGTACCTGGAAGTCTAGTGACTTGTGACCCTGCTGCCAGTGAGAAATGGTGACTCCCACACTCACATATCCCCTGGTGGCAGAATGATAGTGGTGGGTGGAGAAACATCGCTCCGGAGCACACGTTCAATGGGGCAGCAGCCAAAGCAAAGGCCAGGGCCGGTAGTGGACGTCGTGGAGCTGAATGGCGAGCCAGGGAAGGGCCCAAGGATCCCACCTGCATGTGGCAAACAGGTCGTCCGTGCCCCCACGTCCATAGAGCATTGGACTGCTGGGGCCCAGGCTGCCGGGATTTCGGCCCTGCCTTCGGAGCCCGGCCAAATATGCAGCCTTGCACCGGAGGCGGGGACATGTAGACAGCAAAAATTTGGAAAATGGCAGTGTTTCCTTGATTTCCCTGGCATCGGCCTTTTTGAGCGGCTTGCTTTTTTTGCTGGTAGGATAGGGCACTGACGGAGAAAGGCAGGATTATGTGTGCAGGAAAGGTGTGTGCTGAGAGGGTGACGACGTTGAGACCATGTTGGGATCTTTAGTCCCAGGAAAGGCGCCTGGCGGGTGTGGATCAGTGTTCTCTACCCATCCCACTTGGCGGGGGGAGGTTTTCACCATACAAAGCAGCAGCGGAATTATTCGTCGCCGGAGAGGTTGCATCTGCCCGCAAGCTCCACCTGGCCAGGGTCCGCCCCTACCGTATTGCGCATGTCAATCAACAGAAGCTAAGACCTTCCAGAGAGACTACCTGCTATTCTGTCCCCACGGGGAAGCAGTACAGCCAGAAGCCTCCCCCGTTCCATCTCTAGGCTCTCTCTCAGGTCCCTCATACCTGTCATGTGTCTCAGGGGTAGAATGAAGAGATTCCTCTGAATGAACACATACAGAGAGGCCATAGATGCTGAGGAAGGGCGCCTTGCCTGCTGATATCCTAGCGTAAGTGGAAGGGAGGTACCTGCCTGCTGGCCCAGTGTGTCGAACGTGTCCACATCAGGGGTTGCCGACTGTGAAGTTATTCCCTGGGTGCCCTGGATTTTGTGGCCAAAGACGCAAGGGGCCGTTGTCTGTCCATGAGTAAACTGGAGGGGTCTGCGGAACTGGCCGGTTAGGCTGGACCTCTCCTATTGGCTCAGTGTTTGTGACTCGTCCCCGTCAGAAGTTCCGGCCAGCCTTGCGGTGGCTGTCTCCATGGTGATTGGGAAAGAAGCCTTAGGCCCCGCACTCAGCCTTCACCGGGCCTCCCTGGCCTCTTACCCCTCGTGTAGACTGCTGTGTGGATAAAAGAAAGGATGTTGGCCAGTGAGCACGTGTCCTGATTTCCTTGGAAGGATTAGGCTCCTTGCCTGGGCAGAAGACAGCCAAGGTCAGCCTGAGCCTAGACACCTAGTGACCTGTGACACTGCAGCCAGTGATAGATATTCATTTTCATGCTCAGGTATCCGCAGGTGGCGGATTGAGAGTGGTCGGAGAAGAATTGTAACTAGGGATCACATACTCACGAGGGCACGGGCCAAAGGTCAGGGAAAATAGCTGAGGTCGTGGAGCTCTAGCGGAGACAGTGTAGGGCCCGGGCCTCCCTCCTGTACGTGGCAAAGAGGTGATCCGTATGCCGCCATGCGCAGACTCTGGACGGCTGGGGCCCTGGATGCCCGGATCTCGGCCTTGTCTACCGAGAAGTGACGCACATGCGGTGTGCCACCGGAGGCTGTGGAGCAGCAGAAGGCAAAATCTTGAAAATGGGGGCTTCAGTTGACTTTGCCTGTGCTCTCCCTTGGCTGAGTGACATCGTGTGTTTCCTAGCAGGTGAAGGCATTCGTGGAGAGAGGCGGTTTCCATGCGTGCAGGCAAAGTGTGTGCTGAGATGATGAGTTGCTGGAGACCAGGGTGGACTCCTCAGAGCCAGAATAGGCCTCTGGCAGGTATGTGTCAAGGTTTTCTGCCCATGGCATTCACCCAGTATTTGCATAGAATGTTATCAGCAGAATTAGTAGTCTCCAGAGAGGCTGCCACATGTCAGCAAGCTTCACGTGGCCAGGGTCCGCCCGTGATGTTGCTCCCCAATCAATCACTACTCTCTAGACCTTCCA
The DNA here is from genome assembly GCF_024166365.1 of Elephas maximus indicus. Taxonomy (NCBI): domain Eukaryota; kingdom Metazoa; phylum Chordata; class Mammalia; order Proboscidea; family Elephantidae; genus Elephas; species Elephas maximus. Next base: position 3,500,921 of record NC_064832.1, on the reverse strand, counting down.
GATAGACTACCAGAACTTCTCTGCCCATGGGCAACCAGTAGAGCCAGAGGCCTTCCCCCTTCGCTCTTTTGTCTCTAGGCCCTCTGTCAGGCACTCCAAGCTGTGAAGTGACTCAGGGGGAGAAGGAAAGAGATTTCAGAGAAGGAACACATCCAGAGAGAGACAGCGAGAGAGAGAGGCAAGAGATGCTGAGTGGGGATGCCTTGCGTACTGATATCCTCAGGAAAGTGGGAAAGAGGTACCTGGCCTGCTCTGCCACTGCCCTGAAGCAGGCCACACCAGGGGCTCCCTTGTGCCTGCGTAGCCTTTCCCAGGGTGTGCTCCAACCCTGTGGCCACTAGGTGTCATAGGTCACAATGGAGGGCCCTGTGGCATCTGCCTGGCGGGCTGGACCTCTGCCATTGGCTCAGTCTAGTCACCAGGCCCGGTGTAAGCTCCGCCCACTCTTCCGGTCGGGGAACTCTCTCTAGGGTGATGGCAAAGAAGCCTTAATCCCGCCCACCTGGCCTTGACTTCACCTACCTGGCCCGCTGACCCTCGCTCAGACCTCTGTGTTGATAAAAATGAATGTCCGCCAGTGGCCAGGTGTCAGCATCTGGGATAAAGGATTCGGGACCTTGCCTGGGGCAGAAGGCAGCCTAGGTCAGCGGGTACCTGGAAGTCTAGTGACTTGTGACCCTGCTGCCAGTGAGAAATGGTGACTCCCACACTCACATATCCCCTGGTGGCAGAATGATAGTGGTGGGTGGAGAAACATCGCTCCGGAGCACACGTTCAATGGGGCAGCAGCCAAAGCAAAGGCCAGGGCCGGTAGTGGACGTCGTGGAGCTGAATGGCGAGCCAGGGAAGGGCCCAAGGATCCCACCTGCATGTGGCAAACAGGTCGTCCGTGCCCCCACGTCCATAGAGCATTGGACTGCTGGGGCCCAGGCTGCCGGGATTTCGGCCCTGCCTTCGGAGCCCGGCCAAATATGCAGCCTTGCACCGGAGGCGGGGACATGTAGACAGCAAAAATTTGGAAAATGGCAGTGTTTCCTTGATTTCCCTGGCATCGGCCTTTTTGAGCGGCTTGCTTTTTTTGCTGGTAGGATAGGGCACTGACGGAGAAAGGCAGGATTATGTGTGCAGGAAAGGTGTGTGCTGAGAGGGTGACGACGTTGAGACCATGTTGGGATCTTTAGTCCCAGGAAAGGCGCCTGGCGGGTGTGGATCAGTGTTCTCTACCCATCCCACTTGGCGGGGGGAGGTTTTCACCATACAAAGCAGCAGCGGAATTATTCGTCGCCGGAGAGGTTGCATCTGCCCACAAGCTCCACCTGGCCAGGGTCCGCCCCTACCGTATTGCGCATGTCAATCAACAGAAGCTAAGACCTTCCAGAGAGACTACCTGCTATTCTGTCCCCACGGGGAAGCAGTACAGCCAGAAGCCTCCCCCGTTCCATCTCTAGGCTCTCTCTCAGGTCCCTCATACCTGTCATGTGTCTCAGGGGTAGAATGAAGAGATTCCTCTGAATGAACACATACAGAGAGGCCATAGATGCTGAGGAAGGGCGCCTTGCCTGCTGATATCCTAGCGTAAGTGGAAGGGAGGTACCTGCCTGCTGGCCCAGTGTGTCGAACGTGTCCACATCAGGGGTTGCCGACTGTGAAGTTATTCCCTGGGTGCCCTGGATTTTGTGGCCAAAGACGCAAGGGGCCGTTGTCTGTCCATGAGTAAACTGGAGGGGTCTGCGGAACTGGCCGGTTAGGCTGGACCTCTCCTATTGGCTCAGTGTTTGTGACTCGTCCCCGTCAGAAGTTCCGGCCAGCCTTGCGGTGGCTGTCTCCATGGTGATTGGGAAAGAAGCCTTAGGCCCCGCACTCAGCCTTCACCGGGCCTCCCTGGCCTCTTACCCCTCGTGTAGACTGCTGTGTGGATAAAAGAAAGGATGTTGGCCAGTGAGCACGTGTCCTGATTTCCTTGGAAGGATTAGGCTCCTTGCCTGGGCAGAAGACAGCCAAGGTCAGCCTGAGCCTAGACACCTAGTGACCTGTGACACTGCAGCCAGTGATAGATATTCATTTTCATGCTCAGGTATCCGCAGGTGGCGGATTGAGAGTGGTCGGAGAAGAATTGTAACTAGGGATCACATACTCACGAGGGCACGGGCCAAAGGTCAGGGAAAATAGCTGAGGTCGTGGAGCTCTAGCGGAGACAGTGTAGGGCCCGGGCCTCCCTCCTGTACGTGGCAAAGAGGTGATCCGTATGCCGCCATGCGCAGACTCTGGACGGCTGGGGCCCTGGATGCCCGGATCTCGGCCTTGTCTACCGAGAAGTGACGCACATGCGGTGTGCCACCGGAGGCTGTGGAGCAGCAGAAGGCAAACTCTTGAAAATGGGGGCTTCAGTTGACTTTGCCTGTGCTCTCCCTTGGCTGAGTGACATCGTGTGTTTCCTAGCAGGTGAAGGCATTCGTGGAGAGAGGCGGTTTCCATGCGTGCAGGCAAAGTGTGTGCTGAGATGATGAGTTGCTGGAGACCAGGGTGGACTCCTCAGAGCCAGAATAGGCCTCTGGCAGGTATGTGTCAAGGTTTTCTGCCCATGGCATTCACCCAGTATTTGCATAGAATGTTATCAGCAGAATTAGTAGTCTCCAGAGAGGCTGCCACATGTCAGCAAGCTTCACGTGGCCAGGGTCCGCCCGTGATGTTGCTCCCCAATCAATCACTACTCTCTAGACCTTCCAGATAGACTACCAGAACTTCTCTGCCCATGGGCAACCAGTAGAGCCAGAGGCCTTCCCCCTTCGCTCTTTTGTCTCTAGGCCCTCTGTCAGGCACTCCAAGCTGTGAAGTGACTCAGGGGGAGAAGGAAAGAGATTTCAGAGAAGGAACACATCCAGAGAGAGACAGCGAGAGAGAGAGGCAAGAGATGCTGAGTGGGGATGCCTTGCGTACTGATATCCTCAGGAAAGTGGGAAAGAGGTACCTGGCCTGCTCTGCCACTGCCCTGAAGCAGGCCACACCAGGGGCTCCCTTGTGCCTGCGTAGCCTTTCCCAGGGTGTGCTCCAACCCTGTGGCCACTAGGTGTCATAGGTCACAATGGAGGGCCCTGTGGCATCTGCCTGGCGGGCTGGACCTCTGCCATTGGCTCAGTCTAGTCACCAGGCCCGGTGTAAGCTCCGCCCACTCTTCCGGTCGGGGAACTCTCTCTAGGGTGATGGCAAAGAAGCCTTAATCCCGCCCACCTGGCCTTGACTTCACCTACCTGGCCCGCTGACCCTCGCTCAGACCTCTGTGTTGATAAAAATGAATGTCCGCCAGTGGCCAGGTGTCAGCATCTGGGATAAAGGATTCGGGACCTTGCCTGGGGCAGAAGGCAGCCTAGGTCAGCGGGTACCTGGAAGTCTAGTGACTTGTGACCCTGCTGCCAGTGAGAAATGGTGACTCCCACACTCACATATCCCCTGGTGGCAGAATGATAGTGGTGGGTGGAGAAACATCGCTCCGGAGCACACGTTCAATGGGGCAGCAGCCAAAGCAAAGGCCAGGGCCGGTAGTGGACGTCGTGGAGCTGAATGGCGAGCCAGGGAAGGGCCCAAGGATCCCACCTGCATGTGGCAAACAGGTCGTCCGTGCCCCCACGTCCATAGAGCATTGGACTGCTGGGGCCCAGGCTGCCGGGATTTCGGCCCTGCCTTCGGAGCCCGGCCAAATATGCAGCCTTGCACCGGAGGCGGGGACATGTAGACAGCAAAAATTTGGAAAATGGCAGTGTTTCCTTGATTTCCCTGGCATCGGCCTTTTTGAGCGGCTTGCTTTTTTTGCTGGTAGGATAGGGCACTGACGGAGAAAGGCAGGATTATGTGTGCAGGAAAGGTGTGTGCTGAGAGGGTGACGACGTTGAGACCATGTTGGGATCTTTAGTCCCAGGAAAGGCGCCTGGCGGGTGTGGATCAGTGTTCTCTACCCATCCCACTTGGCGGGGGGAGGTTTTCACCATACAAAGCAGCAGCGGAATTATTCGTCGCCGGAGAGGTTGCATCTGCCCACAAGCTCCACCTGGCCAGGGTCCGCCCCTACCGTATTGCGCATGTCAATCAACAGAAGCTAAGACCTTCCAGAGAGACTACCTGCTATTCTGTCCCCACGGGGAAGCAGTACAGCCAGAAGCCTCCCCCGTTCCATCTCTAGGCTCTCTCTCAGGTCCCTCATACCTGTCATGTGTCTCAGGGGTAGAATGAAGAGATTCCTCTGAATGAACACATACAGAGAGGCCATAGATGCTGAGGAAGGGCGCCTTGCCTGCTGATATCCTAGCGTAAGTGGAAGGGAGGTACCTGCCTGCTGGCCCAGTGTGTCGAACGTGTCCACATCAGGGGTTGCCGACTGTGAAGTTATTCCCTGGGTGCCCTGGATTTTGTGGCCAAAGACGCAAGGGGCCGTTGTCTGTCCATGAGTAAACTGGAGGGGTCTGCGGAACTGGCCGGTTAGGCTGGACCTCTCCTATTGGCTCAGTGTTTGTGACTCGTCCCCGTCAGAAGTTCCGGCCAGCCTTGCGGTGGCTGTCTCCATGGTGATTGGGAAAGAAGCCTTAGGCCCCGCACTCAGCCTTCACCGGGCCTCCCTGGCCTCTTACCCCTCGTGTAGACTGCTGTGTGGATAAAAGAAAGGATGTTGGCCAGTGAGCACGTGTCCTGATTTCCTTGGAAGGATTAGGCTCCTTGCCTGGGCAGAAGACAGCCAAGGTCAGCCTGAGCCTAGACACCTAGTGACCTGTGACACTGCAGCCAGTGATAGATATTCATTTTCATGCTCAGGTATCCGCAGGTGGCGGATTGAGAGTGGTCGGAGAAGAATTGTAACTAGGGATCACATACTCACGAGGGCACGGGCCAAAGGTCAGGGAAAATAGCTGAGGTCGTGGAGCTCTAGCGGAGACAGTGTAGGGCCCGGGCCTCCCTCCTGTACGTGGCAAAGAGGTGATCCGTATGCCGCCATGCGCAGACTCTGGACGGCTGGGGCCCTGGATGCCCGGATCTCGGCCTTGTCTACCGAGAAGTGACGCACATGCGGTGTGCCACCGGAGGCTGTGGAGCAGCAGAAGGCAAAATCTTGAAAATGGGGGCTTCAGTTGACTTTGCCTGTGCTCTCCCTTGGCTGAGTGACATCGTGTGTTTCCTAGCAGGTGAAGGCATTCGTGGAGAGAGGCGGTTTCCATGCGTGCAGGCAAAGTGTGTGCTGAGATGATGAGTTGCTGGAGACCAGGGTGGACTCCTCAGAGCCAGAATAGGCCTCTGGCAGGTATGTGTCAAGGTTTTCTGCCCATGGCATTCACCCAGTATTTGCATAGAATGTTATCAGCAGAATTAGTAGTCTCCAGAGAGGCTGCCACATGTCAGCAAGCTTCACGTGGCCAGGGTCCGCCCGTGATGTTGCTCCCCAATCAATCACTACTCTCTAGACCTTCCAGATAGACTACCAGAACTTCTCTGCCCATGGGCAACCAGTAGAGCCAGAGGCCTTCCCCCTTCGCTCTTTTGTCTCTAGGCCCTCTGTCAGGCACTCCAAGCTGTGAAGTGACTCAGGGGGAGAAGGAAAGAGATTTCAGAGAAGGAACACATCCAGAGAGAGACAGCGAGAGAGAGAGGCAAGAGATGCTGAGTGGGGATGCCTTGCGTACTGATATCCTCAGGAAAGTGGGAAAGAGGTACCTGGCCTGCTCTGCCACTGCCCTGAAGCAGGCCACACCAGGGGCTCCCTTGTGCCTGCGTAGCCTTTCCCAGGGTGTGCTCCAACCCTGTGGCCACTAGGTGTCATAGGTCACAATGGAGGGCCCTGTGGCATCTGCCTGGCGGGCTGGACCTCTGCCATTGGCTCAGTCTAGTCACCAGGCCCGGTGTAAGCTCCACCCACTCTTCCGGTCGGGGAACTCTCTCTAGGGTGATGGCAAAGAAGCCTTAATCCCGCCCACCTGGCCTTGACTTCACCTACCTGGCCCGCTGACCCTCGCTCAGACCTCTGTGTTGATAAAAATGAATGTCCGCCAGTGGCCAGGTGTCAGCATCTGGGATAAAGGATTCGGGACCTTGCCTGGGGCAGAAGGCAGCCTAGGTCAGCGGGTACCTGGAAGTCTAGTGACTTGTGACCCTGCTGCCAGTGAGAAATGGTGACTCCCACACTCACATATCCCCTGGTGGCAGAATGATAGTGGTGGGTGGAGAAACATCGCTCCGGAGCACACGTTCAATGGGGCAGCAGCCAAAGCAAAGGCCAGGGCCGGTAGTGGACGTCGTGGAGCTGAATGGCGAGCCAGGGAAGGGCCCAAGGATCCCACCTGCATGTGGCAAACAGGTCGTCCGTGCCCCCACGTCCATAGAGCATTGGACTGCTGGGGCCCAGGCTGCCGGGATTTCGGCCCTGCCTTCGGAGCCCGGCCAAATATGCAGCCTTGCACCGGAGGCGGGGACATGTAGACAGCAAAAATTTGGAAAATGGCAGTGTTTCCTTGATTTCCCTGGCATCGGCCTTTTTGAGCGGCTTGCTTTTTTTGCTGGTAGGATAGGGCACTGACGGAGAAAGGCAGGATTATGTGTGCAGGAAAGGTGTGTGCTGAGAGGGTGACGACGTTGAGACCATGTTGGGATCTTTAGTCCCAGGAAAGGCGCCTGGCGGGTGTGGATCAGTGTTCTCTACCCATCCCACTTGGCGGGGGGAGGTTTTCACCATACAAAGCAGCAGCGGAATTATTCGTCGCCGGAGAGGTTGCATCTGCCCACAAGCTCCACCTGGCCAGGGTCCGCCCCTACCGTATTGCGCATGTCAATCAACAGAAGCTAAGACCTTCCAGAGAGACTACCTGCTATTCTGTCCCCACGGGGAAGCAGTACAGCCAGAAGCCTCCCCCGTTCCATCTCTAGGCTCTCTCTCAGGTCCCTCATACCTGTCATGTGTCTCAGGGGTAGAATGAAGAGATTCCTCTGAATGAACACATACAGAGAGGCCATAGATGCTGAGGAAGGGCGCCTTGCCTGCTGATATCCTAGCGTAAGTGGAAGGGAGGTACCTGCCTGCTGGCCCAGTGTGTCGAACGTGTCCACATCAGGGGTTGCCGACTGTGAAGTTATTCCCTGGGTGCCCTGGATTTTGTGGCCAAAGACGCAAGGGGCCGTTGTCTGTCCATGAGTAAACTGGAGGGGTCTGCGGAACTGGCCGGTTAGGCTGGACCTCTCCTATTGGCTCAGTGTTTGTGACTCGTCCCCGTCAGAAGTTCCGGCCAGCCTTGCGGTGGCTGTCTCCATGGTGATTGGGAAAGAAGCCTTAGGCCCCGCACTCAGCCTTCACCGGGCCTCCCTGGCCTCTTACCCCTCGTGTAGACTGCTGTGTGGATAAAAGAAAGGATGTTGGCCAGTGAGCACGTGTCCTGATTTCCTTGGAAGGATTAGGCTCCTTGCCTGGGCAGAAGACAGCCAAGGTCAGCCTGAGCCTAGACACCTAGTGACCTGTGACACTGCAGCCAGTGATAGATATTCATTTTCATGCTCAGGTATCCGCAGGTGGCGGATTGAGAGTGGTCAGAGAAGAATTGTAACTAGGGATCACATACTCACGAGGGCACGGGCCAAAGGTCAGGGAAAATAGCTGAGGTCGTGGAGCTCTAGCGGAGACAGTGTAGGGCCCGGGCCTCCCTCCTCTACGTGGCAAAGAGGTGATCCGTATGCCGCCATGCGCAGACTCTGGACGGCTGGGGCCCTGGATGCCCGGATCTCGGCCTTGTCTACCGAGAAGTGACGCACATGCGGTGTGCCACCGGAGGCTGTGGAGCAGCAGAAGGCAAACTCTTGAAAATGGGGGCTTCAGTTGACTTTGCCTGTGCTCTCCCTTGGCTGAGTGACATCGTGTGTTTCCTAGCAGGTGAAGGCATTCGTGGAGAGAGGCGGTTTCCATGCGTGCAGGCAAAGTGTGTGCTGAGATGATGAGTTGCTGGAGACCAGGGTGGACTCCTCAGAGCCAGAATAGGCCTCTGGCAGGTATGTGTCAAGGTTTTCTGCCCATGGCATTCACCCAGTATTTGCATAGAATGTTATCAGCAGAATTAGTAGTCTCCAGAGAGGCTGCCACATGTCAGCAAGCTTCACGTGGCCAGGGTCCGCCCGTGATGTTGCTCCCCAATCAATCACTACTCTCTAGACCTTCCAGATAGACTACCAGAACTTCTCTGCCCATGGGCAACCAGTAGAGCCAGAGGCCTTCCCCCTTCGCTCTTTTGTCTCTAGGCCCTCTGTCAGGCACTCCAAGCTGTGAAGTGACTCAGGGGGAGAAGGAAAGAGATTTCAGAGAAGGAACACATCCAGAGAGAGACAGCGAGAGAGAGAGGCAAGAGATGCTGAGTGGGGATGCCTTGCGTACTGATATCCTCAGGAAAGTGGGAAAGAGGTACCTGGCCTGCTCTGCCACTGCCCTGAAGCAGGCCACACCAGGGGCTCCCTTGTGCCTGCGTAGCCTTTCCCAGGGTGTGCTCCAACCCTGTGGCCACTAGGTGTCATAGGTCACAATGGAGGGCCCTGTGGCATCTGCCTGGCGGGCTGGACCTCTGCCATTGGCTCAGTCTAGTCACCAGGCCCGGTGTAAGCTCCGCCCACTCTTCCGGTCGGGGAACTCTCTCTAGGGTGATGGCAAAGAAGCCTTAATCCCGCCCACCTGGCCTTGACTTCACCTACCTGGCCCGCTGACCCTCGCTCAGACCTCTGTGTTGATAAAAATGAATGTCCGCCAGTGGCCAGGTGTCAGCATCTGGGATAAAGGATTCGGGACCTTGCCTGGGGCAGAAGGCAGCCTAGGTCAGCGGGTACCTGGAAGTCTAGTGACTTGTGACCCTGCTGCCAGTGAGAAATGGTGACTCCCACACTCACATATCCCCTGGTGGCAGAATGATAGTGGTGGGTGGAGAAACATCGCTCCGGAGCACACGTTCAATGGGGCAGCAGCCAAAGCAAAGGCCAGGGCCGGTAGTGGACGTCGTGGAGCTGAATGGCGAGCCAGGGAAGGGCCCAAGGATCCCACCTGCATGTGGCAAACAGGTCGTCCGTGCCCCCACGTCCATAGAGCATTGGACTGCTGGGGCCCAGGCTGCCGGGATTTCGGCCCTGCCTTCGGAGCCCGGCCAAATATGCAGCCTTGCACCGGAGGCGGGGACATGTAGACAGCAAAAATTTGGAAAATGGCAGTGTTTCCTTGATTTCCCTGGCATCGGCCTTTTTGAGCGGCTTGCTTTTTTTGCTGGTAGGATAGGGCACTGACGGAGAAAGGCAGGATTATGTGTGCAGGAAAGGTGTGTGCTGAGAGGGTGACGACGTTGAGACCATGTTGGGATCTTTAGTCCCAGGAAAGGCGCCTGGCGGGTGTGGATCAGTGTTCTCTACCCATCCCACTTGGCGGGGGGAGGTTTTCACCATACAAAGCAGCAGCGGAATTATTCGTCGCCGGAGAGGTTGCATCTGCCCACAAGCTCCACCTGGCCAGGGTCCGCCCCTACCGTATTGCGCATGTCAATCAACAGAAGCTAAGACCTTCCAGAGAGACTACCTGCTATTCTGTCCCCACGGGGAAGCAGTACAGCCAGAAGCCTCCCCCGTTCCATCTCTAGGCTCTCTCTCAGGTCCCTCATACCTGTCATGTGTCTCAGGGGTAGAATGAAGAGATTCCTCTGAATGAACACATACAGAGAGGCCATAGATGCTGAGGAAGGGCGCCTTGCCTGCTGATATCCTAGCGTAAGTGGAAGGGAGGTACCTGCCTGCTGGCCCAGTGTGTCGAACGTGTCCACATCAGGGGTTGCCGACTGTGAAGTTATTCCCTGGGTGCCCTGGATTTTGTGGCCAAAGACGCAAGGGGCCGTTGTCTGTCCATGAGTAAACTGGAGGGGTCTGCGGAACTGGCCGGTTAGGCTGGACCTCTCCTATTGGCTCAGTGTTTGTGACTCGTCCCCGTCAGAAGTTCCGGCCAGCCTTGCGGTGGCTGTCTCCATGGTGATTGGGAAAGAAGCCTTAGGCCCCGCACTCAGCCTTCACCGGGCCTCCCTGGCCTCTTACCCCTCGTGTAGACTGCTGTGTGGATAAAAGAAAGGATGTTGGCCAGTGAGCACGTGTCCTGATTTCCTTGGAAGGATTAGGCTCCTTGCCTGGGCAGAAGACAGCCAAGGTCAGCCTGAGCCTAGACACCTAGTGACCTGTGACACTGCAGCCAGTGATAGATATTCATTTTCATGCTCAGGTATCCGCAGGTGGCGGATTGAGAGTGGTCGGAGAAGAATTGTAACTAGGGATCACATACTCACGAGGGCACGGGCCAAAGGTCAGGGAAAATAGCTGAGGTCGTGGAGCTCTAGCGGAGACAGTGTAGGGCCCGGGCCTCCCTCCTCTACGTGGCAAAGAGGTGATCCGTATGCCGCCATGCGCAGACTCTGGACGGCTGGGGCCCTGGATGCCCGGATCTCGGCCTTGTCTACCGAGAAGTGACGCACATGCGGTGTGCCACCGGAGGCTGTGGAGCAGCAGAAGGCAAACTCTTGAAAATGGGGGCTTCAGTTGACTTTGCCTGTGCTCTCCCTTGGCTGAGTGACATCGTGTGTTTCCTAGCAGGTGAAGGCATTCGTGGAGAGAGGCGGTTTCCATGCGTGCAGGCAAAGTGTGTGCTGAGATGATGAGTTGCTGGAGACCAGGGTGGACTCCTCAGAGCCAGAATAGGCCTCTGGCAGGTATGTGTCAAGGTTTTCTGCCCATGGCATTCACCCAGTATTTGCATAGAATGTTATCAGCAGAATTAGTAGTCTCCAGAGAGGCTGCCACATGTCAGCAAGCTTCACGTGGCCAGGGTCCGCCCGTGATGTTGCTCCCCAATCAATCACTACTCTCTAGACCTTCCAGATAGACTACCAGAACTTCTCTGCCCATGGGCAACCAGTAGAGCCAGAGGCCTTCCCCCTTCGCTCTTTTGTCTCTAGGCCCTCTGTCAGGCACTCCAAGCTGTGAAGTGACTCAGGGGGAGAAGGAAAGAGATTTCAGAGAAGGAACACATCCAGAGAGAGACAGCGAGAGAGAGAGGCAAGAGATGCTGAGTGGGGATGCCTTGCGTACTGATATCCTCAGGAAAGTGGGAAAGAGGTACCTGGCCTGCTCTGCCACTGCCCTGAAGCAGGCCACACCAGGGGCTCCCTTGTGCCTGCGTAGCCTTTCCCAGGGTGTGCTCCAACCCTGTGGCCACTAGGTGTCATAGGTCACAATGGAGGGCCCTGTGGCATCTGCCTGGCGGGCTGGAGCTCTGCCATTGGCTCAGTCTAGTCACCAGGCCCGGTGTAAGCTCCGCCCACTCTTCCGGTCGGGGAACTCTCTCTAGGGTGATGGCAAAGAAGCCTTAATCCCGCCCACCTGGCCTTGACTTCACCTACCTGGCCCGCTGACCCTCGCTCAGACCTCTGTGTTGATAAAAATGAATGTCCGCCAGTGGCCAGGTGTCAGCATCTGGGATAAAGGATTCGGGACCTTGCCTGGGGCAGAAGGCAGCCTAGGTCAGCGGGTACCTGGAAGTCTAGTGACTTGTGACCCTGCTGCCAGTGAGAAATGGTGACTCCCACACTCACATATCCCCTGGTGGCAGAATGATAGTGGTGGGTGGAGAAACATCGCTCCGGAGCACACGTTCAATGGGGCAGCAGCCAAAGCAAAGGCCAGGGCCGGTAGTGGACGTCGTGGAGCTGAATGGCGAGCCAGGGAAGGGCCCAAGGATCCCACCTGCATGTGGCAAACAGGTCGTCCGTGCCCCCACGTCCATAGAGCATTGGACTGCTGGGGCCCAGGCTGCCGGGATTTCGGCCCTGCCTTCGGAGCCCGGCCAAATATGCAGCCTTGCACCGGAGGCGGGGACATGTAGACAGCAAAAATTTGGAAAATGGCAGTGTTTCCTTGATTTCCCTGGCATCGGCCTTTTTGAGCGGCTTGCTTTTTTTGCTGGTAGGATAGGGCACTGACGGAGAAAGGCAGGATTATGTGTGCAGGAAAGGTGTGTGCTGAGAGGGTGACGACGTTGAGACCATGTTGGGATCTTTAGTCCCAGGAAAGGCGCCTGGCGGGTGTGGATCAGTGTTCTCTACCCATCCCACTTGGCGGGGGGAGGTTTTCACCATACAAAGCAGCAGCGGAATTATTCGTCGCCGGAGAGGTTGCATCTGCCCGCAAGCTCCACCTGGCCAGGGTCCGCCCCTACCGTATTGCGCATGTCAATCAACAGAAGCTAAGACCTTCCAGAGAGACTACCTGCTATTCTGTCCCCACGGGGAAGCAGTACAGCCAGAAGCCTCCCCCGTTCCATCTCTAGGCTCTCTCTCAGGTCCCTCATACCTGTCATGTGTCTCAGGGGTAGAATGAAGAGATTCCTCTGAATGAACACATACAGAGAGGCCATAGATGCTGAGGAAGGGCGCCTTGCCTGCTGATATCCTAGCGTAAGTGGAAGGGAGGTACCTGCCTGCTGGCCCAGTGTGTCGAACGTGTCCACATCAGGGGTTGCCGACTGTGAAGTTATTCCCTGGGTGCCCTGGATTTTGTGGCCAAAGACGCAAGGGGCCGTTGTCTGTCCATGAGTAAACTGGAGGGGTCTGCGGAACTGGCCGGTTAGGCTGGACCTCTCCTATTGGCTCAGTGTTTGTGACTCGTCCCCGTCAGAAGTTCCGGCCAGCCTTGCGGTGGCTGTCTCCATGGTGATTGGGAAAGAAGCCTTAGGCCCCGCACTCAGCCTTCACCGGGCCTCCCTGGCCTCTTACCCCTCGTGTAGACTGCTGTGTGGATAAAAGAAAGGATGTTGGCCAGTGAGCACGTGTCCTGATTTCCTTGGAAGGATTAGGCTCCTTGCCTGGGCAGAAGACAGCCAAGGTCAGCCTGAGCCTAGACACCTAGTGACCTGTGACACTGCAGCCAGTGATAGATATTCATTTTCATGCTCAGGTATCCGCAGGTGGCGGATTGAGAGTGGTCGGAGAAGAATTGTAACTAGGGATCACATACTCACGAGGGCACGGGCCAAAGGTCAGGGAAAATAGCTGAGGTCGTGGAGCTCTAGCGGAGACAGTGTAGGGCCCGGGCCTCCCTCCTGTACGTGGCAAAGAGGTGATCCGTATGCCGCCATGCGCAGACTCTGGACGGCTGGGGCCCTGGATGCCCGGATCTCGGCCTTGTCTACCGAGAAGTGACGCACATGCGGTGTGCCACCGGAGGCTGTGGAGCAGCAGAAGGCAAAATCTTGAAAATGGGGGCTTCAGTTGACTTTGCCTGTGCTCTCCCTTGGCTGAGTGACATCGTGTGTTTCCTAGCAGGTGAAGGCATTCGTGGAGAGAGGCGGTTTCCATGCGTGCAGGCAAAGTGTGTGCTGAGATGATGAGTTGCTGGAGACCAGGGTGGACTCCTCAGAGCCAGAATAGGCCTCTGGCAGGTATGTGTCAAGGTTTTCTGCCCATGGCATTCACCCAGTATTTGCATAGAATGTTATCAGCAGAATTAGTAGTCTCCAGAGAGGCTGCCACATGTCAGCAAGCTTCACGTGGCCAGGGTCCGCCCGTGATGTTGCTCCCCAATCAATCACTACTCTCTAGACCTTCCAGATAGACTACCAGAACTTCTCTGCCCATGGGCAACCAGTAGAGCCAGAGGCCTTCCCCCTTCGCTCTTTTGTCTCTAGGCCCTCTGTCAGGCACTCCAAGCTGTGAAGTGACTCAGGGGGAGAAGGAAAGAGATTTCAGAGAAGGAACACATCCAGAGAGAGACAGCGAGAGAGAGAGGCAAGAGATGCTGAGTGGGGATGCCTTGCGTACTGATATCCTCAGGAAAGTGGGAAAGAGGTACCTGGCCTGCTCTGCCACTGCCCTGAAGCAGGCCACACCAGGGGCTCCCTTGTGCCTGCGTAGCCTTTCCCAGGGTGTGCTCCAACCCTGTGGCCACTAGGTGTCATAGGTCACAATGGAGGGCCCTGTGGCATCTGCCTGGCGGGCTGGACCTCTGCCATTGGCTCAGTCTAGTCACCAGGCCCGGTGTAAGCTCCGCCCACTCTTCCGGTCGGGGAACTCTCTCTAGGGTGATGGCAAAGAAGCCTTAATCCCGCCCACCTGGCCTTGACTTCACCTACCTGGCCCGCTGACCCTCGCTCAGACCTCTGTGTTGATAAAAATGAATGTCCGCCAGTGGCCAGGTGTCAGCATCTGGGATAAAGGATTCGGGACCTTGCCTGGGGCAGAAGGCAGCCTAGGTCAGCGGGTACCTGGAAGTCTAGTGACTTGTGACCCTGCTGCCAGTGAGAAATGGTGACTCCCACACTCACATATCCCCTGGTGGCAGAATGATAGTGGTGGGTGGAGAAACATCGCTCAGGAGCACACGTTCAATGGGGCAGCAGCCAAAGCAAAGGCCAGGGCCGGTAGTGGACGTCGTGGAGCTGAATGGCGAGCCAGGGAAGGGCCCAAGGATCCCACCTGCATGTGGCAAACAGGTCGTCCGTGCCCCCACGTCCATAGAGCATTGGACTGCTGGGGCCCAGGCTGCCGGGATTTCGGCCCTGCCTTCGGAGCCCGGCCAAATATGCAGCCTTGCACCGGAGGCGGGGACATGTAGACAGCAAAAATTTGGAAAATGGCAGTGTTTCCTTGATTTCCCTGGCATCGGCCTTTTTGAGCGGCTTGCTTTTTTTGCTGGTAGGATAGGGCACTGACGGAGAAAGGCAGGATTATGTGTGCAGGAAAGGTGTGTGCTGAGAGGGTGACGACGTTGAGACCATGTTGGGATCTTTAGTCCCAGGAAAGGCGCCTGGCGGGTGTGGATCAGTGTTCTCTACCCATCCCACTTGGCGGGGGGAGGTTTTCACCATACAAAGCAGCAGCGGAATTATTCGTCGCCGGAGAGGTTGCATCTGCCCGCAAGCTCCACCTGGCCAGGGTCCGCCCCTACCGTATTGTGCATGTCAATCAACAGAAGCTAAGACCTTCCAGAGAGACTACCTGCTATTCTGTCCCCACGGGGAAGCAGTACAGCCAGAAGCCTCCCCCGTTCCATCTCTAGGCTCTCTCTCAGGTCCCTCATACCTGTCATGTGTCTCAGGGGTAGAATGAAGAGATTCCTCTGAATGAACACATACAGAGAGGCCATAGATGCTGAGGAAGGGCGCCTTGCCTGCTGATATCCTAGCGTAAGTGGAAGGGAGGTACCTGCCTGCTGGCCCAGTGTGTCGAACGTGTCCACATCAGGGGTTGCCGACTGTGAAGTTATTCCCTGGGTGCCCTGGATTTTGTGGCCAAAGACGCAAGGGGCCGTTGTCTGTCCATGAGTAAACTGGAGGGGTCTGCGGAACTGGCCGGTTAGGCTGGACCTCTCCTATTGGCTCAGTGTTTGTGACTCGTCCCCGTCAGAAGTTCCGGCCAGCCTTGCGGTGGCTGTCTCCATGGTGATTGGGAAAGAAGCCTTAGGCCCCGCACTCAGCCTTCACCGGGCCTCCCTGGCCTCTTACCCCTCGTGTAGAGTGCTGTGTGGATAAAAGAAAGGATGTTGGCCAGTGAGCACGTGTCCTGATTTCCTTGGAAGGATTAGGCTCCTTGCCTGGGCAGAAGACAGCCAAGGTCAGCCTGAGCCTAGACACCTAGTGACCTGTGACACTGCAGCCAGTGATAGATATTCATTTTCATGCTCAGGTATCCGCAGGTGGCGGATTGAGAGTGGTCGGAGAAGAATTGTAACTAGGGATCACATACTCACGAGGGCACGGGCCAAAGGTCAGGGAAAATAGCTGAGGTCGTGGAGCTCTAGCGGAGACAGTGTAGGGCCCGGGCCTCCCTCCTCTACGTGGCAAAGAGGTGATCCGTATGCCGCCATGCGCAGACTCTGGACGGCTGGGGCCCTGGATGCCCGGATCTCGGCCTTGTCTACCGAGAAGTGACGCACATGCGGTGTGCCACCGGAGGCTGTGGAGCAGCAGAAGGCAAACTCTTGAAAATGGGGGCTTCAGTTGACTTTGCCTGTGCTCTCCCTTGGCTGAGTGACATCGTGTGTTTCCTAGCAGGTGAAGGCATTCGTGGAGAGAGGCGGTTTCCATGCGTGCAGGCAAAGTGTGTGCTGAGATGATGAGTTGCTGGAGACCAGGGTGGACTCCTCAGAGCCAGAATAGGCCTCTGGCAGGTATGTGTCAAGGTTTTCTGCCCATGGCATTCACCCAGTATTTGCATAGAATGTTATCAGCAGAATTAGTAGTCTCCAGAGAGGCTGCCACATGTCAGCAAGCTTCACGTGGCCAGGGTCCGCCCGTGATGTTGCTCCCCAATCAATCACTACTCTCTAGACCTTCCAGATAGACTACCAGAACTTCTCTGCCCATGGGCAACCAGTAGAGCCAGAGGCCTTCCCCCTTCGCTCTTTTGTCTCTAGGCCCTCTGTCAGGCACTCCAAGCTGTGAAGTGACTCAGGGGGAGAAGGAAAGAGATTTCAGAGAAGGAACACATCCAGAGAGAGACAGCGAGAGAGAGAGGCAAGAGATGCTGAGTGGGGATGCCTTGCGTACTGATATCCTCAGGAAAGTGGGAAAGAGGTACCTGGCCTGCTCTGCCACTGCCCTGAAGCAGGCCACACCAGGGGCTCCCTTGTGCCTGCGTAGCCTTTCCCAGGGTGTGCTCCAACCCTGTGGCCACTAGGTGTCATAGGTCACAATGGAGGGCCCTGTGGCATCTGCCTGGCGGGCTGGAGCTCTGCCATTGGCTCAGTCTAGTCACCAGGCCCGGTGTAAGCTCCGCCCACTCTTCCGGTCGGGGAACTCTCTCTAGGGTGATGGCAAAGAAGCCTTAATCCCGCCCACCTGGCCTTGACTTCACCTACCTGGCCCGCTGACCCTCGCTCAGACCTCTGTGTTGATAAAAATGAATGTCCGCCAGTGGCCAGGTGTCAGCATCTGGGATAAAGGATTCGGGACCTTGCCTGGGGCAGAAGGCAGCCTAGGTCAGCGGGTACCTGGAAGTCTAGTGACTTGTGACCCTGCTGCCAGTGAGAAATGGTGACTCCCACACTCACATATCCCCTGGTGGCAGAATGATAGTGGTGGGTGGAGAAACATCGCTCCGGAGCACACGTTCAATGGGGCAGCAGCCAAAGCAAAGGCCAGGGCCGGTAGTGGACGTCGTGGAGCTGAATGGCGAGCCAGGGAAGGGCCCAAGGATCCCACCTGCATGTGGCAAACAGGTCGTCCGTGCCCCCACGTCCATAGAGCATTGGACTGCTGGGGCCCAGGCTGCCGGGATTTCGGCCCTGCCTTCGGAGCCCGGCCAAATATGCAGCCTTGCACCGGAGGCGGGGACATGTAGACAGCAAAAATTTGGAAAATGGCAGTGTTTCCTTGATTTCCCTGGCATCGGCCTTTTTGAGCGGCTTGCTTTTTTTGCTGGTAGGATAGGGCACTGACGGAGAAAGGCAGGATTATGTGTGCAGGAAAGGTGTGTGCTGAGAGGGTGACGACGTTGAGACCATGTTGGGATCTTTAGTCCCAGGAAAGGCGCCTGGCGGGTGTGGATCAGTGTTCTCTACCCATCCCACTTGGCGGGGGGAGGTTTTCACCATACAAAGCAGCAGCGGAATTATTCGTCGCCGGAGAGGTTGCATCTGCCCGCAAGCTCCACCTGGCCAGGGTCCGCCCCTACCGTATTGCGCATGTCAATCAACAGAAGCTAAGACCTTCCAGAGAGACTACCTGCTATTCTGTCCCCACGGGGAAGCAGTACAGCCAGAAGCCTCCCCCGTTCCATCTCTAGGCTCTCTCTCAGGTCCCTCATACCTGTCATGTGTCTCAGGGGTAGAATGAAGAGATTCCTCTGAATGAACACATACAGAGAGGCCATAGATGCTGAGGAAGGGCGCCTTGCCTGCTGATATCCTAGCGTAAGTGGAAGGGAGGTACCTGCCTGCTGGCCCAGTGTGTCGAACGTGTCCACATCAGGGGTTGCCGACTGTGAAGTTATTCCCTGGGTGCCCTGGATTTTGTGGCCAAAGACGCAAGGGGCCGTTGTCTGTCCATGAGTAAACTGGAGGGGTCTGCGGAACTGGCCGGTTAGGCTGGACCTCTCCTATTGGCTCAGTGTTTGTGACTCGTCCCCGTCAGAAGTTCCGGCCAGCCTTGCGGTGGCTGTCTCCATGGTGATTGGGAAAGAAGCCTTAGGCCCCGCACTCAGCCTTCACCGGGCCTCCCTGGCCTCTTACCCCTCGTGTAGACTGCTGTGTGGATAAAAGAAAGGATGTTGGCCAGTGAGCACGTGTCCTGATTTCCTTGGAAGGATTAGGCTCCTTGCCTGGGCAGAAGACAGCCAAGGTCAGCCTGAGCCTAGACACCTAGTGACCTGTGACACTGCAGCCAGTGATAGATATTCATTTTCATGCTCAGGTATCCGCAGGTGGCGGATTGAGAGTGGTCGGAGAAGAATTGTAACTAGGGATCACATACTCACGAGGGCACGGGCCAAAGGTCAGGGAAAATAGCTGAGGTCGTGGAGCTCTAGCGGAGACAGTGTAGGGCCCGGGCCTCCCTCCTGTACGTGGCAAAGAGGTGATCCGTATGCCGCCATGCGCAGACTCTGGACGGCTGGGGCCCTGGATGCCCGGATCTCGGCCTTGTCTACCGAGAAGTGACGCACATGCGGTGTGCCACCGGAGGCTGTGGAGCAGCAGAAGGCAAAATCTTGAAAATGGGGGCTTCAGTTGACTTTGCCTGTGCTCTCCCTTGGCTGAGTGACATCGTGTGTTTCCTAGCAGGTGAAGGCATTCGTGGAGAGAGGCGGTTTCCATGCGTGCAGGCAAAGTGTGTGCTGAGATGATGAGTTGCTGGAGACCAGGGTGGACTCCTCAGAGCCAGAATAGGCCTCTGGCAGGTATGTGTCAAGGTTTTCTGCCCATGGCATTCACCCAGTATTTGCATAGAATGTTATCAGCAGAATTAGTAGTCTCCAGAGAGGCTGCCACATGTCAGCAAGCTTCACGTGGCCAGGGTCCGCCCGTGATGTTGCTCCCCAATCAATCACTACTCTCTAGACCTTCCAGATAGACTACCAGAACTTCTCTGCCCATGGGCAACCAGTAGAGCCAGAGGCCTTCCCCCTTCGCTCTTTTGTCTCTAGGCCCTCTGTCAGGCACTCCAAGCTGTGAAGTGACTCAGGGGGAGAAGGAAAGAGATTTCAGAGAAGGAACACATCCAGAGAGAGACAGCGAGAGAGAGAGGCAAGAGATGCTGAGTGGGGATGCCTTGCGTACTGATATCCTCAGGAAAGTGGGAAAGAGGTACCTGGCCTGCTCTGCCACTGCCCTGAAGCAGGCCACACCAGGGGCTCCCTTGTGCCTGCGTAGCCTTTCCCAGGGTGTGCTCCAACCCTGTGGCCACTAGGTGTCATAGGTCACAATGGAGGGCCCTGTGGCATCTGCCTGGCGGGCTGGACCTCTGCCATTGGCTCAGTCTAGTCACCAGGCCCGGTGTAAGCTCCGCCCACTCTTCCGGTCGGGGAACTCTCTCTAGGGTGATGGCAAAGAAGCCTTAATCCCGCCCACCTGGCCTTGACTTCACCTACCTGGCCCGCTGACCCTCGCTCAGACCTCTGTGTTGATAAAAATGAATGTCCGCCAGTGGCCAGGTGTCAGCATCTGGGATAAAGGATTCGGGACCTTGCCTGGGGCAGAAGGCAGCCTAGGTCAGCGGGTACCTGGAAGTCTAGTGACTTGTGACCCTGCTGCCAGTGAGAAATGGTGACTCCCACACTCACATATCCCCTGGTGGCAGAATGATAGTGGTGGGTGGAGAAACATCGCTCAGGAGCACACGTTCAATGGGGCAGCAGCCAAAGCAAAGGCCAGGGCCGGTAGTGGACGTCGTGGAGCTGAATGGCGAGCCAGGGAAGGGCCCAAGGATCCCACCTGCATGTGGCAAACAGGTCGTCCGTGCCCCCACGTCCATAGAGCATTGGACTGCTGGGGCCCAGGCTGCCGGGATTTCGGCCCTGCCTTCGGAGCCCGGCCAAATATGCAGCCTTGCACCGGAGGCGGGGACATGTAGACAGCAAAAATTTGGAAAATGGCAGTGTTTCCTTGATTTCCCTGGCATCGGCCTTTTTGAGCGGCTTGCTTTTTTTGCTGGTAGGATAGGGCACTGACGGAGAAAGGCAGGATTATGTGTGCAGGAAAGGTGTGTGCTGAGAGGGTGACGACGTTGAGACCATGTTGGGATCTTTAGTCCCAGGAAAGGCGCCTGGCGGGTGTGGATCAGTGTTCTCTACCCATCCCACTTGGCGGGGGGAGGTTTTCACCATACAAAGCAGCAGCGGAATTATTCGTCGCCGGAGAGGTTGCATCTGCCCGCAAGCTCCACCTGGCCAGGGTCCGCCCCTACCGTATTGTGCATGTCAATCAACAGAAGCTAAGACCTTCCAGAGAGACTACCTGCTATTCTGTCCCCACGGGGAAGCAGTACAGCCAGAAGCCTCCCCCGTTCCATCTCTAGGCTCTCTCTCAGGTCCCTCATACCTGTCATGTGTCTCAGGGGTAGAATGAAGAGATTCCTCTGAATGAACACATACAGAGAGGCCATAGATGCTGAGGAAGGGCGCCTTGCCTGCTGATATCCTAGCGTAAGTGGAAGGGAGGTACCTGCCTGCTGGCCCAGTGTGTCGAACGTGTCCACATCAGGGGTTGCCGACTGTGAAGTTATTCCCTGGGTGCCCTGGATTTTGTGGCCAAAGACGCAAGGGGCCGTTGTCTGTCCATGAGTAAACTGGAGGGGTCTGCGGAACTGGCCGGTTAGGCTGGACCTCTCCTATTGGCTCAGTGTTTGTGACTCGTCCCCGTCAGAAGTTCCGGCCAGCCTTGCGGTGGCTGTCTCCATGGTGATTGGGAAAGAAGCCTTAGGCCCCGCACTCAGCCTTCACCGGGCCTCCCTGGCCTCTTACCCCTCGTGTAGAGTGCTGTGTGGATAAAAGAAAGGATGTTGGCCAGTGAGCACGTGTCCTGATTTCCTTGGAAGGATTAGGCTCCTTGCCTGGGCAGAAGACAGCCAAGGTCAGCCTGAGCCTAGACACCTAGTGACCTGTGACACTGCAGCCAGTGATAGATATTCATTTTCATGCTCAGGTATCCGCAGGTGGCGGATTGAGAGTGGTCGGAGAAGAATTGTAACTAGGGATCACATACTCACGAGGGCACGGGCCAAAGGTCAGGGAAAATAGCTGAGGTCGTGGAGCTCTAGCGGAGACAGTGTAGGGCCCGGGCCTCCCTCCTCTACGTGGCAAAGAGGTGATCCGTATGCCGCCATGCGCAGACTCTGGACGGCTGGGGCCCTGGATGCCCGGATCTCGGCCTTGTCTACCGAGAAGTGACGCACATGCGGTGTGCCACCGGAGGCTGTGGAGCAGCAGAAGGCAAACTCTTGAAAATGGGGGCTTCAGTTGACTTTGCCTGTGCTCTCCCTTGGCTGAGTGACATCGTGTGTTTCCTAGCAGGTGAAGGCATTCGTGGAGAGAGGCGGTTTCCATGCGTGCAGGCAAAGTGTGTGCTGAGATGATGAGTTGCTGGAGACCAGGGTGGACTCCTCAGAGCCAGAATAGGCCTCTGGCAGGTATGTGTCAAGGTTTTCTGCCCATGGCATTCACCCAGTATTTGCATAGAATGTTATCAGCAGAATTAGTAGTCTCCAGAGAGGCTGCCACATGTCAGCAAGCTTCACGTGGCCAGGGTCCGCCCGTGATGTTGCTCCCCAATCAATCACTACTCTCTAGACCTTCCAGATAGACTACCAGAACTTCTCTGCCCATGGGCAACCAGTAGAGCCAGAGGCCTTCCCCCTTCGCTCTTTTGTCTCTAGGCCCTCTGTCAGGCACTCCAAGCTGTGAAGTGACTCAGGGGGAGAAGGAAAGAGATTTCAGAGAAGGAACACATCCAGAGAGAGACAGCGAGAGAGAGAGGCAAGAGATGCTGAGTGGGGATGCCTTGCGTACTGATATCCTCAGGAAAGTGGGAAAGAGGTACCTGGCCTGCTCTGCCACTGCCCTGAAGCAGGCCACACCAGGGGCTCCCTTGTGCCTGCGTAGCCTTTCCCAGGGTGTGCTCCAACCCTGTGGCCACTAGGTGTCATAGGTCACAATGGAGGGCCCTGTGGCATCTGCCTGGCGGGCTGGACCTCTGCCATTGGCTCAGTCTAGTCACCAGGCCCGGTGTAAGCTCCGCCCACTCTTCCGGTCGGGGAACTCTCTCTAGGGTGATGGCAAAGAAGCCTTAATCCCGCCCACCTGGCCTTGACTTCACCTACCTGGCCCGCTGACCCTCGCTCAGACCTCTGTGTTGATAAAAATGAATGTCCGCCAGTGGCCAGGTGTCAGCATCTGGGATAAAGGATTCGGGACCTTGCCTGGGGCAGAAGGCAGCCTAGGTCAGCGGGTACCTGGAAGTCTAGTGACTTGTGACCCTGCTGCCAGTGAGAAATGGTGACTCCCACACTCACATATCCCCTGGTGGCAGAATGATAGTGGTGGGTGGAGAAACATCGCTCCGGAGCACACGTTCAATGGGGCAGCAGCCAAAGCAAAGGCCAGGGCCGGTAGTGGACGTCGTGGAGCTGAATGGCGAGCCAGGGAAGGGCCCAAGGATCCCACCTGCATGTGGCAAACAGGTCGTCCGTGCCCCCACGTCCATAGAGCATTGGACTGCTGGGGCCCAGGCTGCCGGGATTTCGGCCCTGCCTTCGGAGCCCGGCCAAATATGCAGCCTTGCACCGGAGGCGGGGACATGTAGACAGCAAAAATTTGGAAAATGGCAGTGTTTCCTTGATTTCCCTGGCATCGGCCTTTTTGAGCGGCTTGCTTTTTTTGCTGGTAGGATAGGGCACTGACGGAGAAAGGCAGGATTATGTGTGCAGGAAAGGTGTGTGCTGAGAGGGTGACGACGTTGAGACCATGTTGGGATCTTTAGTCCCAGGAAAGGCGCCTGGCGGGTGTGGATCAGTGTTCTCTACCCATCCCACTTGGCGGGGGGAGGTTTTCACCATACAAAGCAGCAGCGGAATTATTCGTCGCCGGAGAGGTTGCATCTGCCCACAAGCTCCACCTGGCCAGGGTCCGCCCCTACCGTATTGCGCATGTCAATCAACAGAAGCTAAGACCTTCCAGAGAGACTACCTGCTATTCTGTCCCCACGGGGAAGCAGTACAGCCAGAAGCCTCCCCCGTTCCATCTCTAGGCTCTCTCTCAGGTCCCTCATACCTGTCATGTGTCTCAGGGGTAGAATGAAGAGATTCCTCTGAATGAACACATACAGAGAGGCCATAGATGCTGAGGAAGGGCGCCTTGCCTGCTGATATCCTAGCGTAAGTGGAAGGGAGGTACCTGCCTGCTGGCCCAGTGTGTCGAACGTGTCCACATCAGGGGTTGCCGACTGTGAAGTTATTCCCTGGGTGCCCTGGATTTTGTGGCCAAAGACGCAAGGGGCCGTTGTCTGTCCATGAGTAAACTGGAGGGGTCTGCGGAACTGGCCGGTTAGGCTGGACCTCTCCTATTGGCTCAGTGTTTGTGACTCGTCCCCGTCAGAAGTTCCGGCCAGCCTTGCGGTGGCTGTCTCCATGGTGATTGGGAAAGAAGCCTTAGGCCCCGCACTCAGCCTTCACCGGGCCTCCCTGGCCTCTTACCCCTCGTGTAGAGTGCTGTGTGGATAAAAGAAAGGATGTTGGCCAGTGAGCACGTGTCCTGATTTCCTTGGAAGGATTAGGCTCCTTGCCTGGGCAGAAGACAGCCAAGGTCAGCCTGAGCCTAGACACCTAGTGACCTGTGACACTGCAGCCAGTGATAGATATTCATTTTCATGCTCAGGTATCCGCAGGTGGCGGATTGAGAGTGGTCGGAGAAGAATTGTAACTAGGGATCACATACTCACGAGGGCACGGGCCAAAGGTCAGGGAAAATAGCTGAGGTCGTGGAGCTCTAGCGGAGACAGTGTAGGGCCCGGGCCTCCCTCCTGTACGTGGCAAAGAGGTGATCCGTATGCCGCCATGCGCAGACTCTGGACGGCTGGGGCCCTGGATGCCCGGATCTCGGCCTTGTCTACCGAGAAGTGACGCACATGCGGTGTGCCACCGGAGGCTGTGGAGCAGCAGAAGGCAAAATCTTGAAAATGGGGGCTTCAGTTGACTTTGCCTGTGCTCTCCCTTGGCTGAGTGACATCGTGTGTTTCCTAGCAGGTGAAGGCATTCGTGGAGAGAGGCGGTTTCCATGCGTGCAGGCAAAGTGTGTGCTGAGATGATGAGTTGCTGGAGACCAGGGTGGACTCCTCAGAGCCAGAATAGGCCTCTGGCAGGTATGTGTCAAGGTTTTCTGCCCATGGCATTCACCCAGTATTTGCATAGAATGTTATCAGCAGAATTAGTAGTCTCCAGAGAGGCTGCCACATGTCAGCAAGCTTCACGTGGCCAGGGTCCGCCCGTGATGTTGCTCCCCAATCAATCACTACTCTCTAGACCTTCCAGATAGACTACCAGAACTTCTCTGCCCATGGGCAACCAGTAGAGCCAGAGGCCTTCCCCCTTCGCTCTTTTGTCTCTAGGCCCTCTGTCAGGCACTCCAAGCTGTGAAGTGACTCAGGGGGAGAAGGAAAGAGATTTCAGAGAAGGAACACATCCAGAGAGAGACAGAGAGAGAGAGGCAAGAGATGCTGAGTGGGGATGCCTTGCGTACTGATATCCTCAGGAAAGTGGGAAAGAGGTACCTGGCCTGCTCTGCCACTGCCCTGAAGCAGGCCACACCAGGGGCTCCCTTGTGCCTGCGTAGCCTTTCCCAGGGTGTGCTCCAACCCTGTGGCCACTAGGTGTCATAGGTCACAATGGAGGGCCCTGTGTCATCTGCCTGGCGGGCTGGACCTCTGCCATTGGCTCAGTCTAGTCACCAGGCCCGGTGTAAGCTCCGCCCACTCTTCCGGTCGGGGAACTCTCTCTAGGGTGATGGCAAAGAAGCCTTAATCCCGCCCACCTGGCCTTGACTTCACCTACCTGGCCCGCTGACCCTCGCTCAGACCTCTGTGTTGATAAAAATGAATGTCCGCCAGTGGCCAGGTGTCAGCATCTGGGATAAAGGATTCGGGACCTTGCCTGGGGCAGAAGGCAGCCTAGGTCAGCGGGTACCTGGAAGTCTAGTGACTTGTGACCCTGCTGCCAGTGAGAAATGGTGACTCCCACACTCACATATCCCCTGGTGGCAGAATGATAGTGGTGGGTGGAGAAACATCGCTCCGGAGCACACGTTCAATGGGGCAGCAGCCAAAGCAAAGGCCAGGGCCGGTAGTGGACGTCGTGGAGCTGAATGGCGAGCCAGGGAAGGGCCCAAGGATCCCACCTGCATGTGGCAAACAGGTCGTCCGTGCCCCCACGTCCATAGAGCATTGGACTGCTGGGGCCCAGGCTGCCGGGATTTCGGCCCTGCCTTCGGAGCCCGGCCAAATATGCAGCCTTGCACCGGAGGCGGGGACATGTAGACAGCAAAAATTTGGAAAATGGCAGTGTTTCCTTGATTTCCCTGGCATCGGCCTTTTTGAGCGGCTTGCTTTTTTTGCTGGTAGGATAGGGCACTGACGGAGAAAGGCAGGATTATGTGTGCAGGAAAGGTGTGTGCTGAGAGGGTGACGACGTTGAGACCATGTTGGGATCTTTAGTCCCAGGAAAGGCGCCTGGCGGGTGTGGATCAGTGTTCTCTACCCATCCCACTTGGCGGGGGGAGGTTTTCACCATACAAAGCAGCAGCGGAATTATTCGTCGCCGGAGAGGTTGCATCTGCCCACAAGCTCCACCTGGCCAGGGTCCGCCCCTACCGTATTGTGCATGTCAATCAACAGAAGCTAAGACCTTCCAGAGAGACTACCTGCTATTCTGTCCCCACGGGGAAGCAGTACAGCCAGAAGCCTCCCCCGTTCCATCTCTAGGCTCTCTCTCAGGTCCCTCATACCTGTCATGTGTCTCAGGGGTAGAATGAAGAGATTCCTCTGAATGAACACATACAGAGAGGCCATAGATGCTGAGGAAGGGCGCCTTGCCTGCTGATATCCTAGCGTAAGTGGAAGGGAGGTACCTGCCTGCTGGCCCAGTGTGTCGAACGTGTCCACATCAGGGGTTGCCGACTGTGAAGTTATTCCCTGGGTGCCCTGGATTTTGTGGCCAAAGACGCAAGGGGCCGTTGTCTGTCCATGAGTAAACTGGAGGGGTCTGCGGAACTGGCCGGTTAGGCTGGACCTCTCCTATTGGCTCAGTGTTTGTGACTCGTCCCCGTCAGAAGTTCCGGCCAGCCTTGCGGTGGCTGTCTCCATGGTGATTGGGAAAGAAGCCTTAGGCCCCGCACTCAGCCTTCACCGGGCCTCCCTGGCCTCTTACCCCTCGTGTAGAGTGCTGTGTGGATAAAAGAAAGGATGTTGGCCAGTGAGCACGTGTCCTGATTTCCTTGGAAGGATTAGGCTCCTTGCCTGGGCAGAAGACAGCCAAGGTCAGCCTGAGCCTAGACACCTAGTGACCTGTGACACTGCAGCCAGTGATAGATATTCATTTTCATGCTCAGGTATCCGCAGGTGGCGGATTGAGAGTGGTCGGAGAAGAATTGTAACTAGGGATCACATACTCACGAGGGCACGGGCCAAAGGTCAGGGAAAATAGCTGAGGTCGTGGAGCTCTAGCGGAGACAGTGTAGGGCCCGGGCCTCCCTCCTCTACGTGGCAAAGAGGTGATCCGTATGCCGCCATGCGCAGACTCTGGACGGCTGGGGCCCTGGATGCCCGGATCTCGGCCTTGTCTACCGAGAAGTGACGCACATGCGGTGTGCCACCGGAGGCTGTGGAGCAGCAGAAGGCAAACTCTTGAAAATGGGGGCTTCAGTTGACTTTGCCTGTGCTCTCCCTTGGCTGAGTGACATCGTGTGTTTCCTAGCAGGTGAAGGCATTCGTGGAGAGAGGCGGTTTCCATGCGTGCAGGCAAAGTGTGTGCTGAGATGATGAGTTGCTGGAGACCAGGGTGGACTCCTCAGAGCCAGAATAGGCCTCTGGCAGGTATGTGTCAAGGTTTTCTGCCCATGGCATTCACCCAGTATTTGCATAGAATGTTATCAGCAGAATTAGTAGTCTCCAGAGAGGCTGCCACATGTCAGCAAGCTTCACGTGGCCAGGGTCCGCCCGTGATGTTGCTCCCCAATCAATCACTACTCTCTAGACCTTCCAGATAGACTACCAGAACTTCTCTGCCCATGGGCAACCAGTAGAGCCAGAGGCCTTCCCCCTTCGCTCTTTTGTCTCTAGGCCCTCTGTCAGGCACTCCAAGCTGTGAAGTGACTCAGGGGGAGAAGGAAAGAGATTTCAGAGAAGGAACACATCCAGAGAGAGACAGCGAGAGAGAGAGGCAAGAGATGCTGAGTGGGGATGCCTTGCGTACTGATATCCTCAGGAAAGTGGGAAAGAGGTACCTGGCCTGCTCTGCCACTGCCCTGAAGCAGGCCACACCAGGGGCTCCCTTGTGCCTGCGTAGCCTTTCCCAGGGTGTGCTCCAACCCTGTGGCCACTAGGTGTCATAGGTCACAATGGAGGGCCCTGTGGCATCTGCCTGGCGGGCTGGACCTCTGCCATTGGCTCAGTCTAGTCACCAGGCCCGGTGTAAGCTCCGCCCACTCTTCCGGTCGGGGAACTCTCTCTAGGGTGATGGCAAAGAAGCCTTAATCCCGCCCACCTGGCCTTGACTTCACCTACCTGGCCCGCTGACCCTCGCTCAGACCTCTGTGTTGATAAAAATGAATGTCCGCCAGTGGCCAGGTGTCAGCATCTGGGATAAAGGATTCGGGACCTTGCCTGGGGCAGAAGGCAGCCTAGGTCAGCGGGTACCTGGAAGTCTAGTGACTTGTGACCCTGCTGCCAGTGAGAAATGGTGACTCCCACACTCACATATCCCCTGGTGGCAGAATGATAGTGGTGGGTGGAGAAACATCGCTCCGGAGCACACGTTCAATGGGGCAGCAGCCAAAGCAAAGGCCAGGGCCGGTAGTGGACGTCGTGGAGCTGAATGGCGAGCCAGGGAAGGGCCCAAGGATCCCACCTGCATGTGGCAAACAGGTCGTCCGTGCCCCCACGTCCATAGAGCATTGGACTGCTGGGGCCCAGGCTGCCGGGATTTCGGCCCTGCCTTCGGAGCCCGGCCAAATATGCAGCCTTGCACCGGAGGCGGGGACATGTAGACAGCAAAAATTTGGAAAATGGCAGTGTTTCCTTGATTTCCCTGGCATCGGCCTTTTTGAGCGGCTTGCTTTTTTTGCTGGTAGGATAGGGCACTGACGGAGAAAGGCAGGATTATGTGTGCAGGAAAGGTGTGTGCTGAGAGGGTGACGACGTTGAGACCATGTTGGGATCTTTAGTCCCAGGAAAGGCGCCTGGCGGGTGTGGATCAGTGTTCTCTACCCATCCCACTTGGCGGGGGGAGGTTTTCACCATACAAAGCAGCAGCGGAATTATTCGTCGCCGGAGAGGTTGCATCTGCCCACAAGCTCCACCTGGCCAGGGTCCGCCCCTACCGTATTGCGCATGTCAATCAACAGAAGCTAAGACCTTCCAGAGAGACTACCTGCTATTCTGTCCCCACGGGGAAGCAGTACAGCCAGAAGCCTCCCCCGTTCCATCTCTAGGCTCTCTCTCAGGTCCCTCATACCTGTCATGTGTCTCAGGGGTAGAATGAAGAGATTCCTCTGAATGAACACATACAGAGAGGCCATAGATGCTGAGGAAGGGCGCCTTGCCTGCTGATATCCTAGCGTAAGTGGAAGGGAGGTACCTGCCTGCTGGCCCAGTGTGTCGAACGTGTCCACATCAGGGGTTGCCGACTGTGAAGTTATTCCCTGGGTGCCCTGGATTTTGTGGCCAAAGACGCAAGGGGCCGTTGTCTGTCCATGAGTAAACTGGAGGGGTCTGCGGAACTGGCCGGTTAGGCTGGACCTCTCCTATTGGCTCAGTGTTTGTGACTCGTCCCCGTCAGAAGTTCCGGCCAGCCTTGCGGTGGCTGTCTCCATGGTGATTGGGAAAGAAGCCTTAGGCCCCGCACTCAGCCTTCACCGGGCCTCCCTGGCCTCTTACCCCTCGTGTAGAGTGCTGTGTGGATAAAAGAAAGGATGTTGGCCAGTGAGCACGTGTCCTGATTTCCTTGGAAGGATTAGGCTCCTTGCCTGGGCAGAAGACAGCCAAGGTCAGCCTGAGCCTAGACACCTAGTGACCTGTGACACTGCAGCCAGTGATAGATATTCATTTTCATGCTCAGGTATCCGCAGGTGGCGGATTGAGAGTGGTCGGAGAAGAATTGTAACTAGGGATCACATACTCACGAGGGCACGGGCCAAAGGTCAGGGAAAATAGCTGAGGTCGTGGAGCTCTAGCGGAGACAGTGTAGGGCCCGGGCCTCCCTCCTGTACGTGGCAAAGAGGTGATCCGTATGCCGCCATGCGCAGACTCTGGACGGCTGGGGCCCTGGATGCCCGGATCTCGGCCTTGTCTACCGAGAAGTGACGCACATGCGGTGTGCCACCGGAGGCTGTGGAGCAGCAGAAGGCAAAATCTTGAAAATGGGGGCTTCAGTTGACTTTGCCTGTGCTCTCCCTTGGCTGAGTGACATCGTGTGTTTCCTAGCAGGTGAAGGCATTCGTGGAGAGAGGCGGTTTCCATGCGTGCAGGCAAAGTGTGTGCTGAGATGATGAGTTGCTGGAGACCAGGGTGGACTCCTCAGAGCCAGAATAGGCCTCTGGCAGGTATGTGTCAAGGTTTTCTGCCCATGGCATTCACCCAGTATTTGCATAGAATGTTATCAGCAGAATTAGTAGTCTCCAGAGAGGCTGCCACATGTCAGCAAGCTTCACGTGGCCAGGGTCCGCCCGTGATGTTGCTCCCCAATCAATCACTACTCTCTAGACCTTCCAGATAGACTACCAGAACTTCTCTGCCCATGGGCAACCAGTAGAGCCAGAGGCCTTCCCCCTTCGCTCTTTTGTCTCTAGGCCCTCTGTCAGGCACTCCAAGCTGTGAAGTGACTCAGGGGGAGAAGGAAAGAGATTTCAGAGAAGGAACACATCCAGAGAGAGACAGCGAGAGAGAGAGGCAAGAGATGCTGAGTGGGGATGCCTTGCGTACTGATATCCTCAGGAAAGTGGGAAAGAGGTACCTGGCCTGCTCTGCCACTGCCCTGAAGCAGGCCACACCAGGGGCTCCCTTGTGCCTGCGTAGCCTTTCCCAGGGTGTGCTCCAACCCTGTGGCCACTAGGTGTCATAGGTCACAATGGAGGGCCCTGTGTCATCTGCCTGGCGGGCTGGACCTCTGCCATTGGCTCAGTCTAGTCACCAGGCCCGGTGTAAGCTCCGCCCACTCTTCCGGTCGGGGAACTCTCTCTAGGGTGATGGCAAAGAAGCCTTAATCCCGCCCACCTGGCCTTGACTTCACCTACCTGGCCCGCTGACCCTCGCTCAGACCTCTGTGTTGATAAAAATGAATGTCCGCCAGTGGCCAGGTGTCAGCATCTGGGATAAAGGATTCGGGACCTTGCCTGGGGCAGAAGGCAGCCTAGGTCAGCGGGTACCTGGAAGTCTAGTGACTTGTGACCCTGCTGCCAGTGAGAAATGGTGACTCCCACACTCACATATCCCCTGGTGGCAGAATGATAGTGGTGGGTGGAGAAACATCGCTCCGGAGCACACGTTCAATGGGGCAGCAGCCAAAGCAAAGGCCAGGGCCGGTAGTGGACGTCGTGGAGCTGAATGGCGAGCCAGGGAAGGGCCCAAGGATCCCACCTGCATGTGGCAAACAGGTCGTCCGTGCCCCCACGTCCATAGAGCATTGGACTGCTGGGGCCCAGGCTGCCGGGATTTCGGCCCTGCCTTCGGAGCCCGGCCAAATATGCAGCCTTGCACCGGAGGCGGGGACATGTAGACAGCAAAAATTTGGAAAATGGCAGTGTTTCCTTGATTTCCCTGGCATCGGCCTTTTTGAGCGGCTTGCTTTTTTTGCTGGTAGGATAGGGCACTGACGGAGAAAGGCAGGATTATGTGTGCAGGAAAGGTGTGTGCTGAGAGGGTGACGACGTTGAGACCATGTTGGGATCTTTAGTCCCAGGAAAGGCGCCTGGCGGGTGTGGATCAGTGTTCTCTACCCATCCCACTTGGCGGGGGGAGGTTTTCACCATACAAAGCAGCAGCGGAATTATTCGTCGCCGGAGAGGTTGCATCTGCCCACAAGCTCCACCTGGCCAGGGTCCGCCCCTACCGTATTGTGCATGTCAATCAACAGAAGCTAAGACCTTCCAGAGAGACTACCTGCTATTCTGTCCCCACGGGGAAGCAGTACAGCCAGAAGCCTCCCCCGTTCCATCTCTAGGCTCTCTCTCAGGTCCCTCATACCTGTCATGTGTCTCAGGGGTAGAATGAAGAGATTCCTCTGAATGAACACATACAGAGAGGCCATAGATGCTGAGGAAGGGCGCCTTGCCTGCTGATATCCTAGCGTAAGTGGAAGGGAGGTACCTGCCTGCTGGCCCAGTGTGTCGAACGTGTCCACATCAGGGGTTGCCGACTGTGAAGTTATTCCCTGGGTGCCCTGGATTTTGTGGCCAAAGACGCAAGGGGCCGTTGTCTGTCCATGAGTAAACTGGAGGGGTCTGCGGAACTGGCCGGTTAGGCTGGACCTCTCCTATTGGCTCAGTGTTTGTGACTCGTCCCCGTCAGAAGTTCCGGCCAGCCTTGCGGTGGCTGTCTCCATGGTGATTGGGAAAGAAGCCTTAGGCCCCGCACTCAGCCTTCACCGGGCCTCCCTGGCCTCTTACCCCTCGTGTAGAGTGCTGTGTGGATAAAAGAAAGGATGTTGGCCAGTGAGCACGTGTCCTGATTTCCTTGGAAGGATTAGGCTCCTTGCCTGGGCAGAAGACAGCCAAGGTCAGCCTGAGCCTAGACACCTAGTGACCTGTGACACTGCAGCCAGTGATAGATATTCATTTTCATGCTCAGGTATCCGCAGGTGGCGGATTGAGAGTGGTCGGAGAAGAATTGTAACTAGGGATCACATACTCACGAGGGCACGGGCCAAAGGTCAGGGAAAATAGCTGAGGTCGTGGAGCTCTAGCGGAGACAGTGTAGGGCCCGGGCCTCCCTCCTGTACGTGGCAAAGAGGTGATCCGTATGCCGCCATGCGCAGACTCTGGACGGCTGGGGCCCTGGATGCCCGGATCTCGGCCTTGTCTACCGAGAAGTGACACACATGCGGTGTGCCACCGGAGGCTGTGGAGCAGCAGAAGGCAAACTCTTGAAAATGGGGGCTTCAGTTGACTTTGCCTGTGCTCTCCCTTGGCTGAGTGACATCGTGTGTTTCCTAGCAGGTGAAGGCATTCGTGGAGAGAGGCGGTTTCCATGCGTGCAGGCAAAGTGTGTGCTGAGATGATGAGTTGCTGGAGACCAGGGTGGACTCCTCAGAGCCAGAATAGGCCTCTGGCAGGTATGTGTCAAGGTTTTCTGCCCATGGCATTCACCCAGTATTTGCATAGAATGTTATCAGCAGAATTAGTAGTCTCCAGAGAGGCTGCCACATGTCAGCAAGCTTCACGTGGCCAGGGTCCGCCCGTGATGTTGCTCCCCAATCAATCACTACTCTCTAGACCTTCCAGATAGACTACCAGAACTTCTCTGCCCATGGGCAACCAGTAGAGCCAGAGGCCTTCCCCCTTCGCTCTTTTGTCTCTAGGCCCTCTGTCAGGCACTCCAAGCTGTGAAGTGACTCAGGGGGAGAAGGAAAGAGATTTCAGAGAAGGAACACATCCAGAGAGAGACAGCGAGAGAGAGAGGCAAGAGATGCTGAGTGGGGATGCCTTGCGTACTGATATCCTCAGGAAAGTGGGAAAGAGGTACCTGGCCTGCTCTGCCACTGCCCTGAAGCAGGCCACACCAGGGGCTCCCTTGTGCCTGCGTAGCCTTTCCCAGGGTGTGCTCCAACCCTGTGGCCACTAGGTGTCATAGGTCACAATGGAGGGCCCTGTGGCATCTGCCTGGCGGGCTGGACCTCTGCCATTGGCTCAGTCTAGTCACCAGGCCCGGTGTAAGCTCCGCCCACTCTTCCGGTCGGGGAACTCTCTCTAGGGTGATGGCAAAGAAGCCTTAATCCCGCCCACCTGGCCTTGACTTCACCTACCTGGCCCGCTGACCCTCGCTCAGACCTCTGTGTTGATAAAAATGAATGTCCGCCAGTGGCCAGGTGTCAGCATCTGGGATAAAGGATTCGGGACCTTGCCTGGGGCAGAAGGCAGCCTAGGTCAGCGGGTACCTGGAAGTCTAGTGACTTGTGACCCTGCTGCCAGTGAGAAATGGTGACTCCCACACTCACATATCCCCTGGTGGCAGAATGATAGTGGTGGGTGGAGAAACATCGCTCCGGAGCACACGTTCAATGGGGCAGCAGCCAAAGCAAAGGCCAGGGCCGGTAGTGGACGTCGTGGAGCTGAATGGCGAGCCAGGGAAGGGCCCAAGGATCCCACCTGCATGTGGCAAACAGGTCGTCCGTGCCCCCACGTCCATAGAGCATTGGACTGCTGGGGCCCAGGCTGCCGGGATTTCGGCCCTGCCTTCGGAGCCCGGCCAAATATGCAGCCTTGCACCGGAGGCGGGGACATGTAGACAGCAAAAATTTGGAAAATGGCAGTGTTTCCTTGATTTCCCTGGCATCGGCCTTTTTGAGCGGCTTGCTTTTTTTGCTGGTAGGATAGGGCACTGACGGAGAAAGGCAGGATTATGTGTGCAGGAAAGGTGTGTGCTGAGAGGGTGACGACGTTGAGACCATGTTGGGATCTTTAGTCCCAGGAAAGGCGCCTGGCGGGTGTGGATCAGTGTTCTCTACCCATCCCACTTGGCGGGGGGAGGTTTTCACCATACAAAGCAGCAGCGGAATTATTCGTCGCCGGAGAGGTTGCATCTGCCCACAAGCTCCACCTGGCCAGGGTCCGCCCCTACCGTATTGCGCATGTCAATCAACAGAAGCTAAGACCTTCCAGAGAGACTACCTGCTATTCTGTCCCCACGGGGAAGCAGTACAGCCAGAAGCCTCCCCCGTTCCATCTCTAGGCTCTCTCTCAGGTCCCTCATACCTGTCATGTGTCTCAGGGGTAGAATGAAGAGATTCCTCTGAATGAACACATACAGAGAGGCCATAGATGCTGAGGAAGGGCGCCTTGCCTGCTGATATCCTAGCGTAAGTGGAAGGGAGGTACCTGCCTGCTGGCCCAGTGTGTCGAACGTGTCCACATCAGGGGTTGCCGACTGTGAAGTTATTCCCTGGGTGCCCTGGATTTTGTGGCCAAAGACGCAAGGGGCCGTTGTCTGTCCATGAGTAAACTGGAGGGGTCTGCGGAACTGGCCGGTTAGGCTGGACCTCTCCTATTGGCTCAGTGTTTGTGACTCGTCCCCGTCAGAAGTTCCGGCCAGCCTTGCGGTGGCTGTCTCCATGGTGATTGGGAAAGAAGCCTTAGGCCCCGCACTCAGCCTTCACCGGGCCTCCCTGGCCTCTTACCCCTCGTGTAGACTGCTGTGTGGATAAAAGAAAGGATGTTGGCCAGTGAGCACGTGTCCTGATTTCCTTGGAAGGATTAGGCTCCTTGCCTGGGCAGAAGACAGCCAAGGTCAGCCTGAGCCTAGACACCTAGTGACCTGTGACACTGCAGCCAGTGATAGATATTCATTTTCATGCTCAGGTATCCGCAGGTGGCGGATTGAGAGTGGTCGGAGAAGAATTGTAACTAGGGATCACATACTCACGAGGGCACGGGCCAAAGGTCAGGGAAAATAGCTGAGGTCGTGGAGCTCTAGCGGAGACAGTGTAGGGCCCGGGCCTCCCTCCTGTACGTGGCAAAGAGGTGATCCGTATGCCGCCATGCGCAGACTCTGGACGGCTGGGGCCCTGGATGCCCGGATCTCGGCCTTGTCTACCGAGAAGTGACGCACATGCGGTGTGCCACCGGAGGCTGTGGAGCAGCAGAAGGCAAACTCTTGAAAATGGGGGCTTCAGTTGACTTTGCCTGTGCTCTCCCTTGGCTGAGTGACATCGTGTGTTTCCTAGCAGGTGAAGGCATTCGTGGAGAGAGGCGGTTTCCATGCGTGCAGGCAAAGTGTGTGCTGAGATGATGAGTTGCTGGAGACCAGGGTGGACTCCTCAGAGCCAGAATAGGCCTCTGGCAGGTATGTGTCAAGGTTTTCTGCCCATGGCATTCACCCAGTATTTGCATAGAATGTTATCAGCAGAATTAGTAGTCTCCAGAGAGGCTGCCACATGTCAGCAAGCTTCACGTGGCCAGGGTCCGCCCGTGATGTTGCTCCCCAATCAATCACTACTCTCTAGACCTTCCAGATAGACTACCAGAACTTCTCTGCCCATGGGCAACCAGTAGAGCCAGAGGCCTTCCCCCTTCGCTCTTTTGTCTCTAGGCCCTCTGTCAGGCACTCCAAGCTGTGAAGTGACTCAGGGGGAGAAGGAAAGAGATTTCAGAGAAGGAACACATCCAGAGAGAGACAGCGAGAGAGAGAGGCAAGAGATGCTGAGTGGGGATGCCTTGCGTACTGATATCCTCAGGAAAGTGGGAAAGAGGTACCTGGCCTGCTCTGCCACTGCCCTGAAGCAGGCCACACCAGGGGCTCCCTTGTGCCTGCGTAGCCTTTCCCAGGGTGTGCTCCAACCCTGTGGCCACTAGGTGTCATAGGTCACAATGGAGGGCCCTGTGGCATCTGCCTGGCGGGCTGGACCTCTGCCATTGGCTCAGTCTAGTCACCAGGCCCGGTGTAAGCTCCACCCACTCTTCCGGTCGGGGAACTCTCTCTAGGGTGATGGCAAAGAAGCCTTAATCCCGCCCACCTGGCCTTGACTTCACCTACCTGGCCCGCTGACCCTCGCTCAGACCTCTGTGTTGATAAAAATGAATGTCCGCCAGTGGCCAGGTGTCAGCATCTGGGATAAAGGATTCGGGACCTTGCCTGGGGCAGAAGGCAGCCTAGGTCAGCGGGTACCTGGAAGTCTAGTGACTTGTGACCCTGCTGCCAGTGAGAAATGGTGACTCCCACACTCACATATCCCCTGGTGGCAGAATGATAGTGGTGGGTGGAGAAACATCGCTCCGGAGCACACGTTCAATGGGGCAGCAGCCAAAGCAAAGGCCAGGGCCGGTAGTGGACGTCGTGGAGCTGAATGGCGAGCCAGGGAAGGGCCCAAGGATCCCACCTGCATGTGGCAAACAGGTCGTCCGTGCCCCCACGTCCATAGAGCATTGGACTGCTGGGGCCCAGGCTGCCGGGATTTCGGCCCTGCCTTCGGAGCCCGGCCAAATATGCAGCCTTGCACCGGAGGCGGGGACATGTAGACAGCAAAAATTTGGAAAATGGCAGTGTTTCCTTGATTTCCCTGGCATCGGCCTTTTTGAGCGGCTTGCTTTTTTTGCTGGTAGGATAGGGCACTGACGGAGAAAGGCAGGATTATGTGTGCAGGAAAGGTGTGTGCTGAGAGGGTGACGACGTTGAGACCATGTTGGGATCTTTAGTCCCAGGAAAGGCGCCTGGCGGGTGTGGATCAGTGTTCTCTACCCATCCCACTTGGCGGGGGGAGGTTTTCACCATACAAAGCAGCAGCGGAATTATTCGTCGCCGGAGAGGTTGCATCTGCCCACAAGCTCCACCTGGCCAGGGTCCGCCCCTACCGTATTGCGCATGTCAATCAACAGAAGCTAAGACCTTCCAGAGAGACTACCTGCTATTCTGTCCCCACGGGGAAGCAGTACAGCCAGAAGCCTCCCCCGTTCCATCTCTAGGCTCTCTCTCAGGTCCCTCATACCTGTCATGTGTCTCAGGGGTAGAATGAAGAGATTCCTCTGAATGAACACATACAGAGAGGCCATAGATGCTGAGGAAGGGCGCCTTGCCTGCTGATATCCTAGCGTAAGTGGAAGGGAGGTACCTGCCTGCTGGCCCAGTGTGTCGAACGTGTCCACATCAGGGGTTGCCGACTGTGAAGTTATTCCCTGGGTGCCCTGGATTTTGTGGCCAAAGACGCAAGGGGCCGTTGTCTGTCCATGAGTAAACTGGAGGGGTCTGCGGAACTGGCCGGTTAGGCTGGACCTCTCCTATTGGCTCAGTGTTTGTGACTCGTCCCCGTCAGAAGTTCCGGCCAGCCTTGCGGTGGCTGTCTCCATGGTGATTGGGAAAGAAGCCTTAGGCCCCGCACTCAGCCTTCACCGGGCCTCCCTGGCCTCTTACCCCTCGTGTAGAGTGCTGTGTGGATAAAAGAAAGGATGTTGGCCAGTGAGCACGTGTCCTGATTTCCTTGGAAGGATTAGGCTCCTTGCCTGGGCAGAAGACAGCCAAGGTCAGCCTGAGCCTAGACACCTAGTGACCTGTGACACTGCAGCCAGTGATAGATATTCATTTTCATGCTCAGGTATCCGCAGGTGGCGGATTGAGAGTGGTCGGAGAAGAATTGTAACTAGGGATCACATACTCACGAGGGCACGGGCCAAAGGTCAGGGAAAATAGCTGAGGTCGTGGAGCTCTAGCGGAGACAGTGTAGGGCCCGGGCCTCCCTCCTGTACGTGGCAAAGAGGTGATCCGTATGCCGCCATGCGCAGACTCTGGACGGCTGGGGCCCTGGATGCCCGGATCTCGGCCTTGTCTACCGAGAAGTGACGCACATGCGGTGTGCCACCGGAGGCTGTGGAGCAGCAGAAGGCAAACTCTTGAAAATGGGGGCTTCAGTTGACTTTGCCTGTGCTCTCCCTTGGCTGAGTGACATCGTGTGTTTCCTAGCAGGTGAAGGCATTCGTGGAGAGAGGCGGTTTCCATGCGTGCAGGCAAAGTGTGTGCTGAGATGATGAGTTGCTGGAGACCAGGGTGGACTCCTCAGAGCCAGAATAGGCCTCTGGCAGGTATGTGTCAAGGTTTTCTGCCCATGGCATTCACCCAGTATTTGCATAGAATGTTATCAGCAGAATTAGTAGTCTCCAGAGAGGCTGCCACATGTCAGCAAGCTTCACGTGGCCAGGGTCCGCCCGTGATGTTGCTCCCCAATCAATCACTACTCTCTAGACCTTCCAGATAGACTACCAGAACTTCTCTGCCCATGGGCAACCAGTAGAGCCAGAGGCCTTCCCCCTTCGCTCTTTTGTCTCTAGGCCCTCTGTCAGGCACTCCAAGCTGTGAAGTGACTCAGGGGGAGAAGGAAAGAGATTTCAGAGAAGGAACACATCCAGAGAGAGACAGCGAGAGAGAGAGGCAAGAGATGCTGAGTGGGGATGCCTTGCGTACTGATATCCTCAGGAAAGTGGGAAAGAGGTACCTGGCCTGCTCTGCCACTGCCCTGAAGCAGGCCACACCAGGGGCTCCCTTGTGCCTGCGTAGCCTTTCCCAGGGTGTGCTCCAACCCTGTGGCCACTAGGTGTCATAGGTCACAATGGAGGGCCCTGTGGCATCTGCCTGGCGGGCTGGACCTCTGCCATTGGCTCAGTCTAGTCACCAGGCCCGGTGTAAGCTCCACCCACTCTTCCGGTCGGGGAACTCTCTCTAGGGTGATGGCAAAGAAGCCTTAATCCCGCCCACCTGGCCTTGACTTCACCTACCTGGCCCGCTGACCCTCGCTCAGACCTCTGTGTTGATAAAAATGAATGTCCGCCAGTGGCCAGGTGTCAGCATCTGGGATAAAGGATTCGGGACCTTGCCTGGGGCAGAAGGCAGCCTAGGTCAGCGGGTACCTGGAAGTCTAGTGACTTGTGACCCTGCTGCCAGTGAGAAATGGTGACTCCCACACTCACATATCCCCTGGTGGCAGAATGATAGTGGTGGGTGGAGAAACATCGCTCCGGAGCACACGTTCAATGGGGCAGCAGCCAAAGCAAAGGCCAGGGCCGGTAGTGGACGTCGTGGAGCTGAATGGCGAGCCAGGGAAGGGCCCAAGGATCCCACCTGCATGTGGCAAACAGGTCGTCCGTGCCCCCACGTCCATAGAGCATTGGACTGCTGGGGCCCAGGCTGCCGGGATTTCGGCCCTGCCTTCGGAGCCCGGCCAAATATGCAGCCTTGCACCGGAGGCGGGGACATGTAGACAGCAAAAATTTGGAAAATGGCAGTGTTTCCTTGATTTCCCTGGCATCGGCCTTTTTGAGCGGCTTGCTTTTTTTGCTGGTAGGATAGGGCCCTGACGGAGAAAGGCAGGATTATGTGTGCAGGAAAGGTGTGTGCTGAGAGGGTGACGACGTTGAGACCATGTTGGGATCTTTAGTCCCAGGAAAGGCGCCTGGCGGGTGTGGATCAGTGTTCTCTACCCATCCCACTTGGCGGGGGGAGGTTTTCACCATACAAAGCAGCAGCGGAATTATTCGTCGCCGGAGAGGTTGCATCTGCCCACAAGCTCCACCTGGCCAGGGTCCGCCCCTACCGTATTGCGCATGTCAATCAACAGAAGCTAAGACCTTCCAGAGAGACTACCTGCTATTCTGTCCCCACGGGGAAGCAGTACAGCCAGAAGCCTCCCCCGTTCCATCTCTAGGCTCTCTCTCAGGTCCCTCATACCTGTCATGTGTCTCAGGGGTAGAATGAAGAGATTCCTCTGAATGAACACATACAGAGAGGCCATAGATGCTGAGGAAGGGCGCCTTGCCTGCTGATATCCTAGCGTAAGTGGAAGGGAGGTACCTGCCTGCTGGCCCAGTGTGTCGAACGTGTCCACATCAGGGGTTGCCGACTGTGAAGTTATTCCCTGGGTGCCCTGGATTTTGTGGCCAAAGACGCAAGGGGCCGTTGTCTGTCCATGAGTAAACTGGAGGGGTCTGCGGAACTGGCCGGTTAGGCTGGACCTCTCCTATTGGCTCAGTGTTTGTGACTCGTCCCCGTCAGAAGTTCCGGCCAGCCTTGCGGTGGCTGTCTCCATGGTGATTGGGAAAGAAGCCTTAGGCCCCGCACTCAGCCTTCACCGGGCCTCCCTGGCCTCTTACCCCTCGTGTAGAGTGCTGTGTGGATAAAAGAAAGGATGTTGGCCAGTGAGCACGTGTCCTGATTTCCTTGGAAGGATTAGGCTCCTTGCCTGGGCAGAAGACAGCCAAGGTCAGCCTGAGCCTAGACACCTAGTGACCTGTGACACTGCAGCCAGTGATAGATATTCATTTTCATGCTCAGGTATCCGCAGGTGGCGGATTGAGAGTGGTCGGAGAAGAATTGTAACTAGGGATCACATACTCACGAGGGCACGGGCCAAAGGTCAGGGAAAATAGCTGAGGTCGTGGAGCTCTAGCGGAGACAGTGTAGGGCCCGGGCCTCCCTCCTGTACGTGGCAAAGAGGTGATCCGTATGCCGCCATGCGCAGACTCTGGACGGCTGGGGCCCTGGATGCCCGGATCTCGGCCTTGTCTACCGAGAAGTGACGCACATGCGGTGTGCCACCGGAGGCTGTGGAGCAGCAGAAGGCAAAATCTTGAAAATGGGGGCTTCAGTTGACTTTGCCTGTGCTCTCCCTTGGCTGAGTGACATCGTGTGTTTCCTAGCAGGTGAAGGCATTCGTGGAGAGAGGCGGTTTCCATGCGTGCAGGCAAAGTGTGTGCTGAGATGATGAGTTGCTGGAGACCAGGGTGGACTCCTCAGAGCCAGAATAGGCCTCTGGCAGGTATGTGTCAAGGTTTTCTGCCCATGGCATTCACCCAGTATTTGCATAGAATGTTATCAGCAGAATTAGTAGTCTCCAGAGAGGCTGCCACATGTCAGCAAGCTTCACGTGGCCAGGGTCCGCCCGTGATGTTGCTCCCCAATCAATCACTACTCTCTAGACCTTCCAGATAGACTACCAGAACTTCTCTGCCCATGGG
Organism: Elephas maximus indicus; assembly: GCF_024166365.1. Classification (NCBI taxonomy): domain Eukaryota; kingdom Metazoa; phylum Chordata; class Mammalia; order Proboscidea; family Elephantidae; genus Elephas; species Elephas maximus. Next base: position 3,460,002 of record NC_064832.1, on the reverse strand, counting down.
CAACCAGTAGAGCCAGAGGCCTTCCCCCTTCGCTCTTTTGTCTCTAGGCCCTCTGTCAGGCACTCCAAGCTGTGAAGTGACTCAGGGGGAGAAGGAAAGAGATTTCAGAGAAGGAACACATCCAGAGAGAGACAGCGAGAGAGAGAGGCAAGAGATGCTGAGTGGGGATGCCTTGCGTACTGATATCCTCAGGAAAGTGGGAAAGAGGTACCTGGCCTGCTCTGCCACTGCCCTGAAGCAGGCCACACCAGGGGCTCCCTTGTGCCTGCGTAGCCTTTCCCAGGGTGTGCTCCAACCCTGTGGCCACTAGGTGTCATAGGTCACAATGGAGGGCCCTGTGGCATCTGCCTGGCGGGCTGGACCTCTGCCATTGGCTCAGTCTAGTCACCAGGCCCGGTGTAAGCTCCACCCACTCTTCCGGTCGGGGAACTCTCTCTAGGGTGATGGCAAAGAAGCCTTAATCCCGCCCACCTGGCCTTGACTTCACCTACCTGGCCCGCTGACCCTCGCTCAGACCTCTGTGTTGATAAAAATGAATGTCCGCCAGTGGCCAGGTGTCAGCATCTGGGATAAAGGATTCGGGACCTTGCCTGGGGCAGAAGGCAGCCTAGGTCAGCGGGTACCTGGAAGTCTAGTGACTTGTGACCCTGCTGCCAGTGAGAAATGGTGACTCCCACACTCACATATCCCCTGGTGGCAGAATGATAGTGGTGGGTGGAGAAACATCGCTCCGGAGCACACGTTCAATGGGGCAGCAGCCAAAGCAAAGGCCAGGGCCGGTAGTGGACGTCGTGGAGCTGAATGGCGAGCCAGGGAAGGGCCCAAGGATCCCACCTGCATGTGGCAAACAGGTCGTCCGTGCCCCCACGTCCATAGAGCATTGGACTGCTGGGGCCCAGGCTGCCGGGATTTCGGCCCTGCCTTCGGAGCCCGGCCAAATATGCAGCCTTGCACCGGAGGCGGGGACATGTAGACAGCAAAAATTTGGAAAATGGCAGTGTTTCCTTGATTTCCCTGGCATCGGCCTTTTTGAGCGGCTTGCTTTTTTTGCTGGTAGGATAGGGCCCTGACGGAGAAAGGCAGGATTATGTGTGCAGGAAAGGTGTGTGCTGAGAGGGTGACGACGTTGAGACCATGTTGGGATCTTTAGTCCCAGGAAAGGCGCCTGGCGGGTGTGGATCAGTGTTCTCTACCCATCCCACTTGGCGGGGGGAGGTTTTCACCATACAAAGCAGCAGCGGAATTATTCGTCGCCGGAGAGGTTGCATCTGCCCACAAGCTCCACCTGGCCAGGGTCCGCCCCTACCGTATTGCGCATGTCAATCAACAGAAGCTAAGACCTTCCAGAGAGACTACCTGCTATTCTGTCCCCACGGGGAAGCAGTACAGCCAGAAGCCTCCCCCGTTCCATCTCTAGGCTCTCTCTCATGTCCCTCATACCTGTCATGTGTCTCAGGGGTAGAATGAAGAGATTCCTCTGAATGAACACATACAGAGAGGCCATAGATGCTGAGGAAGGGCGCCTTGCCTGCTGATATCCTAGCGTAAGTGGAAGGGAGGTACCTGCCTGCTGGCCCAGTGTGTCGAACGTGTCCACATCAGGGGTTGCCGACTGTGAAGTTATTCCCTGGGTGCCCTGGATTTTGTGGCCAAAGACGCAAGGGGCCGTTGTCTGTCCATGAGTAAACTGGAGGGGTCTGCGGAACTGGCCGGTTAGGCTGGACCTCTCCTATTGGCTCAGTGTTTGTGACTCGTCCCCGTCAGAAGTTCCGGCCAGCCTTGCGGTGGCTGTCTCCATGGTGATTGGGAAAGAAGCCTTAGGCCCCGCACTCAGCCTTCACCGGGCCTCCCTGGCCTCTTACCCCTCGTGTAGAGTGCTGTGTGGATAAAAGAAAGGATGTTGGCCAGTGAGCACGTGTCCTGATTTCCTTGGAAGGATTAGGCTCCTTGCCTGGGCAGAAGACAGCCAAGGTCAGCCTGAGCCTAGACACCTAGTGACCTGTGACACTGCAGCCAGTGATAGATATTCATTTTCATGCTCAGGTATCCGCAGGTGGCAGATTGAGAGTGGTCGGAGAAGAATTGTAACTAGGGATCACATACTCACGAGGGCACGGGCCAAAGGTCAGGGAAAATAGCTGAGGTCGTGGAGCTCTAGCGGAGACAGTGTAGGGCCCAGGCCTCCCTCCTGTACGTGGCAAAGAGGTGATCCGTATGCCGCCATGCGCAGACTCTGGACGGCTGGGGCCCTGGATGCCCGGATCTCGGCCTTGTCTACCGAGAAGTGACGCACATGCGGTGTGCCACCGGAGGCTGTGGAGCAGCAGAAGGCAAAATCTTGAAAATGGGGGCTTCAGTTGACTTTGCCTGTGCTCTCTCTCCCTTGGCTGAGTGACATCGTGTGTTTCCTAGCAGGTGAAGGCATTCGTGGAGAGAGGCGGTTTCCATGCGTGCAGGCAAAGTGTGTGCTGAGATGATGAGTTGCTGGAGACCAGGGTGGACTCCTCAGAGCCAGAATAGGCCTCTGGCAGGTATGTGTCAAGGTTTTCTGCCCATGGCATTCACCCAGTATTTGCATAGAATGTTATCAGCAGAATTAGTAGTCTCCAGAGAGGCTGCCACATGTCAGCAAGCTTCACGTGGCCAGGGTCCGCCCGTGATGTTGCTCCCCAATCAATCACTACTCTCTAGACCTTCCAGATAGACTACCAGAACTTCTCTGCCCATGGGCAACCAGTAGAGCCAGAGGCCTTCCCCCTTCGCTCTTTTGTCTCTAGGCCCTCTGTCAGGCACTCCAAGCTGTGAAGTGACTCAGGGGGAGAAGGAAAGAGATTTCAGAGAAGGAACACATCCAGAGAGAGACAGCGAGAGAGAGAGGCAAGAGATGCTGAGTGGGGATGCCTTGCGTACTGATATCCTCAGGAAAGTGGGAAAGAGGTACCTGGCCTGCTCTGCCACTGCCCTGAAGCAGGCCACACCAGGGGCTCCCTTGTGCCTGCGTAGCCTTTCCCAGGGTGTGCTCCAACCCTGTGGCCACTAGGTGTCATAGGTCACAATGGAGGGCGCTGTGGCATCTGCCTGGCGGGCTGGACCTCTGCCATTGGCTCAGTCTAGTCACCAGGCCCGGTGTAAGCTCCGCCCACTCTTCCGGTCGGGGAACTCTCTCTAGGGTGATGGCAAAGAAGCCTTAATCCCGCCCACCTGGCCTTGACTTCACCTACCTGGCCCGCTGACCCTCGCTCAGACCTCTGTGTTGATAAAAATGAATGTCCGCCAGTGGCCAGGTGTCAGCATCTGGGATAAAGGATTCGGGACCTTGCCTGGGGCAGAAGGCAGCCTAGGTCAGCGGGTACCTGGAAGTCTAGTGACTTGTGACCCTGCTGCCAGTGAGAAATGGTGACTCCCACACTCACATATCCCCTGGTGGCAGAATGATAGTGGTGGGTGGAGAAACATCGCTCCGGAGCACACGTTCAATGGGGCAGCAGCCAAAGCAAAGGCCAGGGCCGGTAGTGGACGTCGTGGAGCTGAATGGCGAGCCAGGGAAGGGCCCAAGGATCCCACCTGCATGTGGCAAACAGGTCGTCCGTGCCCCCACGTCCATAGAGCATTGGACTGCTGGGGCCCAGGCTGCCGGGATTTCGGCCCTGCCTTCGGAGCCCGGCCAAATATGCAGCCTTGCACCGGAGGCGGGGACATGTAGACAGCAAAAATTTGGAAAATGGCAGTGTTTCCTTGATTTCCCTGGCATCGGCCTTTTTGAGCGGCTTGCTTTTTTTGCTGGTAGGATAGGGCACTGACGGAGAAAGGCAGGATTATGTGTGCAGGAAAGGTGTGTGCTGAGAGGGTGACGACGTTGAGACCATGTTGGGATCTTTAGTCCCAGGAAAGGCGCCTGGCGGGTGTGGATCAGTGTTCTCTACCCATCCCACTTGGCGGGGGGAGGTTTTCACCATACAAAGCAGCAGCGGAATTATTCGTCGCCGGAGAGGTTGCATCTGCCCACAAGCTCCACCTGGCCAGGGTCCGCCCCTACCGTATTGCGCATGTCAATCAACAGAAGCTAAGACCTTCCAGAGAGACTACCTGCTATTCTGTCCCCACGGGGAAGCAGTACAGCCAGAAGCCTCCCCCGTTCCATCTCTAGGCTCTCTCTCAGGTCCCTCATACCTGTCATGTGTCTCAGGGGTAGAATGAAGAGATTCCTCTGAATGAACACATACAGAGAGGCCATAGATGCTGAGGAAGGGCGCCTTGCCTGCTGATATCCTAGCGTAAGTGGAAGGGAGGTACCTGCCTGCTGGCCCAGTGTGTCGAACGTGTCCACATCAGGGGTTGCCGACTGTGAAGTTATTCCCTGGGTGCCCTGGATTTTGTGGCCAAAGACGCAAGGGGCCGTTGTCTGTCCATGAGTAAACTGGAGGGGTCTGCGGAACTGGCCGGTTAGGCTGGACCTCTCCTATTGGCTCAGTGTTTGTGACTCGTCCCCGTCAGAAGTTCCGGCCAGCCTTGCGGTGGCTGTCTCCATGGTGATTGGGAAAGAAGCCTTAGGCCCCGCACTCAGCCTTCACCGGGCCTCCCTGGCCTCTTACCCCTCGTGTAGAGTGCTGTGTGGATAAAAGAAAGGATGTTGGCCAGTGAGCACGTGTCCTGATTTCCTTGGAAGGATTAGGCTCCTTGCCTGGGCAGAAGACAGCCAAGGTCAGCCTGAGCCTAGACACCTAGTGACCTGTGACACTGCAGCCAGTGATAGATATTCATTTTCATGCTCAGGTATCCGCAGGTGGCAGATTGAGAGTGGTCGGAGAAGAATTGTAACTAGGGATCACATACTCACGAGGGCACGGGCCAAAGGTCAGGGAAAATAGCTGAGGTCGTGGAGCTCTAGCGGAGACAGTGTAGGGCCCAGGCCTCCCTCCTGTACGTGGCAAAGAGGTGATCCGTATGCCGCCATGCGCAGACTCTGGACGGCTGGGGCCCTGGATGCCCGGATCTCGGCCTTGTCTACCGAGAAGTGACGCACATGCGGTGTGCCACCGGAGGCTGTGGAGCAGCAGAAGGCAAAATCTTGAAAATGGGGGCTTCAGTTGACTTTGCCTGTGCTCTCTCTCCCTTGGCTGAGTGACATCGTGTGTTTCCTAGCAGGTGAAGGCATTCGTGGAGAGAGGCGGTTTCCATGCGTGCAGGCAAAGTGTGTGCTGAGATGATGAGTTGCTGGAGACCAGGGTGGACTCCTCAGAGCCAGAATAGGCCTCTGGCAGGTATGTGTCAAGGTTTTCTGCCCATGGCATTCACCCAGTATTTGCATAGAATGTTATCAGCAGAATTAGTAGTCTCCAGAGAGGCTGCCACATGTCAGCAAGCTTCACGTGGCCAGGGTCCGCCCGTGATGTTACTCCCCAATCAATCACTACTCTCTAGACCTTCCAGATAGACTACCAGAACTTCTCTGCCCATGGGCAACCAGTAGAGCCAGAGGCCTTCCCCCTTCGCTCTTTTGTCTCTAGGCCCTCTGTCAGGCACTCCAAGCTGTGAAGTGACTCAGGGGGAGAAGGAAAGAGATTTCAGAGAAGGAACACATCCAGAGAGAGACAGCGAGAGAGAGAGGCAAGAGATGCTGAGTGGGGATGCCTTGCGTACTGATATCCTCAGGAAAGTGGGAAAGAGGTACCTGGCCTGCTCTGCCACTGCCCTGAAGCAGGCCACACCAGGGGCTCCCTTGTGCCTGCGTAGCCTTTCCCAGGGTGTGCTCCAACCCTGTGGCCACTAGGTGTCATAGGTCACAATGGAGGGCCCTGTGGCATCTGCCTGGCGGGCTGGACCTCTGCCATTGGCTCAGTCTAGTCACCAGGCCCGGTGTAAGCTCCGCCCACTCTTCCGGTCGGGGAACTCTCTCTAGGGTGATGGCAAAGAAGCCTTAATCCCGCCCACCTGGCCTTGACTTCACCTACCTGGCCCGCTGACCCTCGCTCAGACCTCTGTGTTGATAAAAATGAATGTCCGCCAGTGGCCAGGTGTCAGCATCTGGGATAAAGGATTCGGGACCTTGCCTGGGGCAGAAGGCAGCCTAGGTCAGCGGGTACCTGGAAGTCTAGTGACTTGTGACCCTGCTGCCAGTGAGAAATGGTGACTCCCACACTCACATATCCCCTGGTGGCAGAATGATAGTGGTGGGTGGAGAAACATCGCTCCGGAGCACACGTTCAATGGGGCAGCAGCCAAAGCAAAGGCCAGGGCCGGTAGTGGACGTCGTGGAGCTGAATGGCGAGCCAGGGAAGGGCCCAAGGATCCCACCTGCATGTGGCAAACAGGTCGTCCGTGCCCCCACGTCCATAGAGCATTGGACTGCTGGGGCCCAGGCTGCCGGGATTTCGGCCCTGCCTTCGGAGCCCGGCCAAATATGCAGCCTTGCACCGGAGGCGGGGACATGTAGACAGCAAAAATTTGGAAAATGGCAGTGTTTCCTTGATTTCCCTGGCATCGGCCTTTTTGAGCGGCTTGCTTTTTTTGCTGGTAGGATAGGGCCCTGACGGAGAAAGGCAGGATTATGTGTGCAGGAAAGGTGTGTGCTGAGAGGGTGACGACGTTGAGACCATGTTGGGATCTTTAGTCCCAGGAAAGGCGCCTGGCGGGTGTGGATCAGTGTTCTCTACCCATCCCACTTGGCGGGGGGAGGTTTTCACCATACAAAGCAGCAGCGGAATTATTCGTCGCCGGAGAGGTTGCATCTGCCCACAAGCTCCACCTGGCCAGGGTCCGCCCCTACCGTATTGCGCATGTCAATCAACAGAAGCTAAGACCTTCCAGAGAGACTACCTGCTATTCTGTCCCCACGGGGAAGCAGTACAGCCAGAAGCCTCCCCCGTTCCATCTCTAGGCTCTCTCTCAGGTCCCTCATACCTGTCATGTGTCTCAGGGGTAGAATGAAGAGATTCCTCTGAATGAACACATACAGAGAGGCCATAGATGCTGAGGAAGGGCGCCTTGCCTGCTGATATCCTAGCGTAAGTGGAAGGGAGGTACCTGCCTGCTGGCCCAGTGTGTCGAACGTGTCCACATCAGGGGTTGCCGACTGTGAAGTTATTCCCTGGGTGCCCTGGATTTTGTGGCCAAAGACGCAAGGGGCCGTTGTCTGTCCATGAGTAAACTGGAGGGGTCTGCGGAACTGGCCGGTTAGGCTGGACCTCTCCTATTGGCTCAGTGTTTGTGACTCGTCCCCGTCAGAAGTTCCGGCCAGCCTTGCGGTGGCTGTCTCCATGGTGATTGGGAAAGAAGCCTTAGGCCCCGCACTCAGCCTTCACCGGGCCTCCCTGGCCTCTTACCCCTCGTGTAGAGTGCTGTGTGGATAAAAGAAAGGATGTTGGCCAGTGAGCACGTGTCCTGATTTCCTTGGAAGGATTAGGCTCCTTGCCTGGGCAGAAGACAGCCAAGGTCAGCCTGAGCCTAGACACCTAGTGACCTGTGACACTGCAGCCAGTGATAGATATTCATTTTCATGCTCAGGTATCCGCAGGTGGCGGATTGAGAGTGGTCGGAGAAGAATTGTAACTAGGGATCACATACTCACGAGGGCACGGGCCAAAGGTCAGGGAAAATAGCTGAGGTCGTGGAGCTCTAGCGGAGACAGTGTAGGGCCCGGGCCTCCCTCCTGTACGTGGCAAAGAGGTGATCCGTATGCCGCCATGCGCAGACTCTGGACGGCTGGGGCCCTGGATGCCCGGATCTCGGCCTTGTCTACCGAGAAGTGACGCACATGCGGTGTGCCACCGGAGGCTGTGGAGCAGCAGAAGGCAAAATCTTGAAAATGGGGGCTTCAGTTGACTTTGCCTGTGCTCTCCCTTGGCTGAGTGACATCGTGTGTTTCCTAGCAGGTGAAGGCATTCGTGGAGAGAGGCGGTTTCCATGCGTGCAGGCAAAGTGTGTGCTGAGATGATGAGTTGCTGGAGACCAGGGTGGACTCCTCAGAGCCAGAATAGGCCTCTGGCAGGTATGTGTCAAGGTTTTCTGTCCATGGCATTCACCCAGTATTTGCATAGAATGTTATCAGCAGAATTAGTAGTCTCCAGAGAGGCTGCCACATGTCAGCAAGCTTCACGTGGCCAGGGTCCGCCCGTGATGTTGCTCCCCAATCAATCACTACTCTCTAGACCTTCCAGATAGACTACCAGAACTTCTCTGCCCATGGGCAACCAGTAGAGCCAGAGGCCTTCCCCCTTCGCTCTTTTGTCTCTAGGCCCTCTGTCAGGCACTCCAAGCTGTGAAGTGACTCAGGGGGAGAAGGAAAGAGATTTCAGAGAAGGAACACATCCAGAGAGAGACAGCGAGAGAGAGAGGCAAGAGATGCTGAGTGGGGATGCCTTGCGTACTGATATCCTCAGGAAAGTGGGAAAGAGGTACCTGGCCTGCTCTGCCACTGCCCTGAAGCAGGCCACACCAGGGGCTCCCTTGTGCCTGCGTAGCCTTTCCCAGGGTGTGCTCCAACCCTGTGGCCACTAGGTGTCATAGGTCACAATGGAGGGCCCTGTGTCATCTGCCTGGCGGGCTGGACCTCTGCCATTGGCTCAGTCTAGTCACCAGGCCCGGTGTAAGCTCCGCCCACTCTTCCGGTCGGGGAACTCTCTCTAGGGTGATGGCAAAGAAGCCTTAATCCCGCCCACCTGGCCTTGACTTCACCTACCTGGCCCGCTGACCCTCGCTCAGACCTCTGTGTTGATAAAAATGAATGTCCGCCAGTGGCCAGGTGTCAGCATCTGGGATAAAGGATTCGGGACCTTGCCTGGGGCAGAAGGCAGCCTAGGTCAGCGGGTACCTGGAAGTCTAGTGACTTGTGACCCTGCTGCCAGTGAGAAATGGTGACTCCCACACTCACATATCCCCTGGTGGCAGAATGATAGTGGTGGGTGGAGAAACATCGCTCCGGAGCACACGTTCAATGGGGCAGCAGCCAAAGCAAAGGCCAGGGCCGGTAGTGGACGTCGTGGAGCTGAATGGCGAGCCAGGGAAGGGCCCAAGGATCCCACCTGCATGTGGCAAACAGGTCGTCCGTGCCCCCACGTCCATAGAGCATTGGACTGCTGGGGCCCAGGCTGCCGGGATTTCGGCCCTGCCTTCGGAGCCCGGCCAAATATGCAGCCTTGCACCGGAGGCGGGGACATGTAGACAGCAAAAATTTGGAAAATGGCAGTGTTTCCTTGATTTCCCTGGCATCGGCCTTTTTGAGCGGCTTGCTTTTTTTGCTGGTAGGATAGGGCACTGACGGAGAAAGGCAGGATTATGTGTGCAGGAAAGGTGTGTGCTGAGAGGGTGACGACGTTGAGACCATGTTGGGATCTTTAGTCCCAGGAAAGGCGCCTGGCGGGTGTGGATCAGTGTTCTCTACCCATCCCACTTGGCGGGGGGAGGTTTTCACCATACAAAGCAGCAGCGGAATTATTCGTCGCCGGAGAGGTTGCATCTGCCCACAAGCTCCACCTGGCCAGGGTCCGCCCCTACCGTATTGCGCATGTCAATCAACAGAAGCTAAGACCTTCCAGAGAGACTACCTGCTATTCTGTCCCCACGGGGAAGCAGTACAGCCAGAAGCCTCCCCCGTTCCATCTCTAGGCTCTCTCTCAGGTCCCTCATACCTGTCATGTGTCTCAGGGGTAGAATGAAGAGATTCCTCTGAATGAACACATACAGAGAGGCCATAGATGCTGAGGAAGGGCGCCTTGCCTGCTGATATCCTAGCGTAAGTGGAAGGGAGGTACCTGCCTGCTGGCCCAGTGTGTCGAACGTGTCCACATCAGGGGTTGCCGACTGTGAAGTTATTCCCTGGGTGCCCTGGATTTTGTGGCCAAAGACGCAAGGGGCCGTTGTCTGTCCATGAGTAAACTGGAGGGGTCTGCGGAACTGGCCGGTTAGGCTGGACCTCTCCTATTGGCTCAGTGTTTGTGACTCGTCCCCGTCAGAAGTTCCGGCCAGCCTTGCGGTGGCTGTCTCCATGGTGATTGGGAAAGAAGCCTTAGGCCCCGCACTCAGCCTTCACCGGGCCTCCCTGGCCTCTTACCCCTCGTGTAGACTGCTGTGTGGATAAAAGAAAGGATGTTGGCCAGTGAGCACGTGTCCTGATTTCCTTGGAAGGATTAGGCTCCTTGCCTGGGCAGAAGACAGCCAAGGTCAGCCTGAGCCTAGACACCTAGTGACCTGTGACACTGCAGCCAGTGATAGATATTCATTTTCATGCTCAGGTATCCGCAGGTGGCGGATTGAGAGTGGTCGGAGAAGAATTGTAACTAGGGATCACATACTCACGAGGGCACGGGCCAAAGGTCAGGGAAAATAGCTGAGGTCGTGGAGCTCTAGCGGAGACAGTGTAGGGCCCGGGCCTCCCTCCTCTACGTGGCAAAGAGGTGATCCGTATGCCGCCATGCGCAGACTCTGGACGGCTGGGGCCCTGGATGCCCGGATCTCGGCCTTGTCTACCGAGAAGTGACGCACATGCGGTGTGCCACCGGAGGCTGTGGAGCAGCAGAAGGCAAACTCTTGAAAATGGGGGCTTCAGTTGACTTTGCCTGTGCTCTCCCTTGGCTGAGTGACATCGTGTGTTTCCTAGCAGGTGAAGGCATTCGTGGAGAGAGGCGGTTTCCATGCGTGCAGGCAAAGTGTGTGCTGAGATGATGAGTTGCTGGAGACCAGGGTGGACTCCTCAGAGCCAGAATAGGCCTCTGGCAGGTATGTGTCAAGGTTTTCTGCCCATGGCATTCACCCAGTATTTGCATAGAATGTTATCAGCAGAATTAGTAGTCTCCAGAGAGGCTGCCACATGTCAGCAAGCTTCACGTGGCCAGGGTCCGCCCGTGATGTTGCTCCCCAATCAATCACTACTCTCTAGACCTTCCAGATAGACTACCAGAACTTCTCTGCCCATGGGCAACCAGTAGAGCCAGAGGCCTTCCCCCTTCGCTCTTTTGTCTCTAGGCCCTCTGTCAGGCACTCCAAGCTGTGAAGTGACTCAGGGGGAGAAGGAAAGAGATTTCAGAGAAGGAACACATCCAGAGAGAGACAGCGAGAGAGAGAGGCAAGAGATGCTGAGTGGGGATGCCTTGCGTACTGATATCCTCAGGAAAGTGGGAAAGAGGTACCTGGCCTGCTCTGCCACTGCCCTGAAGCAGGCCACACCAGGGGCTCCCTTGTGCCTGCGTAGCCTTTCCCAGGGTGTGCTCCAACCCTGTGGCCACTAGGTGTCATAGGTCACAATGGAGGGCCCTGTGGCATCTGCCTGGCGGGCTGGACCTCTGCCATTGGCTCAGTCTAGTCACCAGGCCCGGTGTAAGCTCCGCCCACTCTTCCGGTCGGGGAACTCTCTCTAGGGTGATGGCAAAGAAGCCTTAATCCCGCCCACCTGGCCTTGACTTCACCTACCTGGCCCGCTGACCCTCGCTCAGACCTCTGTGTTGATAAAAATGAATGTCCGCCAGTGGCCAGGTGTCAGCATCTGGGATAAAGGATTCGGGACCTTGCCTGGGGCAGAAGGCAGCCTAGGTCAGCGGGTACCTGGAAGTCTAGTGACTTGTGACCCTGCTGCCAGTGAGAAATGGTGACTCCCACACTCACATATCCCCTGGTGGCAGAATGATAGTGGTGGGTGGAGAAACATCGCTCCGGAGCACACGTTCAATGGGGCAGCAGCCAAAGCAAAGGCCAGGGCCGGTAGTGGACGTCGTGGAGCTGAATGGCGAGCCAGGGAAGGGCCCAAGGATCCCACCTGCATGTGGCAAACAGGTCGTCCGTGCCCCCACGTCCATAGAGCATTGGACTGCTGGGGCCCAGGCTGCCGGGATTTCGGCCCTGCCTTCGGAGCCCGGCCAAATATGCAGCCTTGCACCGGAGGCGGGGACATGTAGACAGCAAAAATTTGGAAAATGGCAGTGTTTCCTTGATTTCCCTGGCATCGGCCTTTTTGAGCGGCTTGCTTTTTTTGCTGGTAGGATAGGGCACTGACGGAGAAAGGCAGGATTATGTGTGCAGGAAAGGTGTGTGCTGAGAGGGTGACGACGTTGAGACCATGTTGGGATCTTTAGTCCCAGGAAAGGCGCCTGGCGGGTGTGGATCAGTGTTCTCTACCCATCCCACTTGGCGGGGGGAGGTTTTCACCATACAAAGCAGCAGCGGAATTATTCGTCGCCGGAGAGGTTGCATCTGCCCACAAGCTCCACCTGGCCAGGGTCCGCCCCTACCGTATTGCGCATGTCAATCAACAGAAGCTAAGACCTTCCAGAGAGACTACCTGCTATTCTGTCCCCACGGGGAAGCAGTACAGCCAGAAGCCTCCCCCGTTCCATCTCTAGGCTCTCTCTCAGGTCCCTCATACCTGTCATGTGTCTCAGGGGTAGAATGAAGAGATTCCTCTGAATGAACACATACAGAGAGGCCATAGATGGTGAGGAAGGGCGACTTGCCTGCTGATATCCTAGCGTAAGTGGAAGGGAGGTACCTGCCTGCTGGCCCAGTGTGTCGAACGTGTCCACATCAGGGGTTGCCGACTGTGAAGTTATTCCCTGGGTGCCCTGGATTTTGTGGCCAAAGACGCAAGGGGCCGTTGTCTGTCCATGAGTAAACTGGAGGGGTCTGCGGAACTGGCCGGTTAGGCTGGACCTCTCCTATTGGCTCAGTGTTTGTGACTCGTCCCCGTCAGAAGTTCCGGCCAGCCTTGCGGTGGCTGTCTCCATGGTGATTGGGAAAGAAGCCTTAGGCCCCGCACTCAGCCTTCACCGGGCCTCCCTGGCCTCTTACCCCTCGTGTAGAGTGCTGTGTGGATAAAAGAAAGGATGTTGGCCAGTGAGCACGTGTCCTGATTTCCTTGGAAGGATTAGGCTCCTTGCCTGGGCAGAAGACAGCCAAGGTCAGCCTGAGCCTAGACACCTAGTGACCTGTGACACTGCAGCCAGTGATAGATATTCATTTTCATGCTCAGGTATCCGCAGGTGGCGGATTGAGAGTGGTCGGAGAAGAATTGTAACTAGGGATCACATACTCACGAGGGCACGGGCCAAAGGTCAGGGAAAATAGCTGAGGTCGTGGAGCTCTAGCGGAGACAGTGTAGGGCCCGGGCCTCCCTCCTCTACGTGGCAAAGAGGTGATCCGTATGCCGCCATGCGCAGACTCTGGACGGCTGGGGCCCTGGATGCCCGGATCTCGGCCTTGTCTACCGAGAAGTGACGCACATGCGGTGTGCCACCGGAGGCTGTGGAGCAGCAGAAGGCAAACTCTTGAAAATGGGGGCTTCAGTTGACTTTGCCTGTGCTCTCCCTTGGCTGAGTGACATCGTGTGTTTCCTAGCAGGTGAAGGCATTCGTGGAGAGAGGCGGTTTCCATGCGTGCAGGCAAAGTGTGTGCTGAGATGATGAGTTGCTGGAGACCAGGGTGGACTCCTCAGAGCCAGAATAGGCCTCTGGCAGGTATGTGTCAAGGTTTTCTGCCCATGGCATTCACCCAGTATTTGCATAGAATGTTATCAGCAGAATTAGTAGTCTCCAGAGAGGCTGCCACATGTCAGCAAGCTTCACGTGGCCAGGGTCCGCCCGTGATGTTGCTCCCCAATCAATCACTACTCTCTAGACCTTCCAGATAGACTACCAGAACTTCTCTGCCCATGGGCAACCAGTAGAGCCAGAGGCCTTCCCCCTTCGCTCTTTTGTCTCTAGGCCCTCTGTCAGGCACTCCAAGCTGTGAAGTGACTCAGGGGGAGAAGGAAAGAGATTTCAGAGAAGGAACACATCCAGAGAGAGACAGCGAGAGAGAGAGGCAAGAGATGCTGAGTGGGGATGCCTTGCGTACTGATATCCTCAGGAAAGTGGGAAAGAGGTACCTGGCCTGCTCTGCCACTGCCCTGAAGCAGGCCACACCAGGGGCTCCCTTGTGCCTGCGTAGCCTTTCCCAGGGTGTGCTCCAACCCTGTGGCCACTAGGTGTCATAGGTCACAATGGAGGGCCCTGTGGCATCTGCCTGGCGGGCTGGACCTCTGCCATTGGCTCAGTCTAGTCACCAGGCCCGGTGTAAGCTCCGCCCACTCTTCCGGTCGGGGAACTCTCTCTAGGGTGATGGCAAAGAAGCCTTAATCCCGCCCACCTGGCCTTGACTTCACCTACCTGGCCCGCTGACCCTCGCTCAGACCTCTGTGTTGATAAAAATGAATGTCCGCCAGTGGCCAGGTGTCAGCATCTGGGATAAAGGATTCGGGACCTTGCCTGGGGCAGAAGGCAGCCTAGGTCAGCGGGTACCTGGAAGTCTAGTGACTTGTGACCCTGCTGCCAGTGAGAAATGGTGACTCCCACACTCACATATCCCCTGGTGGCAGAATGATAGTGGTGGGTGGAGAAACATCGCTCCGGAGCACACGTTCAATGGGGCAGCAGCCAAAGCAAAGGCCAGGGCCGGTAGTGGACGTCGTGGAGCTGAATGGCGAGCCAGGGAAGGGCCCAAGGATCCCACCTGCATGTGGCAAACAGGTCGTCCGTGCCCCCACGTCCATAGAGCATTGGACTGCTGGGGCCCAGGCTGCCGGGATTTCGGCCCTGCCTTCGGAGCCCGGCCAAATATGCAGCCTTGCACCGGAGGCGGGGACATGTAGACAGCAAAAATTTGGAAAATGGCAGTGTTTCCTTGATTTCCCTGGCATCGGCCTTTTTGAGCGGCTTGCTTTTTTTGCTGGTAGGATAGGGCACTGACGGAGAAAGGCAGGATTATGTGTGCAGGAAAGGTGTGTGCTGAGAGGGTGACGACGTTGAGACCATGTTGGGATCTTTAGTCCCAGGAAAGGCGCCTGGCGGGTGTGGATCAGTGTTCTCTACCCATCCCACTTGGCGGGGGGAGGTTTTCACCATACAAAGCAGCAGCGGAATTATTCGTCGCCGGAGAGGTTGCATCTGCCCACAAGCTCCACCTGGCCAGGGTCCGCCCCTACCGTATTGCGCATGTCAATCAACAGAAGCTAAGACCTTCCAGAGAGACTACCTGCTATTCTGTCCCCACGGGGAAGCAGTACAGCCAGAAGCCTCCCCCGTTCCATCTCTAGGCTCTCTCTCAGGTCCCTCATACCTGTCATGTGTCTCAGGGGTAGAATGAAGAGATTCCTCTGAATGAACACATACAGAGAGGCCATAGATGCTGAGGAAGGGCGCCTTGCCTGCTGATATCCTAGCGTAAGTGGAAGGGAGGTACCTGCCTGCTGGCCCAGTGTGTCGAACGTGTCCACATCAGGGGTTGCCGACTGTGAAGTTATTCCCTGGGTGCCCTGGATTTTGTGGCCAAAGACGCAAGGGGCCGTTGTCTGTCCATGAGTAAACTGGAGGGGTCTGCGGAACTGGCCGGTTAGGCTGGACCTCTCCTATTGGCTCAGTGTTTGTGACTCGTCCCCGTCAGAAGTTCCGGCCAGCCTTGCGGTGGCTGTCTCCATGGTGATTGGGAAAGAAGCCTTAGGCCCCGCACTCAGCCTTCACCGGGCCTCCCTGGCCTCTTACCCCTCGTGTAGAGTGCTGTGTGGATAAAAGAAAGGATGTTGGCCAGTGAGCACGTGTCCTGATTTCCTTGGAAGGATTAGGCTCCTTGCCTGGGCAGAAGACAGCCAAGGTCAGCCTGAGCCTAGACACCTAGTGACCTGTGACACTGCAGCCAGTGATAGATATTCATTTTCATGCTCAGGTATCCGCAGGTGGCGGATTGAGAGTGGTCGGAGAAGAATTGTAACTAGGGATCACATACTCACGAGGGCACGGGCCAAAGGTCAGGGAAAATAGCTGAGGTCGTGGAGCTCTAGCGGAGACAGTGTAGGGCCCGGGCCTCCCTCCTCTACGTGGCAAAGAGGTGATCCGTATGCCGCCATGCGCAGACTCTGGACGGCTGGGGCCCTGGATGCCCGGATCTCGGCCTTGTCTACCGAGAAGTGACGCACATGCGGTGTGCCACCGGAGGCTGTGGAGCAGCAGAAGGCAAACTCTTGAAAATGGGGGCTTCAGTTGACTTTGCCTGTGCTCTCCCTTGGCTGAGTGACATCGTGTGTTTCCTAGCAGGTGAAGGCATTCGTGGAGAGAGGCGGTTTCCATGCGTGCAGGCAAAGTGTGTGCTGAGATGATGAGTTGCTGGAGACCAGGGTGGACTCCTCAGAGCCAGAATAGGCCTCTGGCAGGTATGTGTCAAGGTTTTCTGCCCATGGCATTCACCCAGTATTTGCATAGAATGTTATCAGCAGAATTAGTAGTCTCCAGAGAGGCTGCCACATGTCAGCAAGCTTCACGTGGCCAGGGTCCGCCCGTGATGTTGCTCCCCAATCAATCACTACTCTCTAGACCTTCCAGATAGACTACCAGAACTTCTCTGCCCATGGGCAACCAGTAGAGCCAGAGGCCTTCCCCCTTCGCTCTTTTGTCTCTAGGCCCTCTGTCAGGCACTCCAAGCTGTGAAGTGACTCAGGGGGAGAAGGAAAGAGATTTCAGAGAAGGAACACATCCAGAGAGAGACAGCGAGAGAGAGAGGCAAGAGATGCTGAGTGGGGATGCCTTGCGTACTGATATCCTCAGGAAAGTGGGAAAGAGGTACCTGGCCTGCTCTGCCACTGCCCTGAAGCAGGCCACACCAGGGGCTCCCTTGTGCCTGCGTAGCCTTTCCCAGGGTGTGCTCCAACCCTGTGGCCACTAGGTGTCATAGGTCACAATGGAGGGCCCTGTGGCATCTGCCTGGCGGGCTGGACCTCTGCCATTGGCTCAGTCTAGTCACCAGGCCCGGTGTAAGCTCCGCCCACTCTTCCGGTCGGGGAACTCTCTCTAGGGTGATGGCAAAGAAGCCTTAATCCCGCCCACCTGGCCTTGACTTCACCTACCTGGCCCGCTGACCCTCGCTCAGACCTCTGTGTTGATAAAAATGAATGTCCGCCAGTGGCCAGGTGTCAGCATCTGGGATAAAGGATTCGGGACCTTGCCTGGGGCAGAAGGCAGCCTAGGTCAGCGGGTACCTGGAAGTCTAGTGACTTGTGACCCTGCTGCCAGTGAGAAATGGTGACTCCCACACTCACATATCCCCTGGTGGCAGAATGATAGTGGTGGGTGGAGAAACATCGCTCCGGAGCACACGTTCAATGGGGCAGCAGCCAAAGCAAAGGCCAGGGCCGGTAGTGGACGTCGTGGAGCTGAATGGCGAGCCAGGGAAGGGCCCAAGGATCCCACCTGCATGTGGCAAACAGGTCGTCCGTGCCCCCACGTCCATAGAGCATTGGACTGCTGGGGCCCAGGCTGCCGGGATTTCGGCCCTGCCTTCGGAGCCCGGCCAAATATGCAGCCTTGCACCGGAGGCGGGGACATGTAGACAGCAAAAATTTGGAAAATGGCAGTGTTTCCTTGATTTCCCTGGCATCGGCCTTTTTGAGCGGCTTGCTTTTTTTGCTGGTAGGATAGGGCACTGACGGAGAAAGGCAGGATTATGTGTGCAGGAAAGGTGTGTGCTGAGAGGGTGACGACGTTGAGACCATGTTGGGATCTTTAGTCCCAGGAAAGGCGCCTGGCGGGTGTGGATCAGTGTTCTCTACCCATCCCACTTGGCGGGGGGAGGTTTTCACCATACAAAGCAGCAGCGGAATTATTCGTCGCCGGAGAGGTTGCATCTGCCCACAAGCTCCACCTGGCCAGGGTCCGCCCCTACCGTATTGCGCATGTCAATCAACAGAAGCTAAGACCTTCCAGAGAGACTACCTGCTATTCTGTCCCCACGGGGAAGCAGTACAGCCAGAAGCCTCCCCCGTTCCATCTCTAGGCTCTCTCTCAGGTCCCTCATACCTGTCATGTGTCTCAGGGGTAGAATGAAGAGATTCCTCTGAATGAACACATACAGAGAGGCCATAGATGCTGAGGAAGGGCGCCTTGCCTGCTGATATCCTAGCGTAAGTGGAAGGGAGGTACCTGCCTGCTGGCCCAGTGTGTCGAACGTGTCCACATCAGGGGTTGCCGACTGTGAAGTTATTCCCTGGGTGCCCTGGATTTTGTGGCCAAAGACGCAAGGGGCCGTTGTCTGTCCATGAGTAAACTGGAGGGGTCTGCGGAACTGGCCGGTTAGGCTGGACCTCTCCTATTGGCTCAGTGTTTGTGACTCGTCCCCGTCAGAAGTTCCGGCCAGCCTTGCGGTGGCTGTCTCCATGGTGATTGGGAAAGAAGCCTTAGGCCCCGCACTCAGCCTTCACCGGGCCTCCCTGGCCTCTTACCCCTCGTGTAGACTGCTGTGTGGATAAAAGAAAGGATGTTGGCCAGTGAGCACGTGTCCTGATTTCCTTGGAAGGATTAGGCTCCTTGCCTGGGCAGAAGACAGCCAAGGTCAGCCTGAGCCTAGACACCTAGTGACCTGTGACACTGCAGCCAGTGATAGATATTCATTTTCATGCTCAGGTATCCGCAGGTGGCGGATTGAGAGTGGTCGGAGAAGAATTGTAACTAGGGATCACATACTCACGAGGGCACGGGCCAAAGGTCAGGGAAAATAGCTGAGGTCGTGGAGCTCTAGCGGAGACAGTGTAGGGCCCGGGCCTCCCTCCTCTACGTGGCAAAGAGGTGATCCGTATGCCGCCATGCGCAGACTCTGGACGGCTGGGGCCCTGGATGCCCGGATCTCGGCCTTGTCTACCGAGAAGTGACGCACATGCGGTGTGCCACCGGAGGCTGTGGAGCAGCAGAAGGCAAACTCTTGAAAATGGGGGCTTCAGTTGACTTTGCCTGTGCTCTCCCTTGGCTGAGTGACATCGTGTGTTTCCTAGCAGGTGAAGGCATTCGTGGAGAGAGGCGGTTTCCATGCGTGCAGGCAAAGTGTGTGCTGAGATGATGAGTTGCTGGAGACCAGGGTGGACTCCTCAGAGCCAGAATAGGCCTCTGGCAGGTATGTGTCAAGGTTTTCTGCCCATGGCATTCACCCAGTATTTGCATAGAATGTTATCAGCAGAATTAGTAGTCTCCAGAGAGGCTGCCACATGTCAGCAAGCTTCACGTGGCCAGGGTCCGCCCGTGATGTTGCTCCCCAATCAATCACTACTCTCTAGACCTTCCAGATAGACTACCAGAACTTCTCTGCCCATGGGCAACCAGTAGAGCCAGAGGCCTTCCCCCTTCGCTCTTTTGTCTCTAGGCCCTCTGTCAGGCACTCCAAGCTGTGAAGTGACTCAGGGGGAGAAGGAAAGAGATTTCAGAGAAGGAACACATCCAGAGAGAGACAGCGAGAGAGAGAGGCAAGAGATGCTGAGTGGGGATGCCTTGCGTACTGATATCCTCAGGAAAGTGGGAAAGAGGTACCTGGCCTGCTCTGCCACTGCCCTGAAGCAGGCCACACCAGGGGCTCCCTTGTGCCTGCGTAGCCTTTCCCAGGGTGTGCTCCAACCCTGTGGCCACTAGGTGTCATAGGTCACAATGGAGGGCCCTGTGGCATCTGCCTGGCGGGCTGGACCTCTGCCATTGGCTCAGTCTAGTCACCAGGCCCGGTGTAAGCTCCGCCCACTCTTCCGGTCGGGGAACTCTCTCTAGGGTGATGGCAAAGAAGCCTTAATCCCGCCCACCTGGCCTTGACTTCACCTACCTGGCCCGCTGACCCTCGCTCAGACCTCTGTGTTGATAAAAATGAATGTCCGCCAGTGGCCAGGTGTCAGCATCTGGGATAAAGGATTCGGGACCTTGCCTGGGGCAGAAGGCAGCCTAGGTCAGCGGGTACCTGGAAGTCTAGTGACTTGTGACCCTGCTGCCAGTGAGAAATGGTGACTCCCACACTCACATATCCCCTGGTGGCAGAATGATAGTGGTGGGTGGAGAAACATCGCTCCGGAGCACACGTTCAATGGGGCAGCAGCCAAAGCAAAGGCCAGGGCCGGTAGTGGACGTCGTGGAGCTGAATGGCGAGCCAGGGAAGGGCCCAAGGATCCCACCTGCATGTGGCAAACAGGTCGTCCGTGCCCCCACGTCCATAGAGCATTGGACTGCTGGGGCCCAGGCTGCCGGGATTTCGGCCCTGCCTTCGGAGCCCGGCCAAATATGCAGCCTTGCACCGGAGGCGGGGACATGTAGACAGCAAAAATTTGGAAAATGGCAGTGTTTCCTTGATTTCCCTGGCATCGGCCTTTTTGAGCGGCTTGCTTTTTTTGCTGGTAGGATAGGGCACTGACGGAGAAAGGCAGGATTATGTGTGCAGGAAAGGTGTGTGCTGAGAGGGTGACGACGTTGAGACCATGTTGGGATCTTTAGTCCCAGGAAAGGCGCCTGGCGGGTGTGGATCAGTGTTCTCTACCCATCCCACTTGGCGGGGGGAGGTTTTCACCATACAAAGCAGCAGCGGAATTATTCGTCGCCGGAGAGGTTGCATCTGCCCACAAGCTCCACCTGGCCAGGGTCCGCCCCTACCGTATTGCGCATGTCAATCAACAGAAGCTAAGACCTTCCAGAGAGACTACCTGCTATTCTGTCCCCACGGGGAAGCAGTACAGCCAGAAGCCTCCCCCGTTCCATCTCTAGGCTCTCTCTCAGGTCCCTCATACCTGTCATGTGTCTCAGGGGTAGAATGAAGAGATTCCTCTGAATGAACACATACAGAGAGGCCATAGATGCTGAGGAAGGGCGCCTTGCCTGCTGATATCCTAGCGTAAGTGGAAGGGAGGTACCTGCCTGCTGGCCCAGTGTGTCGAACGTGTCCACATCAGGGGTTGCCGACTGTGAAGTTATTCCCTGGGTGCCCTGGATTTTGTGGCCAAAGACGCAAGGGGCCGTTGTCTGTCCATGAGTAAACTGGAGGGGTCTGCGGAACTGGCCGGTTAGGCTGGACCTCTCCTATTGGCTCAGTGTTTGTGACTCGTCCCCGTCAGAAGTTCCGGCCAGCCTTGCGGTGGCTGTCTCCATGGTGATTGGGAAAGAAGCCTTAGGCCCCGCACTCAGCCTTCACCGGGCCTCCCTGGCCTCTTACCCCTCGTGTAGACTGCTGTGTGGATAAAAGAAAGGATGTTGGCCAGTGAGCACGTGTCCTGATTTCCTTGGAAGGATTAGGCTCCTTGCCTGGGCAGAAGACAGCCAAGGTCAGCCTGAGCCTAGACACCTAGTGACCTGTGACACTGCAGCCAGTGATAGATATTCATTTTCATGCTCAGGTATCCGCAGGTGGCGGATTGAGAGTGGTCAGAGAAGAATTGTAACTAGGGATCACATACTCACGAGGGCACGGGCCAAAGGTCAGGGAAAATAGCTGAGGTCGTGGAGCTCTAGCGGAGACAGTGTAGGGCCCGGGCCTCCCTCCTCTACGTGGCAAAGAGGTGATCCGTATGCCGCCATGCGCAGACTCTGGACGGCTGGGGCCCTGGATGCCCGGATCTCGGCCTTGTCTACCGAGAAGTGACGCACATGCGGTGTGCCACCGGAGGCTGTGGAGCAGCAGAAGGCAAACTCTTGAAAATGGGGGCTTCAGTTGACTTTGCCTGTGCTCTCCCTTGGCTGAGTGACATCGTGTGTTTCCTAGCAGGTGAAGGCATTCATGGAGAGAGGCGGTTTCCATGCGTGCAGGCAAAGTGTGTGCTGAGATGATGAGTTGCTGGAGACCAGGGTGGACTCCTCAGAGCCAGAATAGGCCTCTGGCAGGTATGTGTCAAGGTTTTCTGCCCATGGCATTCACCCAGTATTTGCATAGAATGTTATCAGCAGAATTAGTAGTCTCCAGAGAGGCTGCCACATGTCAGCAAGCTTCACGTGGCCAGGGTCCGCCCGTGATGTTGCTCCCCAATCAATCACTACTCTCTAGACCTTCCAGATAGACTACCAGAACTTCTCTGCCCATGGGCAACCAGTAGAGCCAGAGGCCTTCCCCCTTCGCTCTTTTGTCTCTAGGCCCTCTGTCAGGCACTCCAAGCTGTGAAGTGACTCAGGGGGAGAAGGAAAGAGATTTCAGAGAAGGAACACATCCAGAGAGAGACAGCGAGAGAGAGAGGCAAGAGATGCTGAGTGGGGATGCCTTGCGTACTGATATCCTCAGGAAAGTGGGAAAGAGGTACCTGGCCTGCTCTGCCACTGCCCTGAAGCAGGCCACACCAGGGGCTCCCTTGTGCCTGCGTAGCCTTTCCCAGGGTGTGCTCCAACCCTGTGGCCACTAGGTGTCATAGGTCACAATGGAGGGCCCTGTGGCATCTGCCTGGCGGGCTGGACCTCTGCCATTGGCTCAGTCTAGTCACCAGGCCCGGTGTAAGCTCCGCCCACTCTTCCGGTCGGGGAACTCTCTCTAGGGTGATGGCAAAGAAGCCTTAATCCCGCCCACCTGGCCTTGACTTCACCTACCTGGCCCGCTGACCCTCGCTCAGACCTCTGTGTTGATAAAAATGAATGTCCGCCAGTGGCCAGGTGTCAGCATCTGGGATAAAGGATTCGGGACCTTGCCTGGGGCAGAAGGCAGCCTAGGTCAGCGGGTACCTGGAAGTCTAGTGACTTGTGACCCTGCTGCCAGTGAGAAATGGTGACTCCCACACTCACATATCCCCTGGTGGCAGAATGATAGTGGTGGGTGGAGAAACATCGCTCCGGAGCACACGTTCAATGGGGCAGCAGCCAAAGCAAAGGCCAGGGCCGGTAGTGGACGTCGTGGAGCTGAATGGCGAGCCAGGGAAGGGCCCAAGGATCCCACCTGCATGTGGCAAACAGGTCGTCCGTGCCCCCACGTCCATAGAGCATTGGACTGCTGGGGCCCAGGCTGCCGGGATTTCGGCCCTGCCTTCGGAGCCCGGCCAAATATGCAGCCTTGCACCGGAGGCGGGGACATGTAGACAGCAAAAATTTGGAAAATGGCAGTGTTTCCTTGATTTCCCTGGCATCGGCCTTTTTGAGCGGCTTGCTTTTTTTGCTGGTAGGATAGGGCACTGACGGAGAAAGGCAGGATTATGTGTGCAGGAAAGGTGTGTGCTGAGAGGGTGACGACGTTGAGACCATGTTGGGATCTTTAGTCCCAGGAAAGGCGCCTGGCGGGTGTGGATCAGTGTTCTCTACCCATCCCACTTGGCGGGGGGAGGTTTTCACCATACAAAGCAGCAGCGGAATTATTCGTCGCCGGAGAGGTTGCATCTGCCCACAAGCTCCACCTGGCCAGGGTCCGCCCCTACCGTATTGCGCATGTCAATCAACAGAAGCTAAGACCTTCCAGAGAGACTACCTGCTATTCTGTCCCCACGGGGAAGCAGTACAGCCAGAAGCCTCCCCCGTTCCATCTCTAGGCTCTCTCTCAGGTCCCTCATACCTGTCATGTGTCTCAGGGGTAGAATGAAGAGATTCCTCTGAATGAACACATACAGAGAGGCCATAGATGCTGAGGAAGGGCGCCTTGCCTGCTGATATCCTAGCGTAAGTGGAAGGGAGGTACCTGCCTGCTGGCCCAGTGTGTCGAACGTGTCCACATCAGGGGTTGCCGACTGTGAAGTTATTCCCTGGGTGCCCTGGATTTTGTGGCCAAAGACGCAAGGGGCCGTTGTCTGTCCATGAGTAAACTGGAGGGGTCTGCGGAACTGGCCGGTTAGGCTGGACCTCTCCTATTGGCTCAGTGTTTGTGACTCGTCCCCGTCAGAAGTTCCGGCCAGCCTTGCGGTGGCTGTCTCCATGGTGATTGGGAAAGAAGCCTTAGGCCCCGCACTCAGCCTTCACCGGGCCTCCCTGGCCTCTTACCCCTCGTGTAGAGTGCTGTGTGGATAAAAGAAAGGATGTTGGCCAGTGAGCACGTGTCCTGATTTCCTTGGAAGGATTAGGCTCCTTGCCTGGGCAGAAGACAGCCAAGGTCAGCCTGAGCCTAGACACCTAGTGACCTGTGACACTGCAGCCAGTGATAGATATTCATTTTCATGCTCAGGTATCCGCAGGTGGCGGATTGAGAGTGGTCGGAGAAGAATTGTAACTAGGGATCACATACTCACGAGGGCACGGGCCAAAGGTCAGGGAAAATAGCTGAGGTCGTGGAGCTCTAGCGGAGACAGTGTAGGGCCCGGGCCTCCCTCCTGTACGTGGCAAAGAGGTGATCCGTATGCCGCCATGCGCAGACTCTGGACGGCTGGGGCCCTGGATGCCCGGATCTCGGCCTTGTCTACCGAGAAGTGACGCACATGCGGTGTGCCACCGGAGGCTGTGGAGCAGCAGAAGGCAAAATCTTGAAAATGGGGGCTTCAGTTGACTTTGCCTGTGCTCTCCCTTGGCTGAGTGACATCGTGTGTTTCCT
This sequence comes from Elephas maximus indicus, assembly GCF_024166365.1. NCBI lineage: Eukaryota > Metazoa > Chordata > Mammalia > Proboscidea > Elephantidae > Elephas > Elephas maximus. Next base: position 3,435,780 of record NC_064832.1, on the reverse strand, counting down.
AGCAGGTGAAGGCATTCGTGGAGAGAGGCGGTTTCCATGCGTGCAGGCAAAGTGTGTGCTGAGATGATGAGTTGCTGGAGACCAGGGTGGACTCCTCAGAGCCAGAATAGGCCTCTGGCAGGTATGTGTCAAGGTTTTCTGCCCATGGCATTCACCCAGTATTTGCATAGAATGTTATCAGCAGAATTAGTAGTCTCCAGAGAGGCTGCCACATGTCAGCAAGCTTCACGTGGCCAGGGTCCGCCCGTGATGTTGCTCCCCAATCAATCACTACTCTCTAGACCTTCCAGATAGACTACCAGAACTTCTCTGCCCATGGGCAACCAGTAGAGCCAGAGGCCTTCCCCCTTCGCTCTTTTGTCTCTAGGCCCTCTGTCAGGCACTCCAAGCTGTGAAGTGACTCAGGGGGAGAAGGAAAGAGATTTCAGAGAAGGAACACATCCAGAGAGAGACAGCGAGAGAGAGAGGCAAGAGATGCTGAGTGGGGATGCCTTGCGTACTGATATCCTCAGGAAAGTGGGAAAGAGGTACCTGGCCTGCTCTGCCACTGCCCTGAAGCAGGCCACACCAGGGGCTCCCTTGTGCCTGCGTAGCCTTTCCCAGGGTGTGCTCCAACCCTGTGGCCACTAGGTGTCATAGGTCACAATGGAGGGCCCTGTGGCATCTGCCTGGCGGGCTGGACCTCTGCCATTGGCTCAGTCTAGTCACCAGGCCCGGTGTAAGCTCCGCCCACTCTTCCGGTCGGGGAACTCTCTCTAGGGTGATGGCAAAGAAGCCTTAATCCCGCCCACCTGGCCTTGACTTCACCTACCTGGCCCGCTGACCCTCGCTCAGACCTCTGTGTTGATAAAAATGAATGTCCGCCAGTGGCCAGGTGTCAGCATCTGGGATAAAGGATTCGGGACCTTGCCTGGGGCAGAAGGCAGCCTAGGTCAGCGGGTACCTGGAAGTCTAGTGACTTGTGACCCTGCTGCCAGTGAGAAATGGTGACTCCCACACTCACATATCCCCTGGTGGCAGAATGATAGTGGTGGGTGGAGAAACATCGCTCCGGAGCACACGTTCAATGGGGCAGCAGCCAAAGCAAAGGCCAGGGCCGGTAGTGGACGTCGTGGAGCTGAATGGCGAGCCAGGGAAGGGCCCAAGGATCCCACCTGCATGTGGCAAACAGGTCGTCCGTGCCCCCACGTCCATAGAGCATTGGACTGCTGGGGCCCAGGCTGCCGGGATTTCGGCCCTGCCTTCGGAGCCCGGCCAAATATGCAGCCTTGCACCGGAGGCGGGGACATGTAGACAGCAAAAATTTGGAAAATGGCAGTGTTTCCTTGATTTCCCTGGCATCGGCCTTTTTGAGCGGCTTGCTTTTTTTGCTGGTAGGATAGGGCACTGACGGAGAAAGGCAGGATTATGTGTGCAGGAAAGGTGTGTGCTGAGAGGGTGACGACGTTGAGACCATGTTGGGATCTTTAGTCCCAGGAAAGGCGCCTGGCGGGTGTGGATCAGTGTTCTCTACCCATCCCACTTGGCGGGGGGAGGTTTTCACCATACAAAGCAGCAGCGGAATTATTCGTCGCCGGAGAGGTTGCATCTGCCCACAAGCTCCACCTGGCCAGGGTCCGCCCCTACCGTATTGCGCATGTCAATCAACAGAAGCTAAGACCTTCCAGAGAGACTACCTGCTATTCTGTCCCCACGGGGAAGCAGTACAGCCAGAAGCCTCCCCCGTTCCATCTCTAGGCTCTCTCTCAGGTCCCTCATACCTGTCATGTGTCTCAGGGGTAGAATGAAGAGATTCCTCTGAATGAACACATACAGAGAGGCCATAGATGCTGAGGAAGGGCGCCTTGCCTGCTGATATCCTAGCGTAAGTGGAAGGGAGGTACCTGCCTGCTGGCCCAGTGTGTCGAACGTGTCCACATCAGGGGTTGCCGACTGTGAAGTTATTCCCTGGGTGCCCTGGATTTTGTGGCCAAAGACGCAAGGGGCCGTTGTCTGTCCATGAGTAAACTGGAGGGGTCTGCGGAACTGGCCGGTTAGGCTGGACCTCTCCTATTGGCTCAGTGTTTGTGACTCGTCCCCGTCAGAAGTTCCGGCCAGCCTTGCGGTGGCTGTCTCCATGGTGATTGGGAAAGAAGCCTTAGGCCCCGCACTCAGCCTTCACCGGGCCTCCCTGGCCTCTTACCCCTCGTGTAGACTGCTGTGTGGATAAAAGAAAGGATGTTGGCCAGTGAGCACGTGTCCTGATTTCCTTGGAAGGATTAGGCTCCTTGCCTGGGCAGAAGACAGCCAAGGTCAGCCTGAGCCTAGACACCTAGTGACCTGTGACACTGCAGCCAGTGATAGATATTCATTTTCATGCTCAGGTATCCGCAGGTGGCGGATTGAGAGTGGTCGGAGAAGAATTGTAACTAGGGATCACATACTCACGAGGGCACGGGCCAAAGGTCAGGGAAAATAGCTGAGGTCGTGGAGCTCTAGCGGAGACAGTGTAGGGCCCGGGCCTCCCTCCTGTACGTGGCAAAGAGGTGATCCGTATGCCGCCATGCGCAGACTCTGGACGGCTGGGGCCCTGGATGCCCGGATCTCGGCCTTGTCTACCGAGAAGTGACGCACATGCGGTGTGCCACCGGAGGCTGTGGAGCAGCAGAAGGCAAAATCTTGAAAATGGGGGCTTCAGTTGACTTTGCCTGTGCTCTCCCTTGGCTGAGTGACATCGTGTGTTTCCTAGCAGGTGAAGGCATTCGTGGAGAGAGGCGGTTTCCATGCGTGCAGGCAAAGTGTGTGCTGAGATGATGAGTTGCTGGAGACCAGGGTGGACTCCTCAGAGCCAGAATAGGCCTCTGGCAGGTATGTGTCAAGGTTTTCTGCCCATGGCATTCACCCAGTATTTGCATAGAATGTTATCAGCAGAATTAGTAGTCTCCAGAGAGGCTGCCACATGTCAGCAAGCTTCACGTGGCCAGGGTCCGCCCGTGATGTTGCTCCCCAATCAATCACTACTCTCTAGACCTTCCAGATAGACTACCAGAACTTCTCTGCCCATGGGCAACCAGTAGAGCCAGAGGCCTTCCCCCTTCGCTCTTTTGTCTCTAGGCCCTCTGTCAGGCACTCCAAGCTGTGAAGTGACTCAGGGGGAGAAGGAAAGAGATTTCAGAGAAGGAACACATCCAGAGAGAGACAGCGAGAGAGAGAGGCAAGAGATGCTGAGTGGGGATGCCTTGCGTACTGATATCCTCAGGAAAGTGGGAAAGAGGTACCTGGCCTGCTCTGCCACTGCCCTGAAGCAGGCCACACCAGGGGCTCCCTTGTGCCTGCGTAGCCTTTCCCAGGGTGTGCTCCAACCCTGTGGCCACTAGGTGTCATAGGTCACAATGGAGGGCCCTGTGGCATCTGCCTGGCGGGCTGGAGCTCTGCCATTGGCTCAGTCTAGTCACCAGGCCCGGTGTAAGCTCCGCCCACTCTTCCGGTCGGGGAACTCTCTCTAGGGTGATGGCAAAGAAGCCTTAATCCCGCCCACCTGGCCTTGACTTCACCTACCTGGCCCGCTGACCCTCGCTCAGACCTCTGTGTTGATAAAAATGAATGTCCGCCAGTGGCCAGGTGTCAGCATCTGGGATAAAGGATTCGGGACCTTGCCTGGGGCAGAAGGCAGCCTAGGTCAGCGGGTACCTGGAAGTCTAGTGACTTGTGACCCTGCTGCCAGTGAGAAATGGTGACTCCCACACTCACATATCCCCTGGTGGCAGAATGATAGTGGTGGGTGGAGAAACATCGCTCCGGAGCACACGTTCAATGGGGCAGCAGCCAAAGCAAAGGCCAGGGCCGGTAGTGGACGTCGTGGAGCTGAATGGCGAGCCAGGGAAGGGCCCAAGGATCCCACCTGCATGTGGCAAACAGGTCGTCCGTGCCCCCACGTCCATAGAGCATTGGACTGCTGGGGCCCAGGCTGCCGGGATTTCGGCCCTGCCTTCGGAGCCCGGCCAAATATGCAGCCTTGCACCGGAGGCGGGGACATGTAGACAGCAAAAATTTGGAAAATGGCAGTGTTTCCTTGATTTCCCTGGCATCGGCCTTTTTGAGCGGCTTGCTTTTTTTGCTGGTAGGATAGGGCACTGACGGAGAAAGGCAGGATTATGTGTGCAGGAAAGGTGTGTGCTGAGAGGGTGACGACGTTGAGACCATGTTGGGATCTTTAGTCCCAGGAAAGGCGCCTGGCGGGTGTGGATCAGTGTTCTCTACCCATCCCACTTGGCGGGGGGAGGTTTTCACCATACAAAGCAGCAGCGGAATTATTCGTCGCCGGAGAGGTTGCATCTGCCCGCAAGCTCCACCTGGCCAGGGTCCGCCCCTACCGTATTGCGCATGTCAATCAACAGAAGCTAAGACCTTCCAGAGAGACTACCTGCTATTCTGTCCCCACGGGGAAGCAGTACAGCCAGAAGCCTCCCCCGTTCCATCTCTAGGCTCTCTCTCAGGTCCCTCATACCTGTCATGTGTCTCAGGGGTAGAATGAAGAGATTCCTCTGAATGAACACATACAGAGAGGCCATAGATGCTGAGGAAGGGCGCCTTGCCTGCTGATATCCTAGCGTAAGTGGAAGGGAGGTACCTGCCTGCTGGCCCAGTGTGTCGAACGTGTCCACATCAGGGGTTGCCGACTGTGAAGTTATTCCCTGGGTGCCCTGGATTTTGTGGCCAAAGACGCAAGGGGCCGTTGTCTGTCCATGAGTAAACTGGAGGGGTCTGCGGAACTGGCCGGTTAGGCTGGACCTCTCCTATTGGCTCAGTGTTTGTGACTCGTCCCCGTCAGAAGTTCCGGCCAGCCTTGCGGTGGCTGTCTCCATGGTGATTGGGAAAGAAGCCTTAGGCCCCGCACTCAGCCTTCACCGGGCCTCCCTGGCCTCTTACCCCTCGTGTAGACTGCTGTGTGGATAAAAGAAAGGATGTTGGCCAGTGAGCACGTGTCCTGATTTCCTTGGAAGGATTAGGCTCCTTGCCTGGGCAGAAGACAGCCAAGGTCAGCCTGAGCCTAGACACCTAGTGACCTGTGACACTGCAGCCAGTGATAGATATTCATTTTCATGCTCAGGTATCCGCAGGTGGCGGATTGAGAGTGGTCGGAGAAGAATTGTAACTAGGGATCACATACTCACGAGGGCACGGGCCAAAGGTCAGGGAAAATAGCTGAGGTCGTGGAGCTCTAGCGGAGACAGTGTAGGGCCCGGGCCTCCCTCCTGTACGTGGCAAAGAGGTGATCCGTATGCCGCCATGCGCAGACTCTGGACGGCTGGGGCCCTGGATGCCCGGATCTCGGCCTTGTCTACCGAGAAGTGACGCACATGCGGTGTGCCACCGGAGGCTGTGGAGCAGCAGAAGGCAAAATCTTGAAAATGGGGGCTTCAGTTGACTTTGCCTGTGCTCTCCCTTGGCTGAGTGACATCGTGTGTTTCCTAGCAGGTGAAGGCATTCGTGGAGAGAGGCGGTTTCCATGCGTGCAGGCAAAGTGTGTGCTGAGATGATGAGTTGCTGGAGACCAGGGTGGACTCCTCAGAGCCAGAATAGGCCTCTGGCAGGTATGTGTCAAGGTTTTCTGCCCATGGCATTCACCCAGTATTTGCATAGAATGTTATCAGCAGAATTAGTAGTCTCCAGAGAGGCTGCCACATGTCAGCAAGCTTCACGTGGCCAGGGTCCGCCCGTGATGTTGCTCCCCAATCAATCACTACTCTCTAGACCTTCCAGATAGACTACCAGAACTTCTCTGCCCATGGGCAACCAGTAGAGCCAGAGGCCTTCCCCCTTCGCTCTTTTGTCTCTAGGCCCTCTGTCAGGCACTCCAAGCTGTGAAGTGACTCAGGGGGAGAAGGAAAGAGATTTCAGAGAAGGAACACATCCAGAGAGAGACAGCGAGAGAGAGAGGCAAGAGATGCTGAGTGGGGATGCCTTGCGTACTGATATCCTCAGGAAAGTGGGAAAGAGGTACCTGGCCTGCTCTGCCACTGCCCTGAAGCAGGCCACACCAGGGGCTCCCTTGTGCCTGCGTAGCCTTTCCCAGGGTGTGCTCCAACCCTGTGGCCACTAGGTGTCATAGGTCACAATGGAGGGCCCTGTGGCATCTGCCTGGCGGGCTGGACCTCTGCCATTGGCTCAGTCTAGTCACCAGGCCCGGTGTAAGCTCCGCCCACTCTTCCGGTCGGGGAACTCTCTCTAAGGTGATGGCAAAGAAGCCTTAATCCCGCCCACCTGGCCTTGACTTCACCTACCTGGCCCGCTGACCCTCGCTCAGACCTCTGTGTTGATAAAAATGAATGTCCGCCAGTGGCCAGGTGTCAGCATCTGGGATAAAGGATTCGGGACCTTGCCTGGGGCAGAAGGCAGCCTAGGTCAGCGGGTACCTGGAAGTCTAGTGACTTGTGACCCTGCTGCCAGTGAGAAATGGTGACTCCCACACTCACATATCCCCTGGTGGCAGAATGATAGTGGTGGGTGGAGAAACATCGCTCAGGAGCACACGTTCAATGGGGCAGCAGCCAAAGCAAAGGCCAGGGCCGGTAGTGGACGTCGTGGAGCTGAATGGCGAGCCAGGGAAGGGCCCAAGGATCCCACCTGCATGTGGCAAACAGGTCGTCCGTGCCCCCACGTCCATAGAGCATTGGACTGCTGGGGCCCAGGCTGCCGGGATTTCGGCCCTGCCTTCGGAGCCCGGCCAAATATGCAGCCTTGCACCGGAGGCGGGGACATGTAGACAGCAAAAATTTGGAAAATGGCAGTGTTTCCTTGATTTCCCTGGCATCGGCCTTTTTGAGCGGCTTGCTTTTTTTGCTGGTAGGATAGGGCACTGACGGAGAAAGGCAGGATTATGTGTGCAGGAAAGGTGTGTGCTGAGAGGGTGACGACGTTGAGACCATGTTGGGATCTTTAGTCCCAGGAAAGGCGCCTGGCGGGTGTGGATCAGTGTTCTCTACCCATCCCACTTGGCGGGGGGAGGTTTTCACCATACAAAGCAGCAGCGGAATTATTCGTCGCCGGAGAGGTTGCATCTGCCCACAAGCTCCACCTGGCCAGGGTCCGCCCCTACCGTATTGTGCATGTCAATCAACAGAAGCTAAGACCTTCCAGAGAGACTACCTGCTATTCTGTCCCCACGGGGAAGCAGTACAGCCAGAAGCCTCCCCCGTTCCATCTCTAGGCTCTCTCTCAGGTCCCTCATACCTGTCATGTGTCTCAGGGGTAGAATGAAGAGATTCCTCTGAATGAACACATACAGAGAGGCCATAGATGCTGAGGAAGGGCGCCTTGCCTGCTGATATCCTAGCGTAAGTGGAAGGGAGGTACCTGCCTGCTGGCCCAGTGTGTCGAACGTGTCCACATCAGGGGTTGCCGACTGTGAAGTTATTCCCTGGGTGCCCTGGATTTTGTGGCCAAAGACGCAAGGGGCCGTTGTCTGTCCATGAGTAAACTGGAGGGGTCTGCGGAACTGGCCGGTTAGGCTGGACCTCTCCTATTGGCTCAGTGTTTGTGACTCGTCCCCGTCAGAAGTTCCGGCCAGCCTTGCGGTGGCTGTCTCCATGGTGATTGGGAAAGAAGCCTTAGGCCCCGCACTCAGCCTTCACCGGGCCTCCCTGGCCTCTTACCCCTCGTGTAGAGTGCTGTGTGGATAAAAGAAAGGATGTTGGCCAGTGAGCACGTGTCCTGATTTCCTTGGAAGGATTAGGCTCCTTGCCTGGGCAGAAGACAGCCAAGGTCAGCCTGAGCCTAGACACCTAGTGACCTGTGACACTGCAGCCAGTGATAGATATTCATTTTCATGCTCAGGTATCCGCAGGTGGCGGATTGAGAGTGGTCGGAGAAGAATTGTAACTAGGGATCACATACTCACGAGGGCACGGGCCAAAGGTCAGGGAAAATAGCTGAGGTCGTGGAGCTCTAGCGGAGACAGTGTAGGGCCCGGGCCTCCCTCCTCTACGTGGCAAAGAGGTGATCCGTATGCCGCCATGCGCAGACTCTGGACGGCTGGGGCCCTGGATGCCCGGATCTCGGCCTTGTCTACCGAGAAGTGACGCACATGCGGTGTGCCACCGGAGGCTGTGGAGCAGCAGAAGGCAAACTCTTGAAAATGGGGGCTTCAGTTGACTTTGCCTGTGCTCTCCCTTGGCTGAGTGACATCGTGTGTTTCCTAGCAGGTGAAGGCATTCGTGGAGAGAGGCGGTTTCCATGCGTGCAGGCAAAGTGTGTGCTGAGATGATGAGTTGCTGGAGACCAGGGTGGACTCCTCAGAGCCAGAATAGGCCTCTGGCAGGTATGTGTCAAGGTTTTCTGCCCATGGCATTCACCCAGTATTTGCATAGAATGTTATCAGCAGAATTAGTAGTCTCCAGAGAGGCTGCCACATGTCAGCAAGCTTCACGTGGCCAGGGTCCGCCCGTGATGTTGCTCCCCAATCAATCACTACTCTCTAGACCTTCCAGATAGACTACCAGAACTTCTCTGCCCATGGGCAACCAGTAGAGCCAGAGGCCTTCCCCCTTCGCTCTTTTGTCTCTAGGCCCTCTGTCAGGCACTCCAAGCTGTGAAGTGACTCAGGGGGAGAAGGAAAGAGATTTCAGAGAAGGAACACATCCAGAGAGAGACAGCGAGAGAGAGAGGCAAGAGATGCTGAGTGGGGATGCCTTGCGTACTGATATCCTCAGGAAAGTGGGAAAGAGGTACCTGGCCTGCTCTGCCACTGCCCTGAAGCAGGCCACACCAGGGGCTCCCTTGTGCCTGCGTAGCCTTTCCCAGGGTGTGCTCCAACCCTGTGGCCACTAGGTGTCATAGGTCACAATGGAGGGCCCTGTGGCATCTGCCTGGCGGGCTGGACCTCTGCCATTGGCTCAGTCTAGTCACCAGGCCCGGTGTAAGCTCCACCCACTCTTCCGGTCGGGGAACTCTCTCTAGGGTGATGGCAAAGAAGCCTTAATCCCGCCCACCTGGCCTTGACTTCACCTACCTGGCCCGCTGACCCTCGCTCAGACCTCTGTGTTGATAAAAATGAATGTCCGCCAGTGGCCAGGTGTCAGCATCTGGGATAAAGGATTCGGGACCTTGCCTGGGGCAGAAGGCAGCCTAGGTCAGCGGGTACCTGGAAGTCTAGTGACTTGTGACCCTGCTGCCAGTGAGAAATGGTGACTCCCACACTCACATATCCCCTGGTGGCAGAATGATAGTGGTGGGTGGAGAAACATCGCTCCGGAGCACACGTTCAATGGGGCAGCAGCCAAAGCAAAGGCCAGGGCCGGTAGTGGACGTCGTGGAGCTGAATGGCGAGCCAGGGAAGGGCCCAAGGATCCCACCTGCATGTGGCAAACAGGTCGTCCGTGCCCCCACGTCCATAGAGCATTGGACTGCTGGGGCCCAGGCTGCCGGGATTTCGGCCCTGCCTTCGGAGCCCGGCCAAATATGCAGCCTTGCACCGGAGGCGGGGACATGTAGACAGCAAAAATTTGGAAAATGGCAGTGTTTCCTTGATTTCCCTGGCATCGGCCTTTTTGAGCGGCTTGCTTTTTTTGCTGGTAGGATAGGGCACTGACAGAGAAAGGCAGGATTATGTGTGCAGGAAAGGTGTGTGCTGAGAGGGTGACGACGTTGAGACCATGTTGGGATCTTTAGTCCCAGGAAAGGCGCCTGGCGGGTGTGGATCAGTGTTCTCTACCCATCCCACTTGGCGGGGGGAGGTTTTCACCATACAAAGCAGCAGCGGAATTATTCGTCGCCGGAGAGGTTGCATCTGCCCACAAGCTCCACCTGGCCAGGGTCCGCCCCTACCGTATTGCGCATGTCAATCAACAGAAGCTAAGACCTTCCAGAGAGACTACCTGCTATTCTGTCCCCACGGGGAAGCAGTACAGCCAGAAGCCTCCCCCGTTCCATCTCTAGGCTCTCTCTCAGGTCCCTCATACCTGTCATGTGTCTCAGGGGTAGAATGAAGAGATTCCTCTGAATGAACACATACAGAGAGGCCATAGATGCTGAGGAAGGGCGCCTTGCCTGCTGATATCCTAGCGTAAGTGGAAGGGAGGTACCTGCCTGCTGGCCCAGTGTGTCGAACGTGTCCACATCAGGGGTTGCCGACTGTGAAGTTATTCCCTGGGTGCCCTGGATTTTGTGGCCAAAGACGCAAGGGGCCGTTGTCTGTCCATGAGTAAACTGGAGGGGTCTGCGGAACTGGCCGGTTAGGCTGGACCTCTCCTATTGGCTCAGTGTTTGTGACTCGTCCCCGTCAGAAGTTCCGGCCAGCCTTGCGGTGGCTGTCTCCATGGTGATTGGGAAAGAAGCCTTAGGCCCCGCACTCAGCCTTCACCGGGCCTCCCTGGCCTCTTACCCCTCGTGTAGAGTGCTGTGTGGATAAAAGAAAGGATGTTGGCCAGTGAGCACGTGTCCTGATTTCCTTGGAAGGATTAGGCTCCTTGCCTGGGCAGAAGACAGCCAAGGTCAGCCTGAGCCTAGACACCTAGTGACCTGTGACACTGCAGCCAGTGATAGATATTCATTTTCATGCTCAGGTATCCGCAGGTGGCGGATTGAGAGTGGTCGGAGAAGAATTGTAACTAGGGATCACATACTCACGAGGGCACGGGCCAAAGGTCAGGGAAAATAGCTGAGGTCGTGGAGCTCTAGCGGAGACAGTGTAGGGCCCGGGCCTCCCTCCTCTACGTGGCAAAGAGGTGATCCGTATGCCGCCATGCGCAGACTCTGGACGGCTGGGGCCCTGGATGCCCGGATCTCGGCCTTGTCTACCGAGAAGTGACACACATGCGGTGTGCCACCGGAGGCTGTGGAGCAGCAGAAGGCAAAATCTTGAAAATGGGGGCTTCAGTTGACTTTGCCTGTGCTCTCCCTTGGCTGAGTGACATCGTGTGTTTCCTAGCAGGTGAAGGCATTCGTGGAGAGAGGCGGTTTCCATGCGTGCAGGCAAAGTGTGTGCTGAGATGATGAGTTGCTGGAGACCAGGGTGGACTCCTCAGAGCCAGAATAGGCCTCTGGCAGGTATGTGTCAAGGTTTTCTGCCCATGGCATTCACCCAGTATTTGCATAGAATGTTATCAGCAGAATTAGTAGTCTCCAGAAAGGCTGCCACATGTCAGCAAGCTTCACGTGGCCAGGGTCCGCCCGTGATGTTGCTCCCCAATCAATCACTACTCTCTAGACCTTCCAGATAGACTACCAGAACTTCTCTGCCCATGGGCAACCAGTAGAGCCAGAGGCCTTCCCCCTTCGCTCTTTTGTCTCTAGGCCCTCTGTCAGGCACTCCAAGCTGTGAAGTGACTCAGGGGGAGAAGGAAAGAGATTTCAGAGAAGGAACACATCCAGAGAGAGACAGCGAGAGAGAGAGGCAAGAGATGCTGAGTGGGGATGCCTTGCGTACTGATATCCTCAGGAAAGTGGGAAAGAGGTACCTGGCCTGCTCTGCCACTGCCCTGAAGCAGGCCACACCAGGGGCTCCCTTGTGCCTGCGTAGCCTTTCCCAGGGTGTGCTCCAACCCTGTGGCCACTAGGTGTCATAGGTCACAATGGAGGGCCCTGTGTCATCTGCCTGGCGGGCTGGACCTCTGCCATTGGCTCAGTCTAGTCACCAGGCCCGGTGTAAGCTCCGCCCACTCTTCCGGTCGGGGAACTCTCTCTAGGGTGATGGCAAAGAAGCCTTAATCCCGCCCACCTGGCCTTGACTTCACCTACCTGGCCCGCTGACCCTCGCTCAGACCTCTGTGTTGATAAAAATGAATGTCCGCCAGTGGCCAGGTGTCAGCATCTGGGATAAAGGATTCGGGACCTTGCCTGGGGCAGAAGGCAGCCTAGGTCAGCGGGTACCTGGAAGTCTAGTGACTTGTGACCCTGCTGCCAGTGAGAAATGGTGACTCCCACACTCACATATCCCCTGGTGGCAGAATGATAGTGGTGGGTGGAGAAACATCGCTCCGGAGCACACGTTCAATGGGGCAGCAGCCAAAGCAAAGGCCAGGGCCGGTAGTGGACGTCGTGGAGCTGAATGGCGAGCCAGGGAAGGGCCCAAGGATCCCACCTGCATGTGGCAAACAGGTCGTCCGTGCCCCCACGTCCATAGAGCATTGGACTGCTGGGGCCCAGGCTGCCGGGATTTCGGCCCTGCCTTCGGAGCCCGGCCAAATATGCAGCCTTGCACCGGAGGCGGGGACATGTAGACAGCAAAAATTTGGAAAATGGCAGTGTTTCCTTGATTTCCCTGGCATCGGCCTTTTTGAGCGGCTTGCTTTTTTTGCTGGTAGGATAGGGCACTGACGGAGAAAGGCAGGATTATGTGTGCAGGAAAGGTGTGTGCTGAGAGGGTGACGACGTTGAGACCATGTTGGGATCTTTAGTCCCAGGAAAGGCGCCTGGCGGGTGTGGATCAGTGTTCTCTACCCATCCCACTTGGCGGGGGGAGGTTTTCACCATACAAAGCAGCAGCGGAATTATTCGTCGCCGGAGAGGTTGCATCTGCCCACAAGCTCCACCTGGCCAGGGTCCGCCCCTACCGTATTGTGCATGTCAATCAACAGAAGCTAAGACCTTCCAGAGAGACTACCTGCTATTCTGTCCCCACGGGGAAGCAGTACAGCCAGAAGCCTCCCCCGTTCCATCTCTAGGCTCTCTCTCAGGTCCCTCATACCTGTCATGTGTCTCAGGGGTAGAATGAAGAGATTCCTCTGAATGAACACATACAGAGAGGCCATAGATGCTGAGGAAGGGCGCCTTGCCTGCTGATATCCTAGCGTAAGTGGAAGGGAGGTACCTGCCTGCTGGCCCAGTGTGTCGAACGTGTCCACATCAGGGGTTGCCGACTGTGAAGTTATTCCCTGGGTGCCCTGGATTTTGTGGCCAAAGACGCAAGGGGCCGTTGTCTGTCCATGAGTAAACTGGAGGGGTCTGCGGAACTGGCCGGTTAGGCTGGACCTCTCCTATTGGCTCAGTGTTTGTGACTCGTCCCCGTCAGAAGTTCCGGCCAGCCTTGCGGTGGCTGTCTCCATGGTGATTGGGAAAGAAGCCTTAGGCCCCGCACTCAGCCTTCACTGGGCCTCCCTGGCCTCTTACCCCTCGTGTAGAGTGCTGTGTGGATAAAAGAAAGGATGTTGGCCAGTGAGCACGTGTCCTGATTTCCTTGGAAGGATTAGGCTCCTTGCCTGGGCAGAAGACAGCCAAGGTCAGCCTGAGCCTAGACACCTAGTGACCTGTGACACTGCAGCCAGTGATAGATATTCATTTTCATGCTCAGGTATCCGCAGGTGGCGGATTGAGAGTGGTCGGAGAAGAATTGTAACTAGGGATCACATACTCACGAGGGCACGGGCCAAAGGTCAGGGAAAATAGCTGAGGTCGTGGAGCTCTAGCGGAGACAGTGTAGGGCCCGGGCCTCCCTCCTCTACGTGGCAAAGAGGTGATCCGTATGCCGCCATGCGCAGACTCTGGACGGCTGGGGCCCTGGATGCCCGGATCTCGGCCTTGTCTACCGAGAAGTGACACACATGCGGTGTGCCACCGGAGGCTGTGGAGCAGCAGAAGGCAAAATCTTGAAAATGGGGGCTTCAGTTGACTTTGCCTGTGCTCTCCCTTGGCTGAGTGACATCGTGTGTTTCCTAGCAGGTGAAGGCATTCGTGGAGAGAGGCGGTTTCCATGCGTGCAGGCAAAGTGTGTGCTGAGATGATGAGTTGCTGGAGACCAGGGTGGACTCCTCAGAGCCAGAATAGGCCTCTGGCAGGTATGTGTCAAGGTTTTCTGCCCATGGCATTCACCCAGTATTTGCATAGAATGTTATCAGCAGAATTAGTAGTCTCCAGAGAGGCTGCCACATGTCAGCAAGCTTCACGTGGCCAGGGTCCGCCCGTGATGTTGCTCCCCAATCAATCACTACTCTCTAGACCTTCCAGATAGACTACCAGAACTTCTCTGCCCATGGGCAACCAGTAGAGCCAGAGGCCTTCCCCCTTCGCTCTTTTGTCTCTAGGCCCTCTGTCAGGCACTCCAAGCTGTGAAGTGACTCAGGGGGAGAAGGAAAGAGATTTCAGAGAAGGAACACATCCAGAGAGAGACAGCGAGAGAGAGAGGCAAGAGATGCTGAGTGGGGATGCCTTGCGTACTGATATCCTCAGGAAAGTGGGAAAGAGGTACCTGGCCTGCTCTGCCACTGCCCTGAAGCAGGCCACACCAGGGGCTCCCTTGTGCCTGCGTAGCCTTTCCCAGGGTGTGCTCCAACCCTGTGGCCACTAGGTGTCATAGGTCACAATGGAGGGCCCTGTGGCATCTGCCTGGCGGGCTGGACCTCTGCCATTGGCTCAGTCTAGTCACCAGGCCCGGTGTAAGCTCCGCCCACTCTTCCGGTCGGGGAACTCTCTCTAGGGTGATGGCAAAGAAGCCTTAATCCCGCCCACCTGGCCTTGACTTCACCTACCTGGCCCGCTGACCCTCGCTCAGACCTCTGTGTTGATAAAAATGAATGTCCGCCAGTGGCCAGGTGTCAGCATCTGGGATAAAGGATTCGGGACCTTGCCTGGGGCAGAAGGCAGCCTAGGTCAGCGGGTACCTGGAAGTCTAGTGACTTGTGACCCTGCTGCCAGTGAGAAATGGTGACTCCCACACTCACATATCCCCTGGTGGCAGAATGATAGTGGTGGGTGGAGAAACATCGCTCCGGAGCACACGTTCAATGGGGCAGCAGCCAAAGCAAAGGCCAGGGCCGGTAGTGGACGTCGTGGAGCTGAATGGCGAGCCAGGGAAGGGCCCAAGGATCCCACCTGCATGTGGCAAACAGGTCGTCCGTGCCCCCACGTCCATAGAGCATTGGACTGCTGGGGCCCAGGCTGCCGGGATTTCGGCCCTGCCTTCGGAGCCCGGCCAAATATGCAGCCTTGCACCGGAGGCGGGGACATGTAGACAGCAAAAATTTGGAAAATGGCAGTGTTTCCTTGATTTCCCTGGCATCGGCCTTTTTGAGCGGCTTGCTTTTTTTGCTGGTAGGATAGGGCACTGACGGAGAAAGGCAGGATTATGTGTGCAGGAAAGGTGTGTGCTGAGAGGGTGACGACGTTGAGACCATGTTGGGATCTTTAGTCCCAGGAAAGGCGCCTGGCGGGTGTGGATCAGTGTTCTCTACCCATCCCACTTGGCGGGGGGAGGTTTTCACCATACAAAGCAGCAGCGGAATTATTCGTCGCCGGAGAGGTTGCATCTGCCCACAAGCTCCACCTGGCCAGGGTCCGCCCCTACCGTATTGCGCATGTCAATCAACAGAAGCTAAGACCTTCCAGAGAGACTACCTGCTATTCTGTCCCCACGGGGAAGCAGTACAGCCAGAAGCCTCCCCCGTTCCATCTCTAGGCTCTCTCTCAGGTCCCTCATACCTGTCATGTGTCTCAGGGGTAGAATGAAGAGATTCCTCTGAATGAACACATACAGAGAGGCCATAGATGCTGAGGAAGGGCGCCTTGCCTGCTGATATCCTAGCGTAAGTGGAAGGGAGGTACCTGCCTGCTGGCCCAGTGTGTCGAACGTGTCCACATCAGGGGTTGCCGACTGTGAAGTTATTCCCTGGGTGCCCTGGATTTTGTGGCCAAAGACGCAAGGGGCCGTTGTCTGTCCATGAGTAAACTGGAGGGGTCTGCGGAACTGGCCGGTTAGGCTGGACCTCTCCTATTGGCTCAGTGTTTGTGACTCGTCCCCGTCAGAAGTTCCGGCCAGCCTTGCGGTGGCTGTCTCCATGGTGATTGGGAAAGAAGCCTTAGGCCCCGCACTCAGCCTTCACCGGGCCTCCCTGGCCTCTTACCCCTCGTGTAGACTGCTGTGTGGATAAAAGAAAGGATGTTGGCCAGTGAGCACGTGTCCTGATTTCCTTGGAAGGATTAGGCTCCTTGCCTGGGCAGAAGACAGCCAAGGTCAGCCTGAGCCTAGACACCTAGTGACCTGTGACACTGCAGCCAGTGATAGATATTCATTTTCATGCTCAGGTATCCGCAGGTGGCGGATTGAGAGTGGTCGGAGAAGAATTGTAACTAGGGATCACATACTCACGAGGGCACGGGCCAAAGGTCAGGGAAAATAGCTGAGGTCGTGGAGCTCTAGCGGAGACAGTGTAGGGCCCGGGCCTCCCTCCTCTACGTGGCAAAGAGGTGATCCGTATGCCGCCATGCGCAGACTCTGGACGGCTGGGGCCCTGGATGCCCGGATCTCGGCCTTGTCTACCGAGAAGTGACGCACATGCGGTGTGCCACCGGAGGCTGTGGAGCAGCAGAAGGCAAACTCTTGAAAATGGGGGCTTCAGTTGACTTTGCCTGTGCTCTCCCTTGGCTGAGTGACATCGTGTGTTTCCTAGCAGGTGAAGGCATTCGTGGAGAGAGGCGGTTTCCATGCGTGCAGGCAAAGTGTGTGCTGAGATGATGAGTTGCTGGAGACCAGGGTGGACTCCTCAGAGCCAGAATAGGCCTCTGGCAGGTATGTGTCAAGGTTTTCTGCCCATGGCATTCACCCAGTATTTGCATAGAATGTTATCAGCAGAATTAGTAGTCTCCAGAGAGGCTGCCACATGTCAGCAAGCTTCACGTGGCCAGGGTCCGCCCGTGATGTTGCTCCCCAATCAATCACTACTCTCTAGACCTTCCAGATAGACTACCAGAACTTCTCTGCCCATGGGCAACCAGTAGAGCCAGAGGCCTTCCCCCTTCGCTCTTTTGTCTCTAGGCCCTCTGTCAGGCACTCCAAGCTGTGAAGTGACTCAGGGGGAGAAGGAAAGAGATTTCAGAGAAGGAACACATCCAGAGAGAGACAGCGAGAGAGAGAGGCAAGAGATGCTGAGTGGGGATGCCTTGCGTACTGATATCCTCAGGAAAGTGGGAAAGAGGTACCTGGCCTGCTCTGCCACTGCCCTGAAGCAGGCCACACCAGGGGCTCCCTTGTGCCTGCGTAGCCTTTCCCAGGGTGTGCTCCAACCCTGTGGCCACTAGGTGTCATAGGTCACAATGGAGGGCCCTGTGTCATCTGCCTGGCGGGCTGGACCTCTGCCATTGGCTCAGTCTAGTCACCAGGCCCGGTGTAAGCTCCGCCCACTCTTCCGGTCGGGGAACTCTCTCTAGGGTGATGGCAAAGAAGCCTTAATCCCGCCCACCTGGCCTTGACTTCACCTACCTGGCCCGCTGACCCTCGCTCAGACCTCTGTGTTGATAAAAATGAATGTCCGCCAGTGGCCAGGTGTCAGCATCTGGGATAAAGGATTCGGGACCTTGCCTGGGGCAGAAGGCAGCCTAGGTCAGCGGGTACCTGGAAGTCTAGTGACTTGTGACCCTGCTGCCAGTGAGAAATGGTGACTCCCACACTCACATATCCCCTGGTGGCAGAATGATAGTGGTGGGTGGAGAAACATCGCTCCGGAGCACACGTTCAATGGGGCAGCAGCCAAAGCAAAGGCCAGGGCCGGTAGTGGACGTCGTGGAGCTGAATGGCGAGCCAGGGAAGGGCCCAAGGATCCCACCTGCATGTGGCAAACAGGTCGTCCGTGCCCCCACGTCCATAGAGCATTGGACTGCTGGGGCCCAGGCTGCCGGGATTTCGGCCCTGCCTTCGGAGCCCGGCCAAATATGCAGCCTTGCACCGGAGGCGGGGACATGTAGACAGCAAAAATTTGGAAAATGGCAGTGTTTCCTTGATTTCCCTGGCATCGGCCTTTTTGAGCGGCTTGCTTTTTTTGCTGGTAGGATAGGGCACTGACGGAGAAAGGCAGGATTATGTGTGCAGGAAAGGTGTGTGCTGAGAGGGTGACGACGTTGAGACCATGTTGGGATCTTTAGTCCCAGGAAAGGCGCCTGGCGGGTGTGGATCAGTGTTCTCTACCCATCCCACTTGGCGGGGGGAGGTTTTCACCATACAAAGCAGCAGCGGAATTATTCGTCGCCGGAGAGGTTGCATCTGCCCACAAGCTCCACCTGGCCAGGGTCCGCCCCTACCGTATTGCGCATGTCAATCAACAGAAGCTAAGACCTTCCAGAGAGACTACCTGCTATTCTGTCCCCACGGGGAAGCAGTACAGCCAGAAGCCTCCCCCGTTCCATCTCTAGGCTCTCTCTCAGGTCCCTCATACCTGTCATGTGTCTCAGGGGTAGAATGAAGAGATTCCTCTGAATGAACACATACAGAGAGGCCATAGATGCTGAGGAAGGGCGCCTTGCCTGCTGATATCCTAGCGTAAGTGGAAGGGAGGTACCTGCCTGCTGGCCCAGTGTGTCGAACGTGTCCACATCAGGGGTTGCCGACTGTGAAGTTATTCCCTGGGTGCCCTGGATTTTGTGGCCAAAGACGCAAGGGGCCGTTGTCTGTCCATGAGTAAACTGGAGGGGTCTGCGGAACTGGCCGGTTAGGCTGGACCTCTCCTATTGGCTCAGTGTTTGTGACTCGTCCCCGTCAGAAGTTCCGGCCAGCCTTGCGGTGGCTGTCTCCATGGTGATTGGGAAAGAAGCCTTAGGCCCCGCACTCAGCCTTCACCGGGCCTCCCTGGCCTCTTACCCCTCGTGTAGACTGCTGTGTGGATAAAAGAAAGGATGTTGGCCAGTGAGCACGTGTCCTGATTTCCTTGGAAGGATTAGGCTCCTTGCCTGGGCAGAAGACAGCCAAGGTCAGCCTGAGCCTAGACACCTAGTGACCTGTGACACTGCAGCCAGTGATAGATATTCATTTTCATGCTCAGGTATCCGCAGGTGGCGGATTGAGAGTGGTCGGAGAAGAATTGTAACTAGGGATCACATACTCACGAGGGCACGGGCCAAAGGTCAGGGAAAATAGCTGAGGTCGTGGAGCTCTAGCGGAGACAGTGTAGGGCCCGGGCCTCCCTCCTGTACGTGGCAAAGAGGTGATCCGTATGCCGCCATGCGCAGACTCTGGACGGCTGGGGCCCTGGATGCCCGGATCTCGGCCTTGTCTACCGAGAAGTGACGCACATGCGGTGTGCCACCGGAGGCTGTGGAGCAGCAGAAGGCAAAATCTTGAAAATGGGGGCTTCAGTTGACTTTGCCTGTGCTCTCCCTTGGCTGAGTGACATCGTGTGTTTCCTAGCAGGTGAAGGCATTCGTGGAGAGAGGCGGTTTCCATGCGTGCAGGCAAAGTGTGTGCTGAGATGATGAGTTGCTGGAGACCAGGGTGGACTCCTCAGAGCCAGAATAGGCCTCTGGCAGGTATGTGTCAAGGTTTTCTGCCCATGGCATTCACCCAGTATTTGCATAGAATGTTATCAGCAGAATTAGTAGTCTCCAGAGAGGCTGCCACATGTCAGCAAGCTTCACGTGGCCAGGGTCCGCCCGTGATGTTGCTCCCCAATCAATCACTACTCTCTAGACCTTCCAGATAGACTACCAGAACTTCTCTGCCCATGGGCAACCAGTAGAGCCAGAGGCCTTCCCCCTTCGCTCTTTTGTCTCTAGGCCCTCTGTCAGGCACTCCAAGCTGTGAAGTGACTCAGGGGGAGAAGGAAAGAGATTTCAGAGAAGGAACACATCCAGAGAGAGACAGCGAGAGAGAGAGGCAAGAGATGCTGAGTGGGGATGCCTTGCGTACTGATATCCTCAGGAAAGTGGGAAAGAGGTACCTGGCCTGCTCTGCCACTGCCCTGAAGCAGGCCACACCAGGGGCTCCCTTGTGCCTGCGTAGCCTTTCCCAGGGTGTGCTCCAACCCTGTGGCCACTAGGTGTCATAGGTCACAATGGAGGGCCCTGTGGCATCTGCCTGGCGGGCTGGACCTCTGCCATTGGCTCAGTCTAGTCACCAGGCCCGGTGTAAGCTCCACCCACTCTTCCGGTCGGGGAACTCTCTCTAGGGTGATGGCAAAGAAGCCTTAATCCCGCCCACCTGGCCTTGACTTCACCTACCTGGCCCGCTGACCCTCGCTCAGACCTCTGTGTTGATAAAAATGAATGTCCGCCAGTGGCCAGGTGTCAGCATCTGGGATAAAGGATTCGGGACCTTGCCTGGGGCAGAAGGCAGCCTAGGTCAGCGGGTACCTGGAAGTCTAGTGACTTGTGACCCTGCTGCCAGTGAGAAATGGTGACTCCCACACTCACATATCCCCTGGTGGCAGAATGATAGTGGTGGGTGGAGAAACATCGCTCCGGAGCACACGTTCAATGGGGCAGCAGCCAAAGCAAAGGCCAGGGCCGGTAGTGGACGTCGTGGAGCTGAATGGCGAGCCAGGGAAGGGCCCAAGGATCCCACCTGCATGTGGCAAACAGGTCGTCCGTGCCCCCACGTCCATAGAGCATTGGACTGCTGGGGCCCAGGCTGCCGGGATTTCGGCCCTGCCTTCGGAGCCCGGCCAAATATGCAGCCTTGCACCGGAGGCGGGGACATGTAGACAGCAAAAATTTGGAAAATGGCAGTGTTTCCTTGATTTCCCTGGCATCGGCCTTTTTGAGCGGCTTGCTTTTTTTGCTGGTAGGATAGGGCACTGACGGAGAAAGGCAGGATTATGTGTGCAGGAAAGGTGTGTGCTGAGAGGGTGACGACGTTGAGACCATGTTGGGATCTTTAGTCCCAGGAAAGGCGCCTGGCGGGTGTGGATCAGTGTTCTCTACCCATCCCACTTGGCGGGGGGAGGTTTTCACCATACAAAGCAGCAGCGGAATTATTCGTCGCCGGAGAGGTTGCATCTGCCCACAAGCTCCACCTGGCCAGGGTCCGCCCCTACCGTATTGCGCATGTCAATCAACAGAAGCTAAGACCTTCCAGAGAGACTACCTGCTATTCTGTCCCCACGGGGAAGCAGTACAGCCAGAAGCCTCCCCCGTTCCATCTCTAGGCTCTCTCTCAGGTCCCTCATACCTGTCATGTGTCTCAGGGGTAGAATGAAGAGATTCCTCTGAATGAACACATACAGAGAGGCCATAGATGCTGAGGAAGGGCGCCTTGCCTGCTGATATCCTAGCGTAAGTGGAAGGGAGGTACCTGCCTGCTGGCCCAGTGTGTCGAACGTGTCCACATCAGGGGTTGCCGACTGTGAAGTTATTCCCTGGGTGCCCTGGATTTTGTGGCCAAAGACGCAAGGGGCCGTTGTCTGTCCATGAGTAAACTGGAGGGGTCTGCGGAACTGGCCGGTTAGGCTGGACCTCTCCTATTGGCTCAGTGTTTGTGACTCGTCCCCGTCAGAAGTTCCGGCCAGCCTTGCGGTGGCTGTCTCCATGGTGATTGGGAAAGAAGCCTTAGGCCCCGCACTCAGCCTTCACCGGGCCTCCCTGGCCTCTTACCCCTCGTGTAGACTGCTGTGTGGATAAAAGAAAGGATGTTGGCCAGTGAGCACGTGTCCTGATTTCCTTGGAAGGATTAGGCTCCTTGCCTGGGCAGAAGACAGCCAAGGTCAGCCTGAGCCTAGACACCTAGTGACCTGTGACACTGCAGCCAGTGATAGATATTCATTTTCATGCTTAGGTATCCGCAGGTGGCGGATTGAGAGTGGTCGGAGAAGAATTGTAACTAGGGATCACACACTCACGAGGGCACGGGCCAAAGGTCAGGGAAAATAGCTGAGGTCGTGGAGCTCTAGCGGAGACAGTGTAGGGCCCGGGCCTCCCTCCTGTACGTGGCAAAGAGGTGATCCGTATGCCGCCATGCGCAGACTCTGGACGGCTGGGGCCCTGGATGCCCGGATCTCGGCCTTGTCTACCGAGAAGTGACGCACATGCGGTGTGCCACCGGAGGCTGTGGAGCAGCAGAAGGCAAAATCTTGAAAATGGGGGCTTCAGTTGACTTTGCCTGTGCTCTCCCTTGGCTGAGTGACATCGTGTGTTTCCTAGCAGGTGAAGGCATTCGTGGAGAGAGGCGGTTTCCATGCGTGCAGGCAAAGTGTGTGCTGAGATGATGAGTTGCTGGAGACCAGGGTGGACTCCTCAGAGCCAGAATAGGCCTCTGGCAGGTATGTGTCAAGGTTTTCTGCCCATGGCATTCACCCAGTATTTGCATAGAATGTTATCAGCAGAATTAGTAGTCTCCAGAGAGGCTGCCACATGTCAGCAAGCTTCACGTGGCCAGGGTCCGCCCGTGATGTTGCTCCCCAATCAATCACTACTCTCTAGACCTTCCAGATAGACTACCAGAACTTCTCTGCCCATGGGCAACCAGTAGAGCCAGAGGCCTTCCCCCTTCGCTCTTTTGTCTCTAGGCCCTCTGTCAGGCACTCCAAGCTGTGAAGTGACTCAGGGGGAGAAGGAAAGAGATTTCAGAGAAGGAACACATCCAGAGAGAGACAGCGAGAGAGAGAGGCAAGAGATGCTGAGTGGGGATGCCTTGCGTACTGATATCCTCAGGAAAGTGGGAAAGAGGTACCTGGCCTGCTCTGCCACTGCCCTGAAGCAGGCCACACCAGGGGCTCCCTTGTGCCTGCGTAGCCTTTCCCAGGGTGTGCTCCAACCCTGTGGCCACTAGGTGTCATAGGTCACAATGGAGGGCCCTGTGGCATCTGCCTGGCGGGCTGGACCTCTGCCATTGGCTCAGTCTAGTCACCAGGCCCGGTGTAAGCTCCGCCCACTCTTCCGGTCGGGGAACTCTCTCTAGGGTGATGGCAAAGAAGCCTTAATCCCGCCCACCTGGCCTTGACTTCACCTACCTGGCCCGCTGACCCTCGCTCAGACCTCTGTGTTGATAAAAATGAATGTCCGCCAGTGGCCAGGTGTCAGCATCTGGGATAAAGGATTCGGGACCTTGCCTGGGGCAGAAGGCAGCCTAGGTCAGCGGGTACCTGGAAGTCTAGTGACTTGTGACCCTGCTGCCAGTGAGAAATGGTGACTCCCACACTCACATATCCCCTGGTGGCAGAATGATAGTGGTGGGTGGAGAAACATCGCTCCGGAGCACACGTTCAATGGGGCAGCAGCCAAAGCAAAGGCCAGGGCCGGTAGTGGACGTCGTGGAGCTGAATGGCGAGCCAGGGAAGGGCCCAAGGATCCCACCTGCATGTGGCAAACAGGTCGTCCGTGCCCCCACGTCCATAGAGCATTGGACTGCTGGGGCCCAGGCTGCCGGGATTTCGGCCCTGCCTTCGGAGCCCGGCCAAATATGCAGCCTTGCACCGGAGGCGGGGACATGTAGACAGCAAAAATTTGGAAAATGGCAGTGTTTCCTTGATTTCCCTGGCATCGGCCTTTTTGAGCGGCTTGCTTTTTTTGCTGGTAGGATAGGGCACTGACGGAGAAAGGCAGGATTATGTGTGCAGGAAAGGTGTGTGCTGAGAGGGTGACGACGTTGAGACCATGTTGGGATCTTTAGTCCCAGGAAAGGCGCCTGGCGGGTGTGGATCAGTGTTCTCTACCCATCCCACTTGGCGGGGGGAGGTTTTCACCATACAAAGCAGCAGCGGAATTATTCGTCGCCGGAGAGGTTGCATCTGCCCACAAGCTCCACCTGGCCAGGGTCCGCCCCTACCGTATTGCGCATGTCAATCAACAGAAGCTAAGACCTTCCAGAGAGACTACCTGCTATTCTGTCCCCACGGGGAAGCAGTACAGCCAGAAGCCTCCCCCGTTCCATCTCTAGGCTCTCTCTCAGGTCCCTCATACCTGTCATGTGTCTCAGGGGTAGAATGAAGAGATTCCTCTGAATGAACACATACAGAGAGGCCATAGATGCTGAGGAAGGGCGCCTTGCCTGCTGATATCCTAGCGTAAGTGGAAGGGAGGTACCTGCCTGCTGGCCCAGTGTGTCGAACGTGTCCACATCAGGGGTTGCCGACTGTGAAGTTATTCCCTGGGTGCCCTGGATTTTGTGGCCAAAGACGCAAGGGGCCGTTGTCTGTCCATGAGTAAACTGGAGGGGTCTGCGGAACTGGCCGGTTAGGCTGGACCTCTCCTATTGGCTCAGTGTTTGTGACTCGTCCCCGTCAGAAGTTCCGGCCAGCCTTGCGGTGGCTGTCTCCATGGTGATTGGGAAAGAAGCCTTAGGCCCCGCACTCAGCCTTCACCGGGCCTCCCTGGCCTCTTACCCCTCGTGTAGACTGCTGTGTGGATAAAAGAAAGGATGTTGGCCAGTGAGCACGTGTCCTGATTTCCTTGGAAGGATTAGGCTCCTTGCCTGGGCAGAAGACAGCCAAGGTCAGCCTGAGCCTAGACACCTAGTGACCTGTGACACTGCAGCCAGTGATAGATATTCATTTTCATGCTCAGGTATCCGCAGGTGGCGGATTGAGAGTGGTCGGAGAAGAATTGTAACTAGGGATCACATACTCACGAGGGCACGGGCCAAAGGTCAGGGAAAATAGCTGAGGTCGTGGAGCTCTAGCGGAGACAGTGTAGGGCCCGGGCCTCCCTCCTGTACGTGGCAAAGAGGTGATCCGTATGCCGCCATGCGCAGACTCTGGACGGCTGGGGCCCTGGATGCCCGGATCTCGGCCTTGTCTACCGAGAAGTGACGCACATGCGGTGTGCCACCGGAGGCTGTGGAGCAGCAGAAGGCAAAATCTTGAAAATGGGGGCTTCAGTTGACTTTGCCTGTGCTCTCCCTTGGCTGAGTGACATCGTGTGTTTCCTAGCAGGTGAAGGCATTCGTGGAGAGAGGCGGTTTCCATGCGTGCAGGCAAAGTGTGTGCTGAGATGATGAGTTGCTGGAGACCAGGGTGGACTCCTCAGAGCCAGAATAGGCCTCTGGCAGGTATGTGTCAAGGTTTTCTGCCCATGGCATTCACCCAGTATTTGCATAGAATGTTATCAGCAGAATTAGTAGTCTCCAGAGAGGCTGCCACATGTCAGCAAGCTTCACGTGGCCAGGGTCCGCCCGTGATGTTGCTCCCCAATCAATCACTACTCTCTAGACCTTCCAGATAGACTACCAGAACTTCTCTGCCCATGGGCAACCAGTAGAGCCAGAGGCCTTCCCCCTTCGCTCTTTTGTCTCTAGGCCCTCTGTCAGGCACTCCAAGCTGTGAAGTGACTCAGGGGGAGAAGGAAAGAGATTTCAGAGAAGGAACACATCCAGAGAGAGACAGCGAGAGAGAGAGGCAAGAGATGCTGAGTGGGGATGCCTTGCGTACTGATATCCTCAGGAAAGTGGGAAAGAGGTACCTGGCCTGCTCTGCCACTGCCCTGAAGCAGGCCACACCAGGGGCTCCCTTGTGCCTGCGTAGCCTTTCCCAGGGTGTGCTCCAACCCTGTGGCCACTAGGTGTCATAGGTCACAATGGAGGGCCCTGTGGCATCTGCCTGGCGGGCTGGACCTCTGCCATTGGCTCAGTCTAGTCACCAGGCCCGGTGTAAGCTCCGCCCACTCTTCCGGTCGGGGAACTCTCTCTAGGGTGATGGCAAAGAAGCCTTAATCCCGCCCACCTGGCCTTGACTTCACCTACCTGGCCCGCTGACCCTCGCTCAGACCTCTGTGTTGATAAAAATGAATGTCCGCCAGTGGCCAGGTGTCAGCATCTGGGATAAAGGATTCGGGACCTTGCCTGGGGCAGAAGGCAGCCTAGGTCAGCGGGTACCTGGAAGTCTAGTGACTTGTGACCCTGCTGCCAGTGAGAAATGGTGACTCCCACACTCACATATCCCCTGGTGGCAGAATGATAGTGGTGGGTGGAGAAACATCGCTCCGGAGCACACGTTCAATGGGGCAGCAGCCAAAGCAAAGGCCAGGGCCGGTAGTGGACGTCGTGGAGCTGAATGGCGAGCCAGGGAAGGGCCCAAGGATCCCACCTGCATGTGGCAAACAGGTCGTCCGTGCCCCCACGTCCATAGAGCATTGGACTGCTGGGGCCCAGGCTGCCGGGATTTCGGCCCTGCCTTCGGAGCCCGGCCAAATATGCAGCCTTGCACCGGAGGCGGGGACATGTAGACAGCAAAAATTTGGAAAATGGCAGTGTTTCCTTGATTTCCCTGGCATCGGCCTTTTTGAGCGGCTTGCTTTTTTTGCTGGTAGGATAGGGCACTGACGGAGAAAGGCAGGATTATGTGTGCAGGAAAGGTGTGTGCTGAGAGGGTGACGACGTTGAGACCATGTTGGGATCTTTAGTCCCAGGAAAGGCGCCTGGCGGGTGTGGATCAGTGTTCTCTACCCATCCCACTTGGCGGGGGGAGGTTTTCACCATACAAAGCAGCAGCGGAATTATTCGTCGCCGGAGAGGTTGCATCTGCCCACAAGCTCCACCTGGCCAGGGTCCGCCCCTACCGTATTGCGCATGTCAATCAACAGAAGCTAAGACCTTCCAGAGAGACTACCTGCTATTCTGTCCCCACGGGGAAGCAGTACAGCCAGAAGCCTCCCCCGTTCCATCTCTAGGCTCTCTCTCAGGTCCCTCATACCTGTCATGTGTCTCAGGGGTAGAATGAAGAGATTCCTCTGAATGAACACATACAGAGAGGCCATAGATGCTGAGGAAGGGCGCCTTGCCTGCTGATATCCTAGCGTAAGTGGAAGGGAGGTACCTGCCTGCTGGCCCAGTGTGTCGAACGTGTCCACATCAGGGGTTGCCGACTGTGAAGTTATTCCCTGGGTGCCCTGGATTTTGTGGCCAAAGACGCAAGGGGCCGTTGTCTGTCCATGAGTAAACTGGAGGGGTCTGCGGAACTGGCCGGTTAGGCTGGACCTCTCCTATTGGCTCAGTGTTTGTGACTCGTCCCCGTCAGAAGTTCCGGCCAGCCTTGCGGTGGCTGTCTCCATGGTGATTGGGAAAGAAGCCTTAGGCCCCGCACTCAGCCTTCACCGGGCCTCCCTGGCCTCTTACCCCTCGTGTAGACTGCTGTGTGGATAAAAGAAAGGATGTTGGCCAGTGAGCACGTGTCCTGATTTCCTTGGAAGGATTAGGCTCCTTGCCTGGGCAGAAGACAGCCAAGGTCAGCCTGAGCCTAGACACCTAGTGACCTGTGACACTGCAGCCAGTGATAGATATTCATTTTCATGCTCAGGTATCCGCAGGTGGCGGATTGAGAGTGGTCGGAGAAGAATTGTAACTAGGGATCACATACTCACGAGGGCACGGGCCAAAGGTCAGGGAAAATAGCTGAGGTCGTGGAGCTCTAGCGGAGACAGTGTAGGGCCCGGGCCTCCCTCCTGTACGTGGCAAAGAGGTGATCCGTATGCCGCCATGCGCAGACTCTGGACGGCTGGGGCCCTGGATGCCCGGATCTCGGCCTTGTCTACCGAGAAGTGACGCACATGCGGTGTGCCACCGGAGGCTGTGGAGCAGCAGAAGGCAAAATCTTGAAAATGGGGGCTTCAGTTGACTTTGCCTGTGCTCTCCCTTGGCTGAGTGACATCGTGTGTTTCCTAGCAGGTGAAGGCATTCGTGGAGAGAGGCGGTTTCCATGCGTGCAGGCAAAGTGTGTGCTGAGATGATGAGTTGCTGGAGACCAGGGTGGACTCCTCAGAGCCAGAATAGGCCTCTGGCAGGTATGTGTCAAGGTTTTCTGCCCATGGCATTCACCCAGTATTTGCATAGAATGTTATCAGCAGAATTAGTAGTCTCCAGAGAGGCTGCCACATGTCAGCAAGCTTCACGTGGCCAGGGTCCGCCCGTGATGTTGCTCCCCAATCAATCACTACTCTCTAGACCTTCCAGATAGACTACCAGAACTTCTCTGCCCATGGGCAACCAGTAGAGCCAGAGGCCTTCCCCCTTCGCTCTTTTGTCTCTAGGCCCTCTGTCAGGCACTCCAAGCTGTGAAGTGACTCAGGGGGAGAAGGAAAGAGATTTCAGAGAAGGAACACATCCAGAGAGAGACAGCGAGAGAGAGAGGCAAGAGATGCTGAGTGGGGATGCCTTGCGTACTGATATCCTCAGGAAAGTGGGAAAGAGGTACCTGGCCTGCTCTGCCACTGCCCTGAAGCAGGCCACACCAGGGGCTCCCTTGTGCCTGCGTAGCCTTTCCCAGGGTGTGCTCCAACCCTGTGGCCACTAGGTGTCATAGGTCACAATGGAGGGCCCTGTGGCATCTGCCTGGCGGGCTGGAGCTCTGCCATTGGCTCAGTCTAGTCACCAGGCCCGGTGTAAGCTCCGCCCACTCTTCCGGTCGGGGAACTCTCTCTAGGGTGATGGCAAAGAAGCCTTAATCCCGCCCACCTGGCCTTGACTTCACCTACCTGGCCCGCTGACCCTCGCTCAGACCTCTGTGTTGATAAAAATGAATGTCCGCCAGTGGCCAGGTGTCAGCATCTGGGATAAAGGATTCGGGACCTTGCCTGGGGCAGAAGGCAGCCTAGGTCAGCGGGTACCTGGAAGTCTAGTGACTTGTGACCCTGCTGCCAGTGAGAAATGGTGACTCCCACACTCACATATCCCCTGGTGGCAGAATGATAGTGGTGGGTGGAGAAACATCGCTCCGGAGCACACGTTCAATGGGGCAGCAGCCAAAGCAAAGGCCAGGGCCGGTAGTGGACGTCGTGGAGCTGAATGGCGAGCCAGGGAAGGGCCCAAGGATCCCACCTGCATGTGGCAAACAGGTCGTCCGTGCCCCCACGTCCATAGAGCATTGGACTGCTGGGGCCCAGGCTGCCGGGATTTCGGCCCTGCCTTCGGAGCCCGGCCAAATATGCAGCCTTGCACCGGAGGCGGGGACATGTAGACAGCAAAAATTTGGAAAATGGCAGTGTTTCCTTGATTTCCCTGGCATCGGCCTTTTTGAGCGGCTTGCTTTTTTTGCTGGTAGGATAGGGCACTGACGGAGAAAGGCAGGATTATGTGTGCAGGAAAGGTGTGTGCTGAGAGGGTGACGACGTTGAGACCATGTTGGGATCTTTAGTCCCAGGAAAGGCGCCTGGCGGGTGTGGATCAGTGTTCTCTACCCATCCCACTTGGCGGGGGGAGGTTTTCACCATACAAAGCAGCAGCGGAATTATTCGTCGCCGGAGAGGTTGCATCTGCCCGCAAGCTCCACCTGGCCAGGGTCCGCCCCTACCGTATTGCGCATGTCAATCAACAGAAGCTAAGACCTTCCAGAGAGACTACCTGCTATTCTGTCCCCACGGGGAAGCAGTACAGCCAGAAGCCTCCCCCGTTCCATCTCTAGGCTCTCTCTCAGGTCCCTCATACCTGTCATGTGTCTCAGGGGTAGAATGAAGAGATTCCTCTGAATGAACACATACAGAGAGGCCATAGATGCTGAGGAAGGGCGCCTTGCCTGCTGATATCCTAGCGTAAGTGGAAGGGAGGTACCTGCCTGCTGGCCCAGTGTGTCGAACGTGTCCACATCAGGGGTTGCCGACTGTGAAGTTATTCCCTGGGTGCCCTGGATTTTGTGGCCAAAGACGCAAGGGGCCGTTGTCTGTCCATGAGTAAACTGGAGGGGTCTGCGGAACTGGCCGGTTAGGCTGGACCTCTCCTATTGGCTCAGTGTTTGTGACTCGTCCCCGTCAGAAGTTCCGGCCAGCCTTGCGGTGGCTGTCTCCATGGTGATTGGGAAAGAAGCCTTAGGCCCCGCACTCAGCCTTCACCGGGCCTCCCTGGCCTCTTACCCCTCGTGTAGACTGCTGTGTGGATAAAAGAAAGGATGTTGGCCAGTGAGCACGTGTCCTGATTTCCTTGGAAGGATTAGGCTCCTTGCCTGGGCAGAAGACAGCCAAGGTCAGCCTGAGCCTAGACACCTAGTGACCTGTGACACTGCAGCCAGTGATAGATATTCATTTTCATGCTCAGGTATCCGCAGGTGGCGGATTGAGAGTGGTCGGAGAAGAATTGTAACTAGGGATCACATACTCACGAGGGCACGGGCCAAAGGTCAGGGAAAATAGCTGAGGTCGTGGAGCTCTAGCGGAGACAGTGTAGGGCCCGGGCCTCCCTCCTGTACGTGGCAAAGAGGTGATCCGTATGCCGCCATGCGCAGACTCTGGACGGCTGGGGCCCTGGATGCCCGGATCTCGGCCTTGTCTACCGAGAAGTGACGCACATGCGGTGTGCCACCGGAGGCTGTGGAGCAGCAGAAGGCAAAATCTTGAAAATGGGGGCTTCAGTTGACTTTGCCTGTGCTCTCCCTTGGCTGAGTGACATCGTGTGTTTCCTAGCAGGTGAAGGCATTCGTGGAGAGAGGCGGTTTCCATGCGTGCAGGCAAAGTGTGTGCTGAGATGATGAGTTGCTGGAGACCAGGGTGGACTCCTCAGAGCCAGAATAGGCCTCTGGCAGGTATGTGTCAAGGTTTTCTGCCCATGGCATTCACCCAGTATTTGCATAGAATGTTATCAGCAGAATTAGTAGTCTCCAGAGAGGCTGCCACATGTCAGCAAGCTTCACGTGGCCAGGGTCCGCCCGTGATGTTGCTCCCCAATCAATCACTACTCTCTAGACCTTCCAGATAGACTACCAGAACTTCTCTGCCCATGGGCAACCAGTAGAGCCAGAGGCCTTCCCCCTTCGCTCTTTTGTCTCTAGGCCCTCTGTCAGGCACTCCAAGCTGTGAAGTGACTCAGGGGGAGAAGGAAAGAGATTTCAGAGAAGGAACACATCCAGAGAGAGACAGCGAGAGAGAGAGGCAAGAGATGCTGAGTGGGGATGCCTTGCGTACTGATATCCTCAGGAAAGTGGGAAAGAGGTACCTGGCCTGCTCTGCCACTGCCCTGAAGCAGGCCACACCAGGGGCTCCCTTGTGCCTGCGTAGCCTTTCCCAGGGTGTGCTCCAACCCTGTGGCCACTAGGTGTCATAGGTCACAATGGAGGGCCCTGTGGCATCTGCCTGGCGGGCTGGACCTCTGCCATTGGCTCAGTCTAGTCACCAGGCCCGGTGTAAGCTCCGCCCACTCTTCCGGTCGGGGAACTCTCTCTAAGGTGATGGCAAAGAAGCCTTAATCCCGCCCACCTGGCCTTGACTTCACCTACCTGGCCCGCTGACCCTCGCTCAGACCTCTGTGTTGATAAAAATGAATGTCCGCCAGTGGCCAGGTGTCAGCATCTGGGATAAAGGATTCGGGACCTTGCCTGGGGCAGAAGGCAGCCTAGGTCAGCGGGTACCTGGAAGTCTAGTGACTTGTGACCCTGCTGCCAGTGAGAAATGGTGACTCCCACACTCACATATCCCCTGGTGGCAGAATGATAGTGGTGGGTGGAGAAACATCGCTCAGGAGCACACGTTCAATGGGGCAGCAGCCAAAGCAAAGGCCAGGGCCGGTAGTGGACGTCGTGGAGCTGAATGGCGAGCCAGGGAAGGGCCCAAGGATCCCACCTGCATGTGGCAAACAGGTCGTCCGTGCCCCCACGTCCATAGAGCATTGGACTGCTGGGGCCCAGGCTGCCGGGATTTCGGCCCTGCCTTCGGAGCCCGGCCAAATATGCAGCCTTGCACCGGAGGCGGGGACATGTAGACAGCAAAAATTTGGAAAATGGCAGTGTTTCCTTGATTTCCCTGGCATCGGCCTTTTTGAGCGGCTTGCTTTTTTTGCTGGTAGGATAGGGCACTGACGGAGAAAGGCAGGATTATGTGTGCAGGAAAGGTGTGTGCTGAGAGGGTGACGACGTTGAGACCATGTTGGGATCTTTAGTCCCAGGAAAGGCGCCTGGCGGGTGTGGATCAGTGTTCTCTACCCATCCCACTTGGCGGGGGGAGGTTTTCACCATACAAAGCAGCAGCGGAATTATTCGTCGCCGGAGAGGTTGCATCTGCCCGCAAGCTCCACCTGGCCAGGGTCCGCCCCTACCGTATTGCGCATGTCAATCAACAGAAGCTAAGACCTTCCAGAGAGACTACCTGCTATTCTGTCCCCACGGGGAAGCAGTACAGCCAGAAGCCTCCCCCGTTCCATCTCTAGGCTCTCTCTCAGGTCCCTCATACCTGTCATGTGTCTCAGGGGTAGAATGAAGAGATTCCTCTGAATGAACACATACAGAGAGGCCATAGATGCTGAGGAAGGGCGCCTTGCCTGCTGATATCCTAGCGTAAGTGGAAGGGAGGTACCTGCCTGCTGGCCCAGTGTGTCGAACGTGTCCACATCAGGGGTTGCCGACTGTGAAGTTATTCCCTGGGTGCCCTGGATTTTGTGGCCAAAGACGCAAGGGGCCGTTGTCTGTCCATGAGTAAACTGGAGGGGTCTGCGGAACTGGCCGGTTAGGCTGGACCTCTCCTATTGGCTCAGTGTTTGTGACTCGTCCCCGTCAGAAGTTCCGGCCAGCCTTGCGGTGGCTGTCTCCATGGTGATTGGGAAAGAAGCCTTAGGCCCCGCACTCAGCCTTCACCGGGCCTCCCTGGCCTCTTACCCCTCGTGTAGACTGCTGTGTGGATAAAAGAAAGGATGTTGGCCAGTGAGCACGTGTCCTGATTTCCTTGGAAGGATTAGGCTCCTTGCCTGGGCAGAAGACAGCCAAGGTCAGCCTGAGCCTAGACACCTAGTGACCTGTGACACTGCAGCCAGTGATAGATATTCATTTTCATGCTCAGGTATCCGCAGGTGGCGGATTGAGAGTGGTCGGAGAAGAATTGTAACTAGGGATCACATACTCACGAGGGCACGGGCCAAAGGTCAGGGAAAATAGCTGAGGTCGTGGAGCTCTAGCGGAGACAGTGTAGGGCCCGGGCCTCCCTCCTCTACGTGGCAAAGAGGTGATCCGTATGCCGCCATGCGCAGACTCTGGACGGCTGGGGCCCTGGATGCCCGGATCTCGGCCTTGTCTACCGAGAAGTGACGCACATGCGGTGTGCCACCGGAGGCTGTGGAGCAGCAGAAGGCAAACTCTTGAAAATGGGGGCTTCAGTTGACTTTGCCTGTGCTCTCCCTTGGCTGAGTGACATCGTGTGTTTCCTAGCAGGTGAAGGCATTCGTGGAGAGAGGCGGTTTCCATGCGTGCAGGCAAAGTGTGTGCTGAGATGATGAGTTGCTGGAGACCAGGGTGGACTCCTCAGAGCCAGAATAGGCCTCTGGCAGGTATGTGTCAAGGTTTTCTGCCCATGGCATTCACCCAGTATTTGCATAGAATGTTATCAGCAGAATTAGTAGTCTCCAGAGAGGCTGCCACATGTCAGCAAGCTTCACGTGGCCAGGGTCCGCCCGTGATGTTGCTCCCCAATCAATCACTACTCTCTAGACCTTCCAGATAGACTACCAGAACTTCTCTGCCCATGGGCAACCAGTAGAGCCAGAGGCCTTCCCCCTTCGCTCTTTTGTCTCTAGGCCCTCTGTCAGGCACTCCAAGCTGTGAAGTGACTCAGGGGGAGAAGGAAAGAGATTTCAGAGAAGGAACACATCCAGAGAGAGACAGCGAGAGAGAGAGGCAAGAGATGCTGAGTGGGGATGCCTTGCGTACTGATATCCTCAGGAAAGTGGGAAAGAGGTACCTGGCCTGCTCTGCCACTGCCCTGAAGCAGGCCAC